>NC_057721.1:28776270-28850420 GCF_004010195.1 Chiloscyllium plagiosum
GATATTACTCATGTCTTCCACTGTGAAGACTGACACAAAGTACTAATTAAGTTCTTCAGCTATTTACTTATCATCGATCACTAGCATTCCTGCACCAATATGGAGTGGCCCAATTTCTACTTTTGTCTCTCATTTGTTTCTTATGTATTGAAAGAAACTTTTACTATCATTTCTAATATTACTGACTAGCTTACCTTCATATTTGATCCTCTCCTTCCTTATTTCTCTCTTTGTTATCTGTTTGTTTTTGTAGTCTTTCCAATCTTCTGATTTCCCAGTGCTCTTGGCCACTTTATAGGCTCTTTCTTTTTCTACGATACATTTCCTGACTTCCTTTGTCAGCCATGGCAGTCTAATCCCCCCACCCTGGATAATCTTACTTTTCTTTGGGAAATTTCCCAGTGCTCTTGGCCACTTTATAGGCTCTTTCTTTTTCTACGATACATTTCCTGACTTCCTTTGTCAGCCATGGCAGTCTAATCCCCCCACCCTGGATAATCTTACTTTTCTTTGGGATGAACCTTTGTACTGTTCTCTCCCCACTACGCTCTGCTTCCAGTCGATTTTTGTCAGTTCCTCTCTCATGCCCATGTAATTACCTTTATTTAACTGTAACACCATTACATACGATTTTGCCTTCTCTCTTTCAAACTGCAGACTGAACTCTAGCATATTATGATCGCTGCCTCCTAAGTGTTCCCTGACTTTAAGATCTTTTGTAAAGTCTGGCTCGTTACATAGCACTAGGTCCAGAATTGCCTGCTCCCTTGTGGGCTCCATCACAAGATGTTCCAAAAAGCCATCTTTTGCCTTCTCTCTTTCAAACTGCAGACTGAACTCTAGCATATTATGATCGCTGCCTCCTAAGTGTTCCCTGACTTTAAGATCTTTTGTAAAGTCTGGCTCGTTACATAGCATTAGGTCCAGAATTGCCTGCTCCCTTGTGGGCTCCATCACAAGCTGTTCCAAAAAGCCATCTTGTAAGCATTCCATGAATTCCCGTTCTTTGGATCCACTGGCCACATTATTCACCCAGTCCATTTGCATATTGAAGTCCCCCATGATTACCATGGCCTTGCCTTTCTGACATGCCCTATCTATTTCCTGGTACATCTTGCGTCCCTGGTCCTGACCACTGTTAGGAGATCTGCACATAACTCCCATTATGTTTTTTTTTTGCCTTTGTGATTCCTCAACCCCACCCTCACAGACTCCGCACCATCTGTCCCTGTGTCATTCAGTGCCATAGATTTGATTTCATTCTTAACTAACAAGGCAATCCCACCCCCTCTGCCTACCTCCCTGTCTTTTCCATAAGTTGTAAATCCTTGGATGTGTAACTGCCAGTCCTGAACTCCCTGCAACCACATCTCTGTGATGTCTTCCACATCATAATCATTCATGATAATTTGTGCTGTTAATTTATCTACTTTGTTAAGAATACTACGAGCATTCAGGTAAAGCACCTTAATGCTAATGATTTCCATTATCTCCAGTAATATGTCCTAAGTTATCCTTCCTTTTTGCTTCATTCCTAATCTGCCTTGAATTTAAACCCTCCAGTACAGTTACAACACTGGCATCTATACCCAACAATGTGGAAAATTGCCCAAGTCTGTCATGGACATAAAAAAATAGGGTAAATCCAACCCAACCAATTACTGCCTGATCAGTATACTCTTGATCATCACTAAAGTGATGGAAGATGTCATCAACAGTGCTATCAAGCAGCAACTGATCAGCAATAACCTGCTCAGTGACATCCAGTTTGGGTTCTGCTAGGTCCACTCAGCTCATGACTTCATTACTGTCTTGATTCAAAACTGCTAAATTGCAGAGGTGAGGCGAGAGTGACAGCTCTTGACATCAACGTTGCATTCAACCAACTGTGACATCAAGGAGCCATAGCAAAACTGGAATCAATGGGTAACAGGTGGAAAACTCTCTGCTGGTTGCATTCGTGACACATTGGAAGATTGTTGTAGGTCATTCATCTCAGCTTCATGACATTTCTGCAGGAGTTCCTCAGGTTAGCACTCTAGGCCCAACCATCTTCAGCTGCTTTATCAATGACCTTCCCTCCATCATAAAGTCAGAAGTGGGCATGTTTGATGATGATTGCACAATGCTGAGCACCATTTGTGACTCCTTGGATACTGAAGCAATCCATGTTCAAATGCAACAAGATTTGGACCTAGCCAGGCTTGGGCTGACAAGTGGCAAGTAACATTAATGCCACACAATGCCAGGCTATGACCATCACCAATGAGAGATAGTTTAATCACCTTGACATTCAGTGGTATCATCATCATTAAATCCCCACTATCAACATCTTCGGGGTTACCATTGACCAGAACTTCAACTGGATTTTCAACATAAACGCAGTATCTATAAGAGCAGGTCAAAGGCTAGATATACTGCAGCAAATATCTCACTTCCTGATGTCCCCCCTCCCCGCATAGCCTGTTCACCATCTGTAAGGCACAAGTCTGGAGTATAATGGAATACTTCCCAATTGTCTAGATGCGTGCAGCTGCCAACGACACTCAAGAAGCTTGACACCATTCAGGGCAAAGCAGCTGGTTTGATTGGCGCCACATTCGCAAACATCTACTCTCTCCACCACCAACGCTCAGCAGTAGCAGTGTGTACTACCTCCAAAACACTCTAGAAATTTACCCAAGATCCTCAGACAGCACCTTCCAAACCTACAATCACTTCCATCTAGAAGGACAAGGACTGCAAATACATGGGACCACCAACACTTTCAAGTTCCCTCCAAGCCACTCACCATCCTGACTTGGAAATATATTAATTTTCCTTCACTGTCGCTGGTCAAAATCCCGGAATTCCCTCCCTAGTGGCATTGTGGGTCAACCCACAGCAGCTGGACTGCACTCAAATTTCCCTTCAGTGAGATCTGAGATCTAAATTTACCATTTTATGATGTGCACTTCTATTTACTTCAGTTTTAATGCACTACTGAATCTGAGGCAATTTGCAAGAGAGAAACAAAAGTCAGCGCCTTGCTGAGTCTACATGTGTCCTTATGGAATTTCTTGCTCCCATATTCATAAATTGATCTTCTAATTTAGTCTCACCAATTTTGAAAATAAAAACAGGTTTTAATTATTTTATTCTGGCCATTTTGTATATGGTGAAAATCTGGTACTGCAATATTTAATACATTCTTTTCATGTGACATAAGGCCTATCTTTTGGGCTATTAATATCTACAGTTTATTGGACTGCTTTACCTTTTCTCAGTACTATTACCAATTTTTGCTAGTGTCGTATTAATGTGATCTGATAGATGGCTTAGCCCCTCACAATGTGTTCTGCATTTCAACTGAGCAAAACACAAAACAGTTCTTAGAGGGATTAGAGAGCTAAAAATCTACATGACACTGCTTTCTTATTCCACCTTGTGAGTAGCTTATTCCAGTATTGGAAAAGGCCAGAGACAAATTATCCACCTTTTTGATGAGTATCTATTTATGGAACAATGAAAGGAGGCAGTCAGAGAAGTTAAGAATGGATGAAGGTAGTTTTGAAATGGAATAGTATTAGACTGCAATGTACTCAATTTCATATATTTTGCTTTCAGTCACTGAGCTGAATGTTTCATTCTTTTTCAGGAAAAGAAGTATCGCTTCCAAAATCATGTTGACAAAATGAAAGAAAAAGTAAAGAACGTAGAAGAAAAATCAAAAGAATTTGTTTACAAAGTGGAGGAAAAAAGCCATGATCTTATACAAAAATGGGAAGAAAAATCACGAGAATTTATTGGAAACTTTTTAGAGCTGTTTGGTCCAGATGGAACTTGGGTGTGTATCACAGATTAACTTCCAAGATGTTAGTGGAAAGGTTTGACTAGTATGTCAGTTATCTGTTATTAATATGGCATTAGAAAAGTCCATTGTATGTACAGTTCTTAGACTGAATTCCTTGTGGTTCCTGATAATCAACCCTGGTTTCTCAAGACATGCTTAAGTTGCCACAAACAGCTGGAAAGGGAACAGTATATCAGTAGGCATCTGTGACAACTAAGCATCACACTGCACCAACTCCAGGATAGTGGGCTTGCACTTTCTGCAGGTGAATTGCATTTACTGGGACTTGGACAGTGTTAGATTTTAGGCTTAGTCAAAGTCGTGGAATTTCTCTTGTTTATTCTGTTGGTGATGTGAACTATGGAGCACTCAGTTTTTGAAGCACATAGTCAACGCAAAAGTGTCTCTGTTTAGTTGTCACTAACTGAAATGGAATTTTGTGTGATAATATCTGTAGCTTTGTTCTTTTTCCTCTGTCAGTGCTAAACAGTCAGCATTGCTAGCCTCACTGCCAGATTTCTTTTGGTTCCCAGTCTGAAATAAGTTCTGAATAGTTCCCATACAAGACCAGCTGAGGATCACAGGTTTGCTGTGAAGCAAAGGAATGAAAACTGTTTTAAATAAATAGGTGCAATCAAAAACAAAACTTGCAGCCCTGTGTTTCACAACACAAAAATTCAAGCTTCTGGGAGAGGGACGCACAGTGAAATGTAGCACAACTTATTAAGGGTGTAATAACTGTGCATTTGGAAAGTGGTGACACAATCTGTCCCAGTCAGTATGGATTCACTCAAGGGAAATCGTGCTTGATAGATCTTCTGGTATTGTTTGAGCATGTGACCAGTAGAGTGGACAAAGGTGAATCAGTAGATGTTGTGTAGCTGGACTTGCAAAAGGTTTTTAACAAGGCCCCACAAAATAGATTAGTAAGGAAACTTAAAGCTCATGGTATCAGTGGTGATGTATTTACCCGGATGGAGAACTAGGTGGCAGACAGGAAGCAGAGAATTGGAATAAATGGATCCTTTTCAGAATGGCAGGAAGTGACGAGTGGGGTACTATGGGGTTTAGTGCTGGCACCCCAGCCATCCAGAATATACATGAATGATTTGGACAAAAGATTTGAATGACATGTCTCCAAATTTGCTAATTAACACTAAACTGGGTGGCGGTTGTGAGGAGGATGCCAAGAAGCTGCTAGATGTGACTTGGACAGACTGGCTGAGTGAGCAAATACTTGTGGATAAATGTGAGGTTATCCACTTTGGTCACAAAAATGGGAAGGCAGGTTATTATCTGAATGGCAGCAGTTTAAGAAAAAGTGAGGTGCAACGAGACATGGGGGTTATGGTGGAACAATTGCTGAAGGTTGGTATGCAGGTGCAGCAGGTGGTGAAGAAAGCTAATGGAATGCTGGATTTCATAGTGACAGGATTTGAGTATCAGAGTAAAGATGTCTTGCTGATGTTACACAGGGCCTTGATGAGGCCACACCTGGAGTATTGTATTCAGTTTTGGTCTCCTAGTCTGAGGAAGGACGTTCTTGCTATTAAGGGAGTCAAGCGAAGATTCACCAGACTGACTCCCGGAGTGTTAGGACTGACATATGAGGAAAGACTGGGGCAATTGTTCTTGTACTTGCTGGAATTTAGAAGAATGGGGGGAGGGGGGTGTTGGAATCTCATAGAAACATATAAAATCCTAATGGAACTAGATGGGCTAGATGTGGGAAGCATGTTCCCAATGGTGGGGAGGTCCAGAACAAGCAGTCACAGTCTAAGAATAAGGGTAAGCTGTTAAAGACTGAGATGAGGAAGAATTTCTTCACCTAAGAGTTGTGACGTGTGGAACTCTCTCCCACAGGAATCTGTTGGGGCCAGTTTGTTGGATATGTTCAAGAGGGAACTGGGCATGGCCCTTGTGGCTAAAGGGATCAAAGGGTATGGCGAGAAAGTTAGAATGGGATACTGAAGTTGCATGATCAGCCCTGATCATATTGAATGGTGGCGCAGGCTCACCTGCACTTATTTGCTACATTTTTATGATATGGAAGATCCGGTATTGGACTGGGGTGGACAAATTTAAAAATCACATGACACTAGCTTATAGTCCAACAGGTTTATTTGGAAGCACTAGCTTTTGGAGTGCTGCTCCTTCATCAGGTAGTTGCCCTGATGAAGGAGCAGTGCTCTGAAAGCTATTGCTTCCAAATAAACCTGTTGGACTATAACCATGAGTTGTGTGATTTTTAACTATGTTTTTACATTAGCTGCAATGATTATTAAAGAATTGCTTGCCACCTACAACTGGAAAGCAGAAAAGGCAAAATCCTGGCTGTGTTTGTCATTATACATTGGGATAGATGGAAGTGGGGATTTGGATTATAGTGAGAGCAAGGAACCTCTTCTAAATATTCAACAAAACACACATTAAATGGCAGAGACCATAAACATTCCATATTCAATGGCCAATTTATATTGAACTGACGATCTGCGCAAAGGTGGCACAATAACTCGAAGAGCTGGTCTTGGCATTCTATGCTTAGTTAGGGGAGAATTGGCCAAGGTTCCCATCCTGATTAATATCCAGCAGTGCCTCTTGTAAATGTATATGCTGATGGTGTGGTTAACCATGGTTCATCAGGACAGGGTGAGGGTTGGCTGGGATATCTGCAAATAATCTACTGGATGTTTCAGTTAAGACTGAGACACTAAACAATGATGATCCTCCACCTGAGGAACCAGTCAATTGCTTCAGGAAACAGTGAAGTGAGACAAATTTGCACATAACAAGAAAAGAACAAAATGTATCTTCAATGAAAAATACAATTGCACCAGTTATAATACTATTATCAAAAGTACCTATCCAATATTACTCTGATGAAATTTGATTTGAAAAATTGCCATGAGCATGATTTGTAGCTGAATCAGCCGGAGGTCCAGCAAGCTCTATCCTGATATTGGTAAAGAAATGTAGTGAAATTAGATTAGATTACTTACAGATTAGAAACAGGCCCTTCGGCCCAACATTTCCACACCGACCGCAACCCACCCAGACCCATCCTCTTACATTTACCCCTTCACCTAACACTACAGGCAATTTAGCATAGCCAATTCACCTAGCCTGCACTTTTTTGGACTGTGGGAGGAAACCGGAGCACCCGGAGGAAATCCACGCAGACACAGGGAGAATGTGCAAACTCCACACAGACAGTCGCCTGAGGCAGGAATTGAACCCGGGTCTCTGGCGCTGTGAGGCAGCAGTGCTAACCACTGTGTCACTATGCCACCCAACGTTTTGGGTGTCAAGGTAAAATTCTCATCAGGCAATAGTAAGTTGCCTGTTAACTATAGCTATTGGAGTGGCATGGTGGCTCAGTGGCTTCAATTCCAGCCTCTGGCGACTGTGTGTAGTTTGCACATTTGCCCCATGTTTGCATGGATTTCTCTGGGTCTCTGTAAGGTTTGTGAAGGTTTGTAGCTCAGGTTGAGGTTTAGGGTGTAGGTTTGCTCGCTGAGCTGCAGGTTTGATATCCAGACGTTTCATTACCTGGCTTGGTAACATCATCAGTGGCGACCTCCAAGTGAAGCGAAGCAGTGGCGACCTCCTGCTTTCTATTTATATCTTTCTCCTGGATGGGGTTCCTGGAGTTTATAGTGATGTCATTTCCTGTTCGCTTTCTGAGGGGTTGATAGATGGCATCTAGATCTATGTGCTTGTTTATGGCATTGTGGTTCTTATCATCATCAACAACACTCTCACCGGCATAAAATTCACCAAGGAGGAAGAAACTGACAACAAACTCGCATTTCTGGATATCACAGTAGAAAGAAAGGACAAGGGAGAATTACAAACCTGCGTATACAGAAAACCGACAAACGCTGACCAAATACTCAACTACACCAGCAACCATCCCAACATACACAAACGAAGCTGTATCAGAACACTATTCCAACGAGCCTGCAGCACAGACAAACTTCAAAAAAAGAGAACCACCTATACAATGTATTCAAGAAGAACGGATACTCAAAAGGCACAGTGCGCAGATTCCTCAAGAACAAACCATGACAAGCAGACAAAACACAGCCAGAAACCCTAACCACCTTACCATATATCAAAGAAGTTTCAGAAATGACAGCCAGACTACTGAGACCCCTCGGAATCCTAGTAGCACACAAACCCACCAACACTCTCAAACAAAAACTAACAAACTTAAAAGACCCAGTACAACCCATGGACAAAACCAACGTCATCTATAAAATTCCATGCAAGGACTGCCACAAACACTACGTAGGACAAACAGGAAGAAAGTTAGCCACCATGATACATGAACACCAGCTATCAGGTTCAGGGGAAATATCAGGAACCAGGCAGTGTAGCTGTCTAATAGTCCTTACCTGGGTACACAATGTCTTTTCAAAGATGGTGCAAGTTCCACGTACAGCACACTATTTCAAAATATCCAGGTAGTGGTGAAGTATTCTGGGTACAGTGAGTGGTTGAATGGGGCTAGTATTGGACCAGAAGAGTGCCTTTGGGATAAGGTAAGAAGTTAATGAGTCTGGCTTGATGAGAAAACATGCTGGGAAACTTGACACAACTGACACCACCAGAAAAAAAGTAAGATTCAACTCCATAAAACAGTTTATTCATCCAGAACTTTACAATAACAACCACTTAACAAAAGACTTTGTGTATGTAAAAAACACGGTTGACCTAGTTTAATTAGCTGCATTCATTTACTTAGTATTAATATCTTTAGAGTTTGCAATTGTACTTCTTGTTAGATGTTATTCTGTTATAGAGTCATAGGGATGTACTATGCTGAAACACACCCATCAGTTCAACCCGTCCATGCCGACTAGATATCCCAACCCAATCTAGTCCCACCTGGCAGCACCTGGCCCAAATCCCTCCAAACCCTTCCTATTCAGATACCCATCCAGATGCCTTTTAAATGTTGCAATTGTACCAGCTCCACTTCCATGCCAGAGTTGGAGGAGTTGAGCTAGAGGGAGAGGTTGAATACGCTGTGGCTGTTTCCCCTGGAGTGTCAGAGGCTGAGAGGTGACCTTATAGAGGTTTATAAAATCACGAGGGGCATGGATAGGATAAATAGACAAAGCCTTTTCCCTGGGGTGGGTGAGTCATGAACCAGAGGGCATAGGTTTAGGGTGAGAGAGGAAAGATGTAAAAGAGACCTAAGGGGCAACTTTTTTACACAGAGGGTGGTACGTGTATGGAATGAGCTGCTAGAGGAATTCATCACTTACTCTGGCAGCTCATCCTGAACTCTTATTGCGATGTCTTGTAAACTTTCACTGTATTCATGTGAGTACATGTGACAATAAAACTAATTCTAATTGGTGTAGTAGCAAGTTGGGCTTATTATCAAGGCATTTACTATTGTTGCTCCCCATAGCTCCCGGTCCAGGAAATATGGTAGTGTCCGATGATTTCCACATTTAACTTAATATCTCTGCTGGACCACTCTACTATTCACTGGATCAAAGGGAATTTTTCATTCACGTTTACGAAATTCAGGTAATCTAGTATGCTTGCTCATGGAATGCTTGCAGGTTTACTTATTTTGTTTGTTTCCGTGCCTTACAGAAACAAGTTTTCCAGGAGAGAGGCGGTCGGATGCTGCAAGCTCTGTCTCCAAGGCAAAGTCCCTCAAGTAGCCCAACAAGAGAACGGTCCCAGTCCCCAACATTCCAGTGGCCATTTACCAAAACGTCACCCCCATCTTCCCCGAAAGTTGCTTCTGCCTCCATCAGTAGCATCAGTGATGGAGAAGAGGATGAAAATTGAATGATTGGGAACCTGCAGCACGTGAGCAGATGCATATGATCAGCAATGATGTAATCTCAGGCAAACCTTAGCCTTTTAGTTTTCCTTTCCATCATTCTCAGGCCCTTAACAGAGTCTGACTAATCCTATTATTACAACATGTTTATAGTGCACACATCACAAATATCAGCTTCTAAATTGTCCCCCTCTACAAGAATCTGTGCTATAGTTAATGCTAGCATCACAATGTTCATGGCTCCTGTGTTGACATAAGTCACATGAGACATCCCTCAATGTAAAACCAAAAACATCTCAGATGCCATCTATAAACGGAATGTGTAGGTAAACTATTTGTGACTGATACAATGAAAATGTTTATAATTTTGCCTCATCAAGTACCATAAACAAAATGGGTTGGAAAATACACAAAGCAATAGAGGCAAATTTTAAGACTTTCCCTTTCTTGAGTTGAATCATATGAGAGGTTTTACAAGACAGACTTTTAAAAAAATAAATAACCTTTATCCAGGCTGTATGATAAACATCGGATAGATAAAATCATGATAACACATCTGTTTGTTATTTTCTAAATTAGTGAGCTGTGGGAAAAATAACAATTCAAAAATAGGTCATCTTCAAATGCAGAATCCACTTCAACATTGATTGGCTATCTCATTGTGACCTCTTGCATGATTGCCATCACAGGAATAAGCAAACCAATTTAACCTACTTTTAAATCCAGGAGTAGAAACATTTGCCCAGAACTTGGTGGGAAAATAACGGTGAATTTAATGTACACACCATTATTAGTGTGTAAATAACTTAGCAATTAGTGGCAAGGAAAAGATACCTTGTGAGATGTGAATCACCACAAATTGCTAAAAAATTTGTACTGTTCTGCAGTTAGTCACATGAAAATAGGCATCTTCTGTCAACCTCCCCATTAATTTTCAAGAAATTGCTGCATATGTGCTCTTAAAATGAAACCAACATTGCCATACAAAGTTAGGGCTGGTTCCTAATGACATAAAGGTCCTTTTTATAGTATTTATGTTCCTGAAATACCATCTCATCCCTCTCTGGCACAGAAGGGGAAAAATTGAAATTCAGCTGTTTCTTCCCATTGATAATATACTGTTCTATGAGGATTTTACAATTAAAATAGCTTATTTATTTTTTCTGTATTTAACCTTTCTTTTAATCCAAACATTCTATTTATTGTTCTTTTTTAATTTGACTCTGATGCAATCTATTATCTTTTTGTTCTACTGTTTCTCCATCCTTCAGTTTCATTATTTAATGAAATATACCATTAATTCCTTTTGCTAATTAAGGTCAAATATACCCCATTGATCTTGCCATGTGGTTATTTATTTGTATTTTTCATAATTTGCTGAAAACTATTTGGGGTGAGAGGAACAGGAAAAGAAAACTAACAATGGGGTAAACTGGAGAATGCTATGCCAGAGCAAATTCTGTATCTGAGATCAGAGAGAGCACATGATGAATTGTGTGCAGAATGCTGAATTTATACTGTGGGACATGCAATACACTGAGCTGCGCAAAACACATCCAACATGGTAACTTTGGAATGTTTTGACAGGCAGAAATGCTCACTTGCACAAAACACTTTTTAAACATTTGTGGCTTTGCTTTATAAAAGAATCTTTTTGTCACTTTTCAAAACAGGTATAACATTATGCAAGCGTAATACTTGATGGTGTTCCATGTCCACATAGTCCTATGGCCTTAGAGCGGTGGATCTCAATCGTTCACAAGTCAAGGCAGGAAATGACTCCAGAATTAAACTGTAATTTTGGCAGGATGTAAAGTGGAAACTATTTCTCAGTAAGAGAAGCATCAATATAAATGCATCATCCGTCCCATCACTTCCACTTGCATTGCTTTACTGGTCCATCTTCTGTGCTTTGCACGCAGGAGTCGAGGAACAATATTCTTCAGCTGAAGCAGAGCTGGAGGTCAGGCAGGGATAATTGAAGCATTGTGCACACATGTAATTCATTCCCTATATTAAAATTTGGTCAACCTTCAAGTGGTATTCTATTTAACACAGTACTAAAATAATTTAGTACTAGCGTTAGTTGAAGCATGGTAACTTTTCACAGTATGTTCAGAGGAGTTGAGAAATTTAAAACAAATGTTCCAGCAATATAATTGCATTGTGACAAGTTTGCATTGCAGCTTATTTATATGCATGACTATTAGAATTCACCATGGAAAATATTGCAGAAAGTTCACACAGACAATAGGACATTTTATATCTTATTTATAAATATCGAAACGTAAATGTTTTACAATTTGTAAGTGGCCACTGGATTATAACAAATGCTGGATGTTCCATCTTTGGCAAAAGAGGTCAGAGAAAATAAATGAAAAACATTTTTACCCTGTGCAGATAACACCTGCAACTTAGCTCTGTATCCAAGACATTTACCTAACACCATCTTTGTTTCATGAAAAAGCAGGTTTTATACATAAGTCAGCAATAGGCATTGAAACAGGGGGTCAAGCTGTAAACAAAAATCTCAAGTTTTATTATTCCCCAATGGCTGGGCATTGGAAATATCCCACTTGAGCATTATAATGAGAATACCCAATGATAGAACTGTTTATGTTACAACATCATACTGTAATGGAAACTAAAATTGAATCTAAATTACAGCTAATGCAGAGTTTTGTTTGTGGTGAAAAAAGTCTCATAGCTTTAAAGTTCCAGAATTCTTCAGTGTCTTCAGAGTTGACCAGTAGCAATTAATTTTTTTTTGAGAGTTTAAAGTCAGGCATTTTTAAATTTCAATCTGATCAGTAAGTTTCCCAATAGAACACCAGATATTGTTATCCTTGTTCAATGAACTTCTTAATAGTTGACAACAGACCCATAAAAATCTGTTGTGAAAAGTTACTGATCGTTCCACAATAGAGATCAGTAATTATAACATCTTCTGTGAAAATCACTGCTGGCACTAAAAGGACTAAAGACCCAAAGCAAATAAAACCAATGACTATATGGATGTCACTTTTTCTATGTCTTTTCACAATAGCATTTAGTTCTAATCTCAAAAGTTCAGAGGATATTACAAACTTTGCACACCTTAAGTTGTAATCTGAGTGAATTATTGGATCCTTGTCAAACAGGAAGCTTTCACAAGTATAAGTGTACAAGCTTACCTGGCAGACAATTCAAAATGTTTTCCATATAATAAAAAATGCTGTCAAAATGAAGAAAATAACAAATTTACTTTTGACTTCTACTGAAACTTTATACACACAACCCAAAAACCAAAAGGCTGTGGATTAGTAGCTGTCCGGATATGTATGTAATGTGTTAAGATTAAAATTAGTTGTATGCTTTCATCCAGCAACTTTAATGCAAGACAAAATCAAAAGCTGTTTCACAGGAGTTTTCAAACTATCTCTGACACAACTGATGTCAAATTATCTGACCTTTGACATTCATGGCATTATTATTGGTGAATCCTCAACTACCAACATTGTTGGGTTACCATTGATTAGAAAATGAACTAGACCTACTGTATTAATACTGTTATTACAAGCGCAATTAGCAGTAAGTAGCTTGACGCTGACCCTGAAAAATCTGTCCATCATCTGTAAGGCATAGGGCAAGAGTGGGATGGGAATACTCTCCATTTGCCTGAAGAAGTGTAGCTTTGACAAAGTTAAAGAAGCTCAACATCATCCAGGGCAATTGACTCCCTTCCTGCTAGCACACGGTGGTAGCAGTGCATCTTCATTAATGCTTTTTCAATTACATCTTCCAAACTGAGAATGTCTTCCATCTGGATGGATAAGGGCAGGACGGATGGGAAAAGCACTGCCTGCAAGTCCCCCTGCAAGCCACAGACTATCACAGTTTCTTCAGTGTCACTGGGTCGAATTCCTGATATCCCGTTCCTCACAGCACTTTGGGTGTCCCTACCTCATATAGACTGTGACAGTTCTTGAGAATGGCTCACCACTACCTTCTAAAGGGAAGTTCGAGATTGGCTAGGTGGCATTTATTGCCTATGATGCTTGTACCAAATGAGCAAATGAATTTTTAAAAAATACTGAACCACATGAGTTGAGTTCTTCTGACTAAAGTCCTGGTCAAAGAGGTTGGTTTTCATGAGCATCTTAAAAGAAGGAAATGAGGCAAAAGGGTACAGAAAGAGCTGAGGGTCAAGGCAATTGAAGATGTACAAACCGATGATGGATTGATGAAGATCAGGGATGCTAAATAGGCCAGGATTAGAGCAGATATCTCAGAGGACTATGGCAGGAGCTGAAGGAATTATGAGTGGGGTAATGCCATAGAGGAACTCGAAAACAAGGATGATAACTTTAGAATAAGGATATTGTTTTACTGTGGGCCAATGTAATATAATGAGCACAGAGGTAACAGGCAATTAGAACTTGCTGCGAGTTAAGACACAGGCTTTCAATTAATGCATGAAAAGAGAGTTTCAGCAGATGAACTGAGGCAGGGTGAAGTCAGGTGATGTTACAGAGCTGGAAATGACTTGGTGATAATGCCAATATGAGGTTGAAAAATCATCTCAGCATAAAATGTGACACCACAGTTGTGAACAGGTTGTTTTAATCTCAGATTGTTGCTACGGAGATGGATAGAACTAGTAGCTAGATAATGGAGTTTTGAACCTTGATTGAAAATAATGACTTCAATCTTCCCAATATTTAATTGAAAGAAATGTCAGCTCATTCAGTTCTGGATGTTAAATGAGCAGTCTGATAATTTAAGATCTGTGGTGGAATTTAAGTGAAATGTTGGTGAAGTATGACTGGGTGTCATCAATATACATGTGAAATCTATGCTTTCCAATAGTGTGGGTAAGGGGCAGATTGTAGATGAGAAATGGAAGGCAGCAAATGTGGGACCAGAAGTTATAATGGGAGAGTGCCAAGGGAAGAAATCAAAAGTGATACTCTCGCAATAATTAGCTAGATAAGAATGAAATCACACGAGAGTGTTCCCATCCAAATGGAAGACAGTGGAAAATGATTGGAGTAGGATGGTGTAGTTAACTGCATCAAAGATTGCAGATAGATCAAGAATGATGAGAAGGTGACATTTACTTTTGTCACAATCCCATAGGATATTGTTTATAACTTTTGGCAAAACCTTCTGTATTATGGCAGGGATAGCAGATGATGAAAGAAACATCCAGTTGTACGTGGAGGACAATCCTGATTTTCTAATCTTGACACCAGTTACATTGTAGTTCAAGCAAACAAACCATATCATCCAAGAGGATTTTACATTGCTTCTGCAGGTACACAGGTTGATTGCTTTCTGTGTGTGATGACTAAGCAGCCTTTCATGCTGAGCTGCATCTTCTGGTATTTTTCATAATTTTTAATCTATGAGCAAGGAAGCTAACTACTATTATTTTAATGAAGAATTTTGTTTGACAATGCCAGAAATAAAAAAAATTTTGGATGTCAGTAGGTCACAGATCTTGTTTAAAGCTTCTGCTTGGCTCAGCTGGACAGCCCTTTAATGAAACAAATTGTGAAATTACAAATTCATTAGAAACTACTTTCAACCATTCAGCTACAGCCATAAGTCACAATACTGGTGGGCATTAGAATACTAATGTTCCAAACTTCTTAATTTATTCATTGTTTCCAGTGAGAACACAATTAATCAAATAATCAGGAATCTCCCTGTTAGGAGACTTAGAGTGGAGATCTCAAGCTACTTTGCAATTATGGGTAAAAATGGCTACAAACTATGCACAACTAGGTGAATGTCTCTGAAATAAATTCCAAGCTTTCACCATATAGCATACTTCTTAATTACAAATTCCTGTGGTAGTTGGTTACAGAATCTGGCTATACTTAAAGCTCTTATCCAATGTTAATAGAGCCTCTGCGAGTACCAGGGAAGACATTTTCTAATGGGAACTAATTAGAGATTATTAGTTGAAGCAAATAAAAAGACAGTAAAGTAGAACAGAACTAATTTTACATTTCCAGCTTCTAGCTGTAAAAAAAGTCCTGAATGCTATGCTTTTATTTCCATGATTTTCCATCTATAATTTTGAGAATGTGCACAAAGACACTGTACTCAACATATAAAGAACTCTGGAAGAATTCCATAGTTAGACAAAGTTGATGAACTGCAGTTACCTATCCTAATTTAAATTTTTATAGCATTAATCAGAGAAAATGAATCTTACCAAGGAACAATTTACACCACAAACAAAAACAGAAATTGCTGGTGAAACTCAGCAGTTTCACAAGAAACTTGCTTTTGTTACAGATCTCTCACATTTTCAATTCTTGGTCTTATAATTTACACGTTTTTGTTGACAAGTAATTAGTTAAGTAGATAGACAAGCTCTAATAGGCTAAAAGCACGAAGAGCAGCACAACGCTCAAAATGCAGGAGAACTTCGTGAATTGATGGCAAAAGCAGAATTTCTATGGTTTTCAGATCACATTTTGAAAATTGATGAATGGAGGGTTGTCAATTATGGTTTGTATCAGGGTCTTTTAACATCACAAATTGACCAAAAGTTCTCATACATTCTGATATCTTCTGGGGTGTTTTGCGCAAGTAATACCATGACATATTTTATTCAAAGCTTTTGTATAACATTCTGTTCATGTATTCAGTACTCTAAAATGTTGATTTACACTATTGCCATACAATTTATATGGAGAAAGTACATTGTTCCTGAGGCCATTTTGTTGATTTTTTTTCAAATGATAAGGTCCGTCATGTATAATTTACTGTGTTTTTTATTTATTAAGATGCACTGGCCAGAAATACAAACAGGAAAATGATAATAAAGATGAAGTTTAAAGCAACTAATATCCAGCTTACTCTTGTGTGCCGAGTCATTTCCATTGCAGTCTATTTCTTCTGAAATCCATCAGTACAAAGATACTTCCACATATATTGCTGAGACGTGGAGGTGCTGGTGTTGGGCTGGGGTGGTCAAAGTCAGAAATCACATGATACCAGGTTATACTCCAGCAGGTTTATTTGAAATCAAGTTTTCTAAGTGCTGCTCCTTCATCAGATGAAGTGAAGGGAAGCACACAAGTACAGAATTTATAGGGCAAAGAGATCATTGCAAGATAATTCCAGGTAATTAACAGTGTAAAAATATAGTGCAAATGGTGTGAGTGCAAAGTCGACAGGCCGAATAAAAATCTTTGCAGGTGATCAGAACTGTCAAATAGTGTGAGTAAAGTGTTAACAGCTGAATAGCAAGTGAAGGAATGGCCTATGATCTGATCAAAATAACATGATAGTAGAGTTGTATGATGAGGGTCTAACCAAAGTAACAAGTAATCCAAAATTGTACAAACTAAAAAAGGTAGAGAGATCATAAGTTACTAAGTTGATGATGTCAAAACAGGACAGTAAGGAAGATTTTACAAACACAGAACAGTATGGTGGGGTTACATGTAACATGACATGAACCCAAAGTCATGGTTGAGGCGGTCTTCATGGGTACGGAAATTGGCTATCAGTTTCTGCTCAGCGATTCTGCGTTATTGTTTACCTTGAAGGCTGCCTTGAAGGAAGCTTACCTAAAGATTGGAGGCTGAATGCCCTTGACCACTGAAGTATTCCCCAACTGGGAGGAAACATTCCTGTCTGGCAACAGTCGTGTGGTGCCCATTCATCGATTGCCGTAACATCTGCATGGTCTCACCAATATACCATACCTTGGGGCATCCCTTCCTATAGCATATGAGGTGGACAACATTGGCCAAGTCACAGGAGTGCCTATTGTGTTTGATGGTGTTGCCATGTGCGATTGTTGTATCCATATCGATGACCTGTCTTGTCTTGCCAAGGCAAGGTTGTGTGGTGTTGTTATCATTGTCCTCCTGAAGGCTAGGTAGTTTGCTGCAAACAATGGCCTGTTTGAGGACGTTGTTGCAGTTTCTTTTGCTGTGGCATGTTGGAACTGACACTCGATGAGCATTGGGTTCCATATTTATGAAGGTACCTTTCAGTGTAAGTGTCCACTGCATTCCTCCTCATCTGAGCAGATTCTATGTACGTACAGGGTTTGTCTGTCAAGGATAGCTCCTTTAACGTGTTTAGGATGGAAGTTGGAGAAGTGAAATATCATGAGGTTATCCATGGGCTTGCGGTAGAGTGAAGCACTGAGGTGTCCATCCTGGATTGAGATGCATATGCCCAAGAATGAGACTGATTCTGAAGAGTAGTCCATGGTAAGTCTGATGGTGAGATGAAAGTTGTCATGTAGTCATTTCAGTGATTCTTTGCCATAAGCCCAAGGAAGAAAATTTTGTGGATGCATCTGGATTATTGGAGGTCTTGTGCAGCAAAGAAGTTTTGCCTAAGCTTGTGCATGAAAATGAGTGGGATATTGGGGTACAAATTTGGTCCCCATAACTGCGCTGTGCATCTGGATGAAGAGCTGTTTGGTGAAGGTGAAGACGTTGTGGTCAAGAATGAATGGATGAGTTGCAGGATGGCATTTGGAAATTGACAGTTATTGGTGTTGAATCATGAGGCTGTTCCAGCAATGCGGTCATGGGGGATGCTGGTGTAGAGTGTTGCTGAAATGTCCATTGTGATAAGGAATGCTCCTGGTTCAACTGGTCAGTTGTTGTTGAGTTTCTGAAAAAAATGCGTTGTGTATTGACAGAGGCTGGGGGTTCCCTGTACAAATCAAGCTGCCCTCAATATAGATAGAGAAGTTCTCACACAGGGTCCTATTGTCTGATACGATGGGACTTTCAGATGTGTTGGCTTTGTAAGGAAGGCAATAGAAGTCTCCTATGTAAGATGTACAGATGAGAGTGCACAGGATAATCTGAAGGTCTGGATCAAAGATTTGATCAGTCTGTTGAGTTTTGGTCAGATCAGCAGGTAGTTTTCTGCAATGTTCCAGGTTTTTCAGTTGTCAGTATGTTTCTTTGCAGTATTCTATATGGCTCCTAGTTTTTCTGCTGATTTGATGACAATGCTGCAGTTGTTTTTTTTAAATGTGGATGAAGACATCACTGGCTGGGCCAGCAGTTACTGCTCATCCCTAATAGCCCAGAGGGCAGTTAAGAGTTAACCAGATTGCTGTGGGTCTGGAGTCACATGTAGGCCAGACCGGCTAAGGATGGCAGATTCCTTCCCTAAAGAACGTTAGTGAACCAGGTGAGTTTTTCCAATTATTGACAATGGATGCAAAGTCATATTAGACTCTTACTTTCAGATTTTACAGAGTTCAAATTACACCATCTGCAGTGGTGGGATTCGAACCAGAGTCCTCAGAACATTACCTGGGTTTCTAGATTAACAGTCTAGTGATAATACCATGAGGTCATTGCCTTCCCTATGGAGGTCTTGAGAGCATGGATGGCATTGCATTGTGCTTGGTTGACATTCTGCACTATCTTGTGAGTGCAGTTGATGAATCTGGTATTGACACATCTCCTGATGTCTTGAGCATGGATGATAAAACTAGGGCAGTGGCCTTCCAGAGGGGTCCACTTTGACTCTTTCCTCTTTGTTCACTGCACTGCAGATCTCTCTGTTGACTGTTCCGGTTTGTTATTTGTCTCATTGGGCTCGCTACTGATAACTTGGGGTTTGTGGAAGATTAGTCTGATGAATCTGGCTTTGACTCATCAAGATTTTTTTAGAAAACATATTTTAATTGAAAAATAGATTTAAATATTACAACAAATACAAAACATTTCAAAACAATACGAAGAAAGAACACAAAAAATTTAAAACCCAAACGCCCTCGTACAAATGTATAAATATGTATAAAAATATACAAAAATCCCCAACTAACTGCTTAATGAAATAAATAACTAACAACCAACTAACAAATAATAATATAGCTCAGCGAAACAGAACACTAACTCTCGAATATAGAGAGCATTAATTTTCACATATTCATACGTTTATAATTCCCCCTTTCTGGATATTGGACCCGTAAAGCACAATTGTTACGGATGTATAAAAGCCCTTATTAATGTGGCAGACAAATCTGCGTCCAGGTAGTCCAAAAAGGGCCACCATGTCTTAAAGAGATTCTCAGTTTGTAAGAAAATCCAAGGGGATATGCTCCATAACAATTTTATTGCAACTCGACAAGCCCGGGGGATTTTTGGAGACCTAACCGAACAAGATATTCTTTCTTGTGGAGAAAGTGAGGATGTTGAAAAGTTTTTCTTACGCGCATCTACAGGCAATACACTGGGCAACCCAAGAGGAGAAATCCGGTCCTTCTCCATCCTTACACCCAAAGTCCGCTTCATTACCTGCCACAGCGCTCCAGTATGTTTGAAGCCTGCTACAGAACCAGAGACAATGGGTAAGAGTGCCCATACTAACTTTATATTTGGGGCATGTTGAAGATATTCCTGGTTTAAATTTTGACAAACGATTCAGAACCAAGTGGGCCCTGTTGAGAATCTTCAACTGTAAAGCATGGGTCCTATTGCAAATTGATATCTTTCTTCTGTGATCCCAAGTATTCCCATTGCCTCTGAGGAGACCTCAATGCCTGGCTCTCTCTCCCACAACCTGTAAAGCCAATCGAACTCATCTGAGGGCCCCCCCACGTCCATTCCCAGTTGATGATATCAAGTGCTGACAGAAAGTGTACTTTTAGCACTGAGCACCCTACTCTCTTGTAGGGAGATTTGTAGGGATCAGTCAAAAGTGTAGTCCTTTTTTGAATAAAATCCCTAACTTGAGAAAAACGAAAGAGGTCCCTGCTAGATAGCTTGTATTCCTGCGCTAACTGATCAAAGGACATCATTGTGTCTCCCTCAAATAAATCACCCAAGCAAGGCACACCCCTAGCTGCCCAATGTTGGAATCCTGAATCCATCATCCCAAGTTGAAAACTCAGCATACCCACTACTGCTGTAAGAAAAGATGTTTTGCCAACGTTGCCTTCCATACTTTAACAGTATTGATAACTATTAGGTTAACTGCCCTCATTTTGTCCAAAAACAGCAAGCTAGTAAGGAGCCACCTTGCATGAGAGGCTTTGATATCTAACCATTTTGAAAGAGGGTCTCCACAAACCCAATCACTCACATGAGATGAAAGTGAGCTTAGCTGATAGTCTTTAAATGTCTGGGAGATCCACTCCCCCCAGTCTGTGAGGCAATTGCAGTTTAGTTAATTTAATGAGGGGCCGCTTACAATACCAAATAAAAGGGATGAACCAGCCGTTCAGTCTGCTGAACATTTGTTTATTGAAAATCAGGGGAAGCATCCGTATAGGGTACAACAAATGGGGGAGAATATTGCTATCTGACCTAACCATGAGACCGAAAGCACCTCCCATCTTTGAAGATCTTGTTTGATTTTGTCAAATAATTGAATAAAGTTAGCTTTAAACAATCGATCAAGAACTGGAGTGATGAATATGCCCAAATACATGAAACCCCCCTGTGACCACTTAAATGGGGAGCAAGATTTGCACTCAAGACCCAGCACCTTCGTAAGACCACCCATAGGCATAGCTTCTGATTTTGAAATATTAATCTTGTACCCCAAAAGGGTGCTAAACGATCTGATGCATTGTATCAGGCGAGGTACCAAAACTGCTGGAATTGACAAAAAAAAAGGAGGACTTAATCTTACATATGTTTGACCCCACTTCTGGATTGTATATATTGGGATCCCTACAAATGGCCTCTGCCAACGGTTCAATCACCAATGTGAAAAGAAGTTACGAAAGGGGACAGCCCTGTCGGCTGCCCCTAAAAATATTAAAATTGCTTGATCACACCCCACTGGTGATGACCGCAGTGAGAGGGTCACTGTAGAGAATCTTTACCCATCTTATAAAGGCTTCGCCCAAGCCAAACAGCTGGAAGTCCTAGAAGAATGTAATTTTAGAGCACTCGTAAACTAGGGCCTTCAGACCCTTCCCCTGGATTCTGGAAGCTTCCACGATTTTCTCCTTATTTCTACAGTGACGAAACCACACCAAAATACGACGAGGATGTTGGTCCAGACCTGACCTCCACACCGTTACCCAGTAAGTCCTCTCAATCTTCAAGCTTCCCATTCCAGTCTCCAAGTTGAGGAATTTCAGCAACCAGTCCTCAATAAACTACACTGGTCGCTCACCTTCCTTACCCTTAGCAGACCAACGATCCAAATATTTTTTCTCCTATCTCTGTTCTCGAGATCATCAACCTGATCAAGCAAATTACAGACCTGCGGCTTCAGGGCCTGGATCCTGTCTTTGGAGGAACCAGTACCAGCTTCCACCACCATGACTCTGCGTTCTATCTCATCTGTCCTTTTCTTGGAGGACTCTCAGCTGCTGTTCATGCTTCTGCAGCACAATAGAGTTCGAGGCCAGCTTCTCCTCTATCCGTTTCGCCAACATCTCACGAGATTTTGCAAGCTCCTTTACCATAACCTGGTAGGAATTACAGTCCGAGAAGCCTGGCCTCGTATGTACATCCTTCCTTTGTCATCATACCTGGATGGTGAAAACTGAGGTAAGCTGTTCTCTAACAGTTTTCTGAGACCCCATGAACTTTCCAGAGTCCCAGGAGATGGCAGTGGTCTGGGTAGGGCGGGTTAGAACTTTGTTCCACTTGCAATGTGGTGCGGAGCTCTGCAACAAGATCTTTCTAGATCGCTGCCATCTTGGATCTCCCCAATCAAGATCTTTGATTTGCATTTATCTGTATTTTCACTATAGTGCTGAATAAAGTGTGTTTTGCTTCAAGCCTAATAGTTTGATCAATCAAATTGCATCCGCCATACAACGCCTAGCACTTGCTTTAATATAAGCCTAGGATATCTCCTTGACATGCGTTGAGAGGGTTCAATCTGATTCATAATGAAGTCCCACCAATAACTTTGAATCTATGATCCCTTGCTGTTGACCTCTATATTAATAGAAATAGGTCATTATTATTCATATGCCCCTCAATATTTTACACAGATCAATTAAAAGTCCCCATAGCTTGCTTTCTTCTCACAGTGTATCCAACCTTCCTTCATGACTACAATTCACTATTTTTGGAAGTAATCTCAGAAATCTCTGTATTTTCTCTAGTGCAACTGAATAAATTCTGTGAGGTGATGACCAATAGCAACTTGTAGTCTAACTGGTCATAAAGCTCTAGTAAAAGCTCCTGCTAAATGAAAGTGTTTTTAAAACATATTTTACCCATCTTATCCACCAGTCTTTCTTTCTTTGGGAAGCTGTGAACATGAACTCTAAGATCCTTCTATTCCTCACAATTTCTCATTATTCTACAATTTATTGCTTTGCCCTTTTTTCCTTTTCAATAATACCTTGCACTTTTCTGATTGAATTCCATTTTCCACCACCTTCCACCTGACTATTCCATCGGCATCTTCTCATAGTCAACACAATCAACAACACAGCTAATTTTTATATAAATCTGTAAACTTCTTGATTCACTCCCTCTAAATTCAAGTCTACATTGTAGAATCATGGAGTACAGAAACAGTACGAAATCAGACCCTTCATTCCAACTCATCCATGCCAAACAAGTTTCCCCAAACTAAACGAGGCCGACTGGTCTGTGTTTGGCCCATATCGCTCTAAACCTTTCCAATTCATGTGCCTATCTGAATGTCTTTTAAATGTTGTAACTGTACCAGCATCTACCACATTCTCTAGCAGCTCATTCCACACACAAACCATCCTCTGTGAAAATGATGCCCCTCCAGTCCTTCTTAAATCTTTCTCCTCTCACCTGGATGGCATGGTGGCTCAGTGATTAGCGCTGCTGCCTCACAGCACCAGAGTCCCAGGTTCAATTCCAGCCTCAGGCGACCATCTGTGTGGAGTTTGCACATTCTCCCTGTGTCAGCGTGGGTTTCCTCCAGGTGCTCCGGTTTCCTCCCACAGTCCAAAGATGTGCAGGTCAGGTGAACTGGCCATGCTAAATTGCCCGTAGTGTTAGGTGCATCATTCAGAGGGAAATGGGTCTGGGTGGGTTACTCTTTGGAGGGTCAGTGTGGACTTGTTGGGCCGAAGGGCCTGTTTCCACACTGCAGGGAATCTAATCTAATCGCCTTAAAAATATGCTCCCTAGTCTGAACTCCCCCTTCCTTGGAAAAGACCTTTGCCACTGACGTTATCTATGCCCCTCATGATTTTATAAACCTCTAAGATTATTCCTCAACCAAAGAAGTCCCAGTCTATCTAGCCTCTCCTTATAACTCAAACCCTCCAGTCCCAGCAACATCCTGGTAAATAATTTCTGAGCCTTCTCCAATTTAATAATATCCTTTCTATAATAGGGCGACCAGAATGGTACATAGTATTCCAAACATGGCCTCACTGACATCCTGTACAACCTCAACATGATGTCCCAACTCCTATACACCATGGTTTGAGTAATGAAGGCAAATATGCTAAATTCCTTCTTAACCATCCTATCCACATGTGACGAAAATTTAAAATATCTATGTACCTTTACTCAGGGTCTGTTTGACAACATTACTCCGAACCCTACCATTAACTGTATAAACTCTGCCCATTTTTGTTTTATCAAAATGCAATCACTTGCAATTGTCCAAATTAAACTACATTTGCAACTCCTCAGCCCATTGGCCCAATTGATCAAGATTCCTTTGTAATCTTAAATAACTTTGTTCATTGTCAACTTTACCACCAATGTTGTGCCAATTGCAAATTTAATAACCATGCCTCCTAAATTCTCGTTCAAATCATTTATGTAAGTGACAAACAAAACATTAGTTGACATATAACATGAACCACAAAACGACTCCCTATGGACCCCAGTGGAAACAACTACAATGTACTGAAAACATCAGTTGACTAATTTCATTACTTCTGCCAAGTAAATTTTGCATTTAACTGTCAAGCTCAACAAACATCAACTCTCACTGAACCCCACAAAATGATTGCAAGAACAAACAGACACCATGTTTGGCAGTCATTATTTTAGCTAAAAATCACAACACCAGGTTATAGCCCAACAGGTTTAACTGGAAGCACATTAGCTTTCAGAGTGTCGCTCCTTCATCAAGTGGTAGTGGAGGGCTCAATCCTAACACACAGAATTTATAGCAAAAATTTACCATGTGATGTAACTGAAATTATACATTGAAAAATTGATTGTCTGTTAAGCCTTTCATCTGTTAGAATACCATGATAGTTTCACTTCTTTCATGTGTAAATAACAGACAATCAATTTTTCAATGTATAATTTCAGTTACATCACACTGTAAATTTTTGCTATAAATTGTGTGTTAGGATTGAGCCCTCCACTACCACCTGATGAAGGAGCGACACTCCGAAAGCTAGTGTGCTTCCAATTAAACCTATTGGACTATAACCTGGCGTTGTGTGACTTTTAACTTTGTACACCCCAGTCCAACACCGGCATCTCCAAATTATTTTAGCTGTATTACTGGGAAGGTTCTGTGCATGGGACTCTGTAAGGGACTCACTGAGAAGCCCAAAAAGCAGTTGGAATGTGTGTTGTTTTGGAACTCATCTGCCTACCAACTCCTAAAATTCTTTCCTGAATGTTGGGGTCAGGCATCTGGAAATGTTTTGGGAGATTTGAGGGCTTAGGCAAAGCAGTGTACCATTAGTAGTTCAGCAGAGTGGGAGTTGAAAAACCCATAAGTGGTATTTTTTTGATGCAACTGAGAAATGTAGATCTCACGGAAACAGAGATAGTTTTGATTGATGAAGTTAGCTGTGAGTAAAAAGCCAGAGTAGTGCCTATATGTATGAGTGCAGCTGCTGACAGTCCATGACAACTCTTGAGAGAGAGTATCAATGCCAAACCTTTATCCTAATTCTTTATCTAGTTTAGTGAGATTTGATGATCTACTGTGTCACTAAGTCCTGGGGAAATTGCTGAGAAATAAATGGGATCTGGACTGGTTCCATTTACTATTTGATACATGCTATGGGGTGGTCAATTGTAGTCTATTGCCCATATTAACCATACTTTAATTCTGGGAGTTAGAATACAAGTTGTACATGTATTATAGATTATGTTACTGTTCTGATATTGTATAGCAAATGTTGTAGTTTGTTCAAAATCATGAAAACTTCCAGTTTTAGTCTTTTAGAATGTCCCTTGAATCTCTTTCTTTGTCCGACTTAAACAAAAAAATGCTACAGGCTGAGAATCAGACTGGAATTTTGTGCTCTCGTCCAGGAACATCATAACTTGCAAAATCAAAAACGTACATAAAGCAGTTCACATGAGGCAAGATAATCATTTCAATATCCCTCATCTAACTTCCATATATTTTCAAATAGAAATAATCCTTTACAGTAAAGATCCTGTAGCTTCTTCAAAGATCAATGTTACATAAATCAGCATTCAAACCTGGAAACCCAGATTAGATTCCCTACAGTATGGAAACAGGCCATACTGAACCTCCAAACAGTAACCCACCTAGGCTCATTCCTCTCCCCCATATTTACCCCTGACTAATGCACCTATCACTATGGGCAATTTAGCATGGCCAATTCACCTGAACTGCACATCTTTGGATTGTAGGTGGAAACCCACACATATGGGGAGAATGTGCAAACTCCATACAGACAGTCGCCAGAAGCAGGAATCGAACCTAGGTCCCTGGCGCTGTGAGGCAGTAGTGATAACCACTGAGCCACCATGCCGCCTACATGTCCCATAGATGTTAAATCTACAAATTTCAGAAAGCCGTGGATTGCTTCCTTTAAGATTACCACAACTATAATAGTGCGTGGAAATCCATCAAAAATAAGCACTTTTTTATTCCTGACATCTTTGATAATTTACTGGGAAATTTAAAGAGACAGCATTCACCTTACTCTCAGTCTGGAAAATTAATTTGGATGTATTGTATCACCCCTTCTACAAAGTCAAACTAGATTAGTAAATACAAATATAATTATCTTACAAAGCTATGGTTGATTCTGGTTAGTAACTGATAAAAAAAAAATCATCTTTGGGTCAGAAATTCAGTTTCTATTTAGATACTTTTCATTTTCATTCCTATATCTCAGTGGGCAGTATGGTGGCTCAGTGGATAGCACTGCTGCCTCAGTGACAGGGACCTGGGTTCAATTCCAGCCTCAGGTGACTGTCTGTGTGGAGTTTGCACATTCTTCCCATGTCTTTGTGGTTTTCCTCTGGGTGCTCTGGTTTCCTCCCACAGTCCAAAAATGTGCAGGTCAGATGGATTGGTCATGCTAAATTGCTCATAGTGTTAGGTACGTTAGTCATAGGGAAATGGGGCTGAGTGGCTTACTGTTTGGAGGATGAGAGTGGACGTGGTGGGCCGAAGGGCCTGTTTCCACACTGTAGAAAATCTAATCTTAATCTAATCTAGAGAAGTTGGTGACTGTTCTCAACATCCATGGTCAGCAGACCAGTCAGTGAATGATGAATGTGGACTTGTACTTGCATACCATTGCTCTGGCCATCTGTTTTAAACAGTCACTTTAAGAGAGGGGGAATGAAGTACTTGGATTTCCTTCCAGTGCCCTTCTTCATCAGGAAGTGCCATCATGCATAACGATGGAGGAGTACTAATCATGCAGTCCAAGGCTTCTTGGCAGTCTACTCTGCCAGTGACCTTAATGCCTGGCACTTGTGCAAAGGCCCCTTAAATTTCTGTGACTCAAGAACCAGAGGTCAGTGCCCATGTGCATCTCAGATAATGGTTTAACACACTTGGCTGCCTGCCTTCACTTCACTTATCATTGTGATCATAATTTTAAAATCTTGCACTGGTCCAAAGATGGTACAGTTATTCCAACATTAGATTACAGAACGTTCAATTTATTCATGTATGGTGGGTGGTTTGGTGGATTGCCTTGCCAACCAGGTTCAATCTCTTGCACGGGAAATAGCAATCCTTTAAGGTGAATGGAAAATGAGCACCACAGCGATTGAGGTGGCAAAGATAGAGGGGGCTAAGATGGCTGTTGGTGATTTGATATTGGGTGGATGTGTCATGGTCACTTAGGCCTAAGGCCCAGAGTGGGGTTTCAGCAACAATGGCATAAAGCTTACTGGAACTGGTCTCCAATGAGCAACTCGAGGATGTCCCTCAATCATCTTTCCAGAGCCCTGATATTTGATGGTAAAACACACTGTTGCACAGCATCCTCTCTATTATCCTTTTGTGATGAGAAATGTGGCTATTCTGTTCCCCTCTACAATGGAGGCTGTGTGAAACACTACAAACTCTATCATTTTCAAGACCTTTTGAGATATATTCAAAAGGTTCAGCAAGTGGTGAGGTGTGAGTGGCTGATATTCAACAATCTAATGTTCAGCTTTATTGTAGCCTTTGTGGATCAGGGATGCTTAGTAGTGCTAAATAATTGGCATTCAAGGTTTTCTGACTGGTGCCATCACCAAGTTGCGAGTGGAAGACCTGTCACCTAGAATTTGACCTACCAGGTGCATAGAGGTATAAACATCTATGAAGAACACATTGACTGGAAGATTTCCCTGGGAACTGAGTGCAAACCTGGGAGATGCATTTCCTGTGGTCACAGACTAATTGCACATCTGTTTATGAAGATTGTTGGCTAGTCTCAGAGCTGTGATCACTATGTTCGTGCAGTTGCTAATACCCTACAAGTGTGGGAAATATGCAATGACCTTGCAATCTGGCTCCCTAGATCTATACTATTGCGTACAAACTTTTTGTCCCTTTTAAACACTATTTATGAGCTAATTCAGCCAAGTGTGGCCACCTGCACAAATGGCAGACAAATTCCCAATGGAGCCCTGAAATAAGCCATGGCATTAGGTTCCCTGCAGTCTAAGGGACCAGAGGCAGTCCTGGATTAAAGCACAGAGAATAGTGACATAGCTTCAGCAGTCAAGATTTTTATTGAATAAATATTTCACATCTGCCCTGATGGGATTTGAACCTATGCCCTCAGTGATATTAATGTTACTCCAGTGATATTACCATGCTACTGCATTCCGTTCCTGCCTCAGCAGTCACTGACATTGCCTCGATTGTTTGTAGGTGATTGAGGTGGGAGAGATAGACCTTTGGACAACCATTACTTGTTGAAGATATCCTGAGGGATCATTACATCATCTTGACTGGACACAGAGTTTGGTCTCATTCTTTGGTCTTCCAGTTGCTATTGTATAGTACCTAATTCTTCCTCTGTGACTTGCCTCTGCCGCAAAGTTCCAGGAACTTGTTCAATTTCTGAGGCAAAAATCATGAAGATTGCCTATTCTTCCCTTTTTATGAATGCTGAGAGCAGATGAGCATAAAAGAACTGGTGGCCTGAAATGCATCTACTTTAATGCAAGTAGTGTGTAAAGCAGATGAACTTAGGGCTTGGATTGGTGCCTGGGAATATGACGCTATTGCAATCACAGAGACTTGGTTGAAGGAAAGGCATGATGATTGGCAACTAAATGTTCGAGGATACAGATGCTTCAGAAAGGACAAGGAGGGAAGTAAAAGGGGGGGTTGAGTTGCATTGCTGGTCAGGGACGATATCACGGCTGTGCTAAAAGAGGACACTATGGAAGTCTTGGGTAGTGAGGCATTTTGGTGGAGCTGAGAAATAAGAAGGGTGCAGTTACATTGTTGGGGCTATATTACAGGCCTCCAAACAGTGAGCGAGAGGTAGAAGAACAAATAGGAAAACAGATTATGGAAAGATGTAAAGGCAATAGTGTAGTGGTGATGGGAGATTTTAATTTTCCCAACATTGACTGGGATACACTTAGTGTCAGAGGTCTGGATGGGGTAGCATTTGTAAGAAGCGTCCGGGAGAGTTTTCTAGAGCAGTATGTCAATAGTCCAAACAGGAAGGGGCCATATTGGACTTGGTACTGGGCAACGAGCCAGGACAGGTGGAATAAGTTGCGGTGGGGGATTTCTTTGGGAACAGTGACCACAATTCTGTAAGTTTTTTTAGAATACTCGTAGATAAAGAAGAGTGTAGTCCTAAACTGGGCCAAGGCCAATTATATCAAAATTAGGCTTTCTTTGGGAACAGTGACCACAATTCTGTAAGTTTTTTAGAATACTCGTAGATAAAGAAGAGTGTAGTCCTAAACTGGGCCAAGGCCAATTATATCAAAATTAGGCAGGAGCTCGGAAATGTGGATTGGACATAGCTATTTGAAGGGAAGTCCACATTTGAGATGTGGGAGGCTTTCAAGATTGATTAAAGATAGTGCAGGATAGGCATGTCCCATTGAAGACAAAGGATAGGAAGGGTAAGATTCGTGAACCGTGGATGACAGGAGAAATTGTACGACTAGCCAAGAGGAAAAAGGGAAGCGTACATAATGTCTATACAGCTAAGAACATAGCGGGCCCTGGAGAACTATCAGAAGAGTAGGAAAAGTCTTAAATGAGGAGTCAAGCGGGCTAAAATGGGTCATGAAATAGCTTTAGCCAGCAGAATTAAGGAGAATCCCAAAGCATTTTATTCTTATAAGAAGCAAGTGGATAACTAGAGAAAGGATTGATCCACTAAAGGATTATGAAGGAAGGCTGTGTGTCGAACCTGAGAGAATGGGTGAGATTCTGAATGATTACTTTGCATCTGTGTTCACTGAGGAGAGGAACATGATGAATCTTGAGAATAGACATAGAAGTTTGATTAGTCTGGATCATGTTGACATAAGTAGGAAAGATGTGTTGGGTAGGCTAGAGGTTATTAATGTGGACAAATCCCCAGGACTGGATGTGATCTATCCCAGGTTGCTGAGGGAGGAGAGAGAGGAAATAGCTGGAGCCCTGACAGATCTTTGTGGCGTCCTTAAATACAGGTGAGGTGCTGGAGGACTGGAAGGTTACTCATGTTGTTCCCCTGTACAAGAAGGATAGTACGGATATTCCGGGTAACTACAGACCAGTGAGCTTGATGTCGGTGGTAGGAAAGTTGCTGGAGAGGGTACTGAGGGATAGGATCTATTCATATTTAGAAAAGAATGGGCTTATCAGTGATAGGCAACATGGTTTTGTGCGTGGGAGATCGTGCTTTACCAACTTAAGAGAGGGCACTGTTGGTATGATCAGCAAGTTTGCAGATGACATGAAGATTGGTGGAGTAGCAGAAAGCATAAGGGACTGTCAGAGAATACAGGAGGATATAGATAGACTGGAGAGTTGGGCAGAAAAGTGTCAGAGGGATTTCAATCTAGACAAACGTGAGGTCTTGCCTAAATGCATCACTAATTCTAGAGCGAATTCTACAATTAACGGAAGAGCTTTGGGAAAAGTTGATGGGCAGAGAGATCTGGGAATGCAGGTCCATTGCACCTGTGCAGCAACCTTCAGGGCACAGAGAGTGGTCAAGAAGGCATATGTTTGCCTTCATTGGACGGGGTATTGTGTATAAGAGCTGGCAAGTCAGGTTAGAATTGTACAAGACATTGGTTTGGCCGCATTTAGAATACCGTGTATAGTTCTGGCCGCTACATTACCAATAGGATGCGGACGCTTTGGAGAAGGTGCAGACAAGGTTTTTCGAGAATGTTGTCTGGTATGGAAGATGCTAGCTATGAAAAGAGGTTGAGTAGGTTAGGTTTATTTTCATTAGAAAAAAAGGGGACCTGATTCAGGTTTACAAAACCATGAAGGGTATAGACAGGGTGGATAGAGACAAGCTTTTTCCCAGGGTGAAGGATTCAACGACGAGAGGTGGAAAGTTTAAGGGGAATACACGCAGCAAGTACTTCATATAGAGGGTGGTGGGTGTTTGGAATGCATTGTCAGCAGAGGTGCTAGAGGCAGGCATGGTAGATTCATTTAAGATGCGACTGATCAGGTGCATTAGTAGGCGGGGAGCAGAGGGATACAAATGCTTAGGTTTAGACAGGACATGTTCTTCCAGCACAACCATGTTTTGTTCTGTGACTCTAGACCTCCAATCAGCATCCCTTGGTCATCCTTGACATCTTCAACAATGCTCAGCTTCTTGTCCCCTCTTCCAATAAACTTTCCTAGTGATGACAAACAGTTCCAACTGACTCATGTTCAACCACGAAGACCACATTACCTGCTTTAATAAGTATTCACCGAATACAAAACCACCCAATTTGCTCGCTGCTGCATGCTATCAGCACCAACATCCTGTTTCCAACTCAATGCTTCTATCCTGACATCAAGAACTTGAAAACGTTCCATTCTGATCAAACAGACCCCAACACTCCATCTGCCTCTTTCCCCACTCACTTGGCCTGTCTAAAATTTATCTTGGTCACCATATATGCATGCTTCAACTATTTATTTTTCTGCATCGAATTTGAGGATTAAATGAGATTTAGCTGTAAAAAATTCCTGGTTTGCTGACTGAAAGAAAATTTCTGTGATTGAAAACCGAAAGAACTATTGATGCTGTAAATCAGAAACAGAAGTTGCTGGAAAAGCTTGGCAGACTTGGCAGCAGCTGTGAAGAGAAATCAGAGTTAACGTTTTGGGGCTGGTGACCTTTCCTCAGAATTGATAGCAGCCAGGAAATTGTTATTTTATATGCAGAAGATAGGGAGGGAGGAGGAGGTAAGGAATAAATGATAGGTACGGATAGAGGCCAAAGAAAGAGAAGAATAGTTGGACAGGCAAAGGAGTCGATAACAATCTGGCTGGGAGGGTGAATAGTTGTTAATGGAGACTGTTATTGGCTAACAATAGGTAGTGTGCAATGGCAGACTATGTGATAACAAACCCTGGTGTGTGGAGTAAGGAGCTAGGACATGGGAGAGTTTAGGCCTTAAAATTATTGAACTTGATATTGAGTCCAGAAGGCTGTGGGGTCCCCAAGTGGAAAATGAGGTGCTGTTCTTCCAGCTCATGCTGAGCTTTGCTGGAGCACTGCAGCAAGCCTGAAACAGAGATACTGGCCAGGGTACGGAGTGGTGTGTTAAAATGGCAGGCAACAGGAAGCTTTGGGTCTTTTTCGCAGGCTGAATATAGATATTCTGTGAAGCGGTCACCCAGTCATTGTGCTGCTCACAATGTGGTCTCCTCTACACTGGGGAAACAAAGCGCAGTCTGGGTGACTGCTCCATTAATTGCTATTCACCTTTCCAACCAGATCGTTATAGACTCCTTTATCTGTCCAACTGTTCTTCTCTCTCTTTGGGCTCTATCCCTGCCTATCAATTCATCTTTACCTGCCCCCCACTCCATCTTCTACATACAAATTGACATCTTCCTAGCTACCATCAGTTCTCAGGACGGGTCACTGGACCTGAAACATTAACTTTGATTTCTTGTCACAGATGCTGTGAGACCTGCTGAGCTTTTTCAGCAACTTCTGTTTCTGTTTCTATGTGATTTACTTGGTAATAACAAATCTGCTGCTGAACTACTGAGGATTCTTTAACTTGACTATGGAATCGAACTGACTCCAAATCCAGCCCAATATTATGAGTGTGATAATAACCACTAAGTGTTGAGTATTAGGGAGTTGTTATCAAGCATTATTAGATAAAAGTCACATTTCCATACCCTGTATTTGAAAATCTTTTACCGAAAGCTACAACTTCTAAGCATTTTCTTAAATATCTCACTGTGAAGAAATATTAAGTAGTAATTCATAGTAATACCAAAGTATAGAACATGAAATTTATGGTGGGCTAAGGTCTCAACTAAGCTTGATGAAGGGTTATCAACCACCTGAAATATCAATTTCTTTCTTCAGAGGTACTGAACAACATTTTCAGTGTGTTATTATTTAAACACCACAAAGTATTTATTGTGCTGCTCATTGTACATACAAATCACATTTCAAATGGGAAACTGGCGAACATCATTCTGGAATGTTTGGTAGTAGACAATGAACACCTCAACTAATTAAATGTTAACCTTGCAAAAAAATTCTTGAAATTAATGCTGTAAATGCATAAAACTACTTTTGTTCAGAGAAAAACAGGACCACATAACAACAATGAACTTTCATGAGATTTATTAATTAAGAAGTGGAGGGTAAGCGAGAGCTGCATCAAGGAAAGCACCTGACATTTTAAAAAGTGCCATTCTCATCTTGGACTCAAATTACAATTTTAAATGTGAGAATGCATTAGCAACCTCTGATGTTGTTAAACAAATTTAGAAGTCTTTCAACATAATTCTCCAGAAGTCAAATATTTGCATACATTCAACTAGAATACTCTGCAAATATTTAAATTCCTCAAAGTGAATGTTAAAAATGTTTCTTTTATATACAAAATACTGTCTCCTTTAAAAGTATTAGTGTAGTAGAATATGGACTCAATTGTGATTTTCATTTGAAAGATCCTTAAAAACAGAATGCTCACCTCAAAGTTACATTAGTAGAAATACCTGTAGAGATAGGCAAAACACTTTGTTAGAACTGTTGAACTTCTCCAACTGAATAACTCTCCACCACCACTTACCAGCTCCAAATACACAGGGTCAAATAATGAACGTTTGTTACATGTGTCGTCATCTGTGGACATCCTGTTCAAGAGCATTAAGCTGCATATGGTGCACAGTTGAAGTCCGAAAATAGTATTTTAACAAGTGGCAGGACAGTCACTGGTATATAGCTTGTCTTAAATTACAATGTCTTAATTAGATGTTCGTTGTTGGCTGTAGAATTAAAACAAAAGTATAATTTGTTTTGAAGTTCTGGCTCTCACAGAGGTTGAGTTCATTTGCCACAAAAGAAAACCCTAACATACCATGTATCATGTACTAGTCGATGGAACAGTCTTCAAATATTCACATAAAAGCTGACATTCCTTCATTAGGTGTTTTTTTCCCTTATTAAAGGCTTATGCAAAATAAGTGCGATAACTCAAAGACTGGGAAATTCGCATCTATCTATAACAGACACAAAACTGTATCTGAACATTGGGCTATAGTGTATTAAGTTGGCAGCACATTTGAACATTTCTCCTGATTGACAACTCTCAATTACAATAAAAAACTATAATGATGTAGAATGGGCTGTTTACGTGCTACATTACTAAGACATTAAGACCTGCCCCAAATAAGATAGCAGATTTTTCTGAAACCACAAATGACTTTGTCAGTTAGGAGCAGAAATTTAAATGAAGTGACTCCAATTCCATGTACTTTACACTCTCACAACTTGTGATGATCAGAAATACTGGCCAAGTAGACAGTCAAAACTTTGCTATTGCTCAAACTATGCGTTTTTCACCAAATAGCCACCAAAAATGTATTGAAACAATTAAACTATTTAACATTTCAGAGATATATTGGCAAAAGATAGCAGAGATTTGATAAATACCTTAATTTGTACATTATTACATTATGGTTGAGTAGTAAATATATTGTATATTACTCCTCACGTGGGAAAGTTACCTGTCAGGATTTTTAAACATGAAATAAGGCAGATGGCACCTTATTGGGCAGGGCATTGGCTGATTCATTTCTCAAGGAGTTGGACTGTCATTTATTTTGTTGCTTTGTAACAGGAGGTTTGTTTGTATTTTTTTTCTGCCTGCAAAGAACAGGGTCCTGAGTGTTAATGTAGGTAGCTTTCATTAGCTCAAAGTGGGTCACAATGCAAATCCAGCTGTCGATCATAACTTGATTGTCCACACAATAACACTGCACACTCGAGATGACGTACCAAACATTGTCCAGCTGGAGAATCACATCTCATGTTGGACACAGTTGTGTATTTTGCAAGTGTGGGCTGGTTGGGCACCGTCAAGAGTATGGTGCTGGAAAAGCACAGGTCAGGCAGCATCCGAGCAGCAGGAAAATCTTCAGCTCGGCACTGTCCTCATGACCCATCCCATCTGTCTATCTTCCTTCCCACCTATCCGTTCCACCCTCCCCTCCGACTTATCAACTTTACCCCCACTTCCATTCACCTTTTGCACTCTCAGCTACCTTCTCTGCAGCCCCACTACCCTCCCATTTATCTCTCCACCCCAGAGGCTCGCAGCCTCATTCCTGGTGAAGGGCTTTTGCCCGAAACATCGATTTTCCTGCTCCACAGATGCTGCCTGACCTGATGTGCTTTTCCAGCACCACAGTCTTGATTCTAATCTCCAGCATTTGCAGCACTCACTTTCACCTGGCTGGGCACAGTCACTACCTTGGTTGCTGTGAACAGCCTAAGGAATATGTTGCTTAATATGATCCATCTTTAGGATGCACAGCCTACACAGTGAGCATTAGACTTACATTGAAATTCACAATTCACATTTGTGAGATAGACACAGTGCCTTTTTGCCTTGATGACAGCATCTGGTAAATGGCGAACACCACTTGTGGTTAGTAGTAGCATCAAACAGCTAGCCTTTATCCATCACTCAAACTTTGAGATATTGCTGACAGCGAATTCAGGATTGTCAGTTGGATTTGGAGTGTGACACATTGGAAGCTACATATATTGATATACAGTGCCCCATTCTTTGCAAACAGAAATAACATGTACATTCAGTGCATCTGTTTCAGTCAGCAATATGGCTTAAAATTTAAACAGGCTGATAGTAAACAGACAATCATCATTAACTGGAGCAGTCCATACAGTAATGCATGTATCAGATACCACATGCCAACCAGTCAGCACACTCATTTCATATAGCACAAATGTTGTTTTCCTTTTACTTCAGTATTTCTTGTGATTTGTCTTGATGAGTGCAAGATAAACAGTTTCAACAAGATGTATCCTTTTTCAGTAATCCTTGTTCTGTATTACAGAACAACTATCAGTAAAGATGTCACTTTGGAAAACATTAAAACCCCTGTTGTATCGTGAATAAGTCAGTCACATTGTGGTTTTGTTGTAAAAGATCAAGATTTATATTAATCTTTTCAGGATTACATTCTATGAAAATCCACAAATCAAGTGCCTTGCATGTATTTTGAAATGCCAATCATCTTTATACACAAGGAATACCTTCAGTGTTGACATGATCCAACTCCAAACATCTATGGTGAAGAGACAAAAAGAACAGCTCTTTTGTGAATTGGAAGGCTTAGACGAGTCCTTTTCCAAAATATGGAAGTTTTGGCTTGTAGTCAGTTTCACTTCCTTAACACATTTTGGCCAAGCTGAAGGTCAGTTGGGACCAAGTTTATTTGCATCAACAATTGTGCCTATGTATTCTGACAGATAATCCACTTTATAACTATCACTTCATGACATATGTTTTAATAGCTTAAAAATAGTGCAATAGTAATGCAAAGTAAGAAAGAAACTATCAGTACTTACAAATATGATTTTGTTTTGTTACTGACACATTACAAATCTAGTAGCATATGAACATCAAGAATATTTGTAATGGGAAATAAATACTTTTATTAGCCAAAACAAAAGAACACCACCCACCCACACCAACTGCGATTAACATCTTGTTGAGACATTTTGTTCTTTCAGCTGGTGAATACTATATAAATAAATCATTCAAAACACAGCACTTGTGAGCATGCAATTGACAGTCGAGCCGGTTGCAATCCAGACTGGGCTGACATATTCATTTCCTACAGAATGAGACTGAACAAATTCCAACTGATGTCCTTCTTCATGAGATCCCTGACAAAAAGTAGATCTTTGGCAATTATTCATCAAACCACAGAAAAGAATTGTGCATCTTTACTGTGGGGAAGGTGAAGAGACATGATCTGAGCCTATATCAGCTAGAATAGGAGGTAAATCTTGTCCTATTGGTTTTAACCTGATTTACACACTGTTCTCCACCCACAGTCCACCCAATCTCTCTTATCTATTACATCAAATCTCATTTCTTTTAGAAAATGCAACCTCATTGATCTGCTAGAAATTCTCTCGTGGGAATAACTTTCAACTGTGGCAGAGTGGAAAACTTGTAGTCGTGAACTGAACACTAGTTTACACATGCTCCCCAAATTTGCTTTTAGCTGATCAAACTGATATCCTGGTGGAGTGCAAAATAAGCAATCTGATACTCTCCTGCTAAAACCAATAGTCTCTAAATTTTTAATTTAAGGAAAATTATTTCAGAAAGGATCATTTTATTTTTGAACTGTTAATAGCAACAGTCTTGAATGATGCAAATCAAAAGCTTCCTCCAAGCTATCAAGTAGGCCTGACCAATTTTACTCTGGGCAATTTCACCCTTGAACTTTCACCCATTGGAAAGTGGATTGTCATTGAATAAACCAATTACTAAGAATCCTTTTGCAACTTTCAGTGAAAATAAATTCAGAACCGCAATCTAGACCAGATTTTGCACTAGTTCCAAAAAAAGTGAAATCCATCCTGATTCACATTTCTTTAGATTTCTCATGTCTTAAGATTTCCTATTTCCTAATAGTGGAAGATGTGTGGAGTCCTTATATTTTTGCAAATTTACTGTTAATTTTGAACAATGGGAGTCAAATTTAAGCAGATTTTAACAGGATTAAAAGCAAACCCTCAGTTGACCAGAAAAATAAAGCTGTTTAAAATTGTATGAAATTCCCAACACCTTTTTGTATATTAAAATAACTCAGACGTTCCTACATACCTTTGACAAATAATGCTGACCATTTTAAAAAGCTTGATTTCAAGCGCTGCTCTATAGAATCATTGTTCAGCTGCAGAGGTTCCTTCAGCACTCAGCAGTTGAGTATTTTAATAAAATATTATAGAACTATAGAGGCTAAAACATCCATGTAACACTTTTTAGAAAAAAGGCTAGTACAGTCTAAAGTGCAAAACCGCATTTGAATTACAAGCTTTTTCCATTAACCTTGTACGTGTTCCACATCTTACTAAAGAAGCTTCAATAATCAATAGAAGAATTATGTACTCGCCACATGTTCTTGATGGTTCCAAGGTTATAAACATATATAGCTTAGTTTATATGGTGTACACAGAACACTGGTCTTCAAGGTTGAGATTAGAGCAGGACTACCGGTTGGCTTTGTACTTGGAAGCATCCCTTGGTTCACTGCTAGGATTGCTCCAATCATCTGCTTCTGGAGTGGTCTGGTAATGCCGCCAAGCTGATTTGTTAAAAACAGGAAGTCGCTCAAATGACTCACTTGACAAAGCCTATAAGAACAGAAAAATATTTGAAGAATAAATGTGTAAGTAGACAACAATGCAGTACATTTTTAAAGAAGAAATTAGCCTTCGGTCAGTGATTGCACTCTCACATGATACAAAAATTTGAAAACCAAAAACAGGCCATTTAGCCCCTTGGGCCTCTGCCAACCTGCAGTTAAATAATGGTAGATCTGCTGTTTAATTTCATATGTGCAACCTCACCCATCTAGCTTGCAAAGACAACTAAACATCAACCCTTTCAAGTGTTCTCAAATTCTATTCAGGAATTCTAAAAATTAATTTTATTACTTTTTTACATGTTTTAAGAGCTTAATCTTTTGCTTTAACATTGTCGCTTACCACTTTACTTATCCTTGCTTCTTTTGTGGCAAGTAAAGCTCATTCAGGATAATAAACTTGTCCTAAATTCCATTAAATGCCTTTTGATCACACAACTATTTTATCCATCAGCAGATTTATCCAATTTACTGTGGATTTATTGTCTCATTCTATTGAAATCCATTTTATTTAAATCTAGAATCATAGTTTCTCTTTCAAATATTATGTTCAACTTCATCATATTTTGAAGTTCATTCATCGCTCTTGGGGTGTACCCTTGCATCCTAATAGTGCAGAAGCATGTGGCAAGGGCTGTCGTAATGTAAATTTCATTTAAAAATGAGTGTTGAAGTCGATCCTCCTACCTCTAGCTGTTCATCGACAGACTCCTTACTTACAATAAGAATTCTGAAGAATGGAAAGCAGCAAGCAGGGGCACTTCTTAAAAAAAAAAAATGGATTGTAAAATCCCAGACTTGGCACTTCTGCACTAATGGCATTCTCACTTGTGTAGCCTCAGAACACGGGCATCAGATTTGTATCTTGAACAGTAAAGCAAATTCAGTACAGGGAAGCAGTGAAAGAATGAGTCAGGTAGAAGGAAGTAGAGCGACAACGCAGGTCAGGGAGGACACAAATTGGAAGGTTGCTTGACTTGTGGGGAGAAGAGGTTATAAGAGGGAAGGTCAAGCATGAGTAGAGACAAAGTCAGAGGGTGGTGGGGGATGGTTGAAGTTAGTCATCTCAAGTTGAAGGGTTATGGGTCCGGGGAAATTGGCAATAGGTGGACGGTACAAGGTCACAAAACTGGGGCTTGGCTTTGGGTGGGGTTGGAAAGATTGGTAAGTCAGCTGTCTCAAGTCAAAGTACCGGGGGCTAAGTAGCGGGTGGATGAAGTAAATTGCCTGAAATCAGAGGGTTGGGAGTGGTGATAGGTGAGTGGTGACAGGCACAAGTCAATGTGATCAAAGCATGCAAGACAATGGAGGTCACAAGACAGAGGCTTAATGAAGAGGGGTGGAGGAAGAGGCTTAAGTCTGAGGGTCAGGGAAAGGAAGAATTACAGTCACTTGGAGAGTGAGGGAGCAAGATGCTGAGGAAGCAGTATGTGTGGCAATCAGGAGGCACTTCAAATAGAGTAGAAATTCATTCATTGTTAACAATTCTCTGTTACTGCTTTAGGAATGAAACAGGACACCAAATTAAATTTGGTGTCAATGGCAGGAAAGTTGCTGTGTATTAATGAATATGATTTGATTCAAAGAAAATACAGTAATCAAAAACAAATTTTATTTCCTTTCAATATTCCTCCTCTCCCAAGTTGCTCCTTGTCATAGAGTCTTAGAGATGTATAGCATGGAAACAGACCCTTCAGCCCAACCTGTCCATGCTGACCAGATAGCCCAACCCAATCTAGTCCAACCTGCCAGCACCCGGCCCATATCCCTCCAAACCGGCCCATATCCCTCCAAACCCTTCCTATTCATATACTCATCCAAATACCTCTTAAATGTTGCAAATGTACCATCCTCCACCGCTTCCTCTGGCAGCTCATTCCATGCACGTACTACCCTCTGCATGAAAACATTGCCCCTTAGGTCTCTTTTATATCTTTCCCCTCTCACCCGAAACCTATGCCCTCTAGTTCTGGACTCCCCGACCCCAAGTAAAAGACTGCCTATTTATTCTGTCCACACCCCTCATAATTTTGTAAACCTCTATAAGGTCACCCCACAGCCTCCGACGCTCCAGGGAAAACAGCCCCAGCCTGTTCAGCCTCTCCCTGTAGCTCAGATCCTCCAACCATGGTAACATCCTTCTAAATCCTTTCTGAACCCTTTCAAGTTTCACAACATCTTTCCGATAGGAAGGAGACCAGAAATGCACGCAATATTCCAACAGTGGCCTAACCAATGTCCTGTACAGCCGCAACATGACCTCCCAACTCCTGTACTCAATACTCTGACCAATAAAGGAAAGCATACCAAACACCTTTTTCACTATCCTATCTACCTGCGACTTCACCTGCAGCTATGAACCTGCACTCCAAGATCTCTTTGTTCAGCAACACTCCCTAGGACCTGGCCATTAAGTGTAGAAGTCCTGCTAAGATTTGTTTTCCCAAAATGCAGCACCTCGCATTTACCCGAATTAAACTCCATCTGCCACTTCTCAGCCCATTGGCCCATCTGTCCAGATCCTGTTGCAATCTGATGTAACCCTCTTCGCTGTCCACTACACCTCCAATTTTGGTGTCATCTGCAAACTTACTAATTATACCTCTTATGCTCGCATCCAAATGTATTTTGTTAAATGCACTGACTCCATCAAAACACGGTTCCATAGACAGGAACTGTCCAGAATGGGAAAGGCAAATATAAATTTCTTACAAGAATAAAGTTTGTAAAACTCCAGGCTGAACAACTCAAAGAACTTGGTGCAAGCATTCTGAATATAGAAAATACTGGTCACATCCCATATCTAAATTCTTTGTCATGATTGTATAATTAAGGTGAAGCATCCACAGGTGGAACACTCTGGATAATTACCCAAATAAAGTGATGTTTTAGGACCAGACCTGGTGTGGCTCCCTTTGTCTATCACAGACTGGTCAGCACTGCTGACAAGACGATGGCACAGAGTTCGCAACCCGCCAAGGGTCGACCTTTGCTGCGATGGACAGTAAAACTTGCCTGCCCCCGGGCGTTTGGAGTGGACTCAGCAAACTGAGATTTTTAATCGGAAGTATCCTCCTAGCGGCGTAGGTATCGTCTAACTGGGGGTGGGGGGGGGGGGTTTGCAGGGACCACAGCTACTGGGCCTGCTCCTGCTGGCCCTGAAACGCCCCGTGAGACGAGGTGAAACAGAACGGGCGTACCCCCATCCGATAATGATCCTTCTGCAGATTCACCCAAGGAAACCTTGTTACAACTTTATGTGTCAGACTGGCCGAGCGGTCTCAGGTGCTGATTTAAGTTGCAGTTTGTCTTTGAACTGACGGTTTGAGTCTCACTCCTGATTGTGCGGTTTAATTTCAGGATTTGGGGTTTGTCCTCATTTCCCTGAAAACTGTTTGAATGATAGGGTTTGGGGCCTGGCTTTGCCATTTCTCTCTCTTGTAAAATTGCTGTTTCTCTGTATTAATGTCAATTGCTTTGTAAACTGTGTATTGTTTAATAAAATATAAAGTTCTTGTGGTGCAGTCATGTTGTCCTTGCTCTGGCACGGAAAGTCCAGCTTTACATCTGGAGATATAACATCAAAGTCCAAATGTTGATTGAAAGTTAAAAATAATGTCGAGACACACTTTAAGGATCTAGATGAGCAGGGGAAGAGTCTCTAGTCTGGGTCAGAAGGTCTGATTTAAATTCCCACCTCAGGATGTGATGGCCACGTAGGTGTATCATAACACGTCCAAACAAGTTGATTAAATAGACATTCATTGACACTAATGATGGATTGCAGAGTTAGCAGCAATAGATTGGTAAAGATTGATTTTGTGAATAACTTTAAAACTAAGCAACGATGGACTTCTGGTGTCCTTCATCAACTGATTTAAAAAAAAATGAAAAAATTACTGGCGTTGTAAGATACCTTCAGATAGATGACTGCATCCGTGCCTACTCCTTCCATGGAGTACAATTTGAGATCCCCTTGAAAATAACGAGCATATAGGCGGGAGATTGGCAAGCCATATCCAAATCCAGCCTGCAGGCAGAAGTGTTAAAAGCAACTTTACAGAACAGCAGCACCATAGAAGCGTCAAACTTAAATTAGACAAAGATGACATACCTGGACAAAATAACAAAACGATTTTAGAGAATGATGTATGCATGAATTACATGAAAATGTTTTTAAGATAAATTTTAAAATATCACCACTTATTATAACTGGTTGAAGTTTTAAATTGGAGAAAGGCCAACTTTGACGGTATTAGGCAAGAACTTTCAAAAGCTGATTGGGGGGGCAGATGTTCGCAGGTAAAGGGATGGCTGGAAAATGGGAAGCCTTCAGAAATGAGGTAATGAGAGTCCAGAGACATTATATTTCTGTTAGGGTGAAAGGAAAGGCTGGTAAGTATAGAGGATGCTGGATGACTAATGAAATTGAGGTTTTAGTTAAGAAAAAGGAAGCATGTGTCAGGTGTAGAAAGGATAGATCGAATGAATCCTTAGAATACATAAAGGCAGTAGGAGTATACTTAAGAGAGAAATCAGGAGGGCAAAAAGGGGACATGAGATAGCTTTGGAAAATAGAATTAAGGAGAATTCAAAGGGACTTTACAAATACATTAAGGACAAAAGGGTAATTAGGGAGAGAAAAGGGCCCCTCAAAGATCAGCAAGGCAGCCGTTGTGTGGGGCCGCAGGAGATGGGGGAGACACTAAATAAGTATTTTGCATCAGTGTTTACTGTGGAAAAAGTCATGGAAGATATAGAATGTAGGGAAATAGATGGTGACATCTTGAAAAATGTCCATATTACAGAGGAGGAAGTGCTGGGTGTCTTGAAATGGATAATTCCCCAGGACCTGATCATGTGTAACCTAGAACTCTTTGGGACGCGAGGGAAGTGATTGCTGGGCCTCTTGCTGAGATATTTGTATCACCGATAGTGACAGGTGAGGTGCCAGAAGACTGGAGGTTGACTAATGTGGTACCACTATTCAAGAAAAGTGGTAAGGACAAGCCAGGGAACTATAGACCTGTGAGCAAGTGGTGCTTAATTTGTTGGAGAGAATCCTGAGGGACAGGATGTACAAGTATTTGGAAAGACAAGGACCAATTACGGATAGTCAACATGGCTTTGTGCGTGGGATATCATGTTTCACGTGAGTTTTTTTGAAGTAGTAACAAAGAGGATTGATGAGGGCAGAGTGGTGGATGTGATCTAAATGGACTTCAGTAAGGCATGCAACAAGATTCCCTGTGGGACACTGGTTAGCAAGGTTAGATCTCATGGAGTACAGGGAGAACTAGCCATTTTGATACAGAACTGGTTCAAAGGTGGAAGACAGAGAGTGGAAGACAGAGGGTGGTGGTGGAGGGTGGTTTTTCAGACTGGAGGCCTGTGACTAGTGGAGTGCCACAAGCATTGGTGCTGGGTCCACTACTTTTTGTCATTTACATAAATGATTTGGATGTGACCTTAACATCTATAGTTAGTGAGTTTGCAGATGACACCAAAATTGGTGATGTACTGGACAGCAAAGAAGGTTACCTCTGATTACAACGGGATCTTGATCAGATAAGCCAATGGGCTGAGAAGTGGGAGATGGAGTTTAATTTAGATAAATGCAAGGTGTTGCATTTTGGGAAAGAAAATCTTAGCAGGACATGTACATTTAGTGGTAAGGTTCTCGGGACTGCTGCTGAACAAAGAGACCTTGGAGTACAGGTTCATAGCTCCTTGAAAGTAGAATCGCAGGTAGATAGGATAGTGAAGACTATGTTTGGTATGCTTTCCTTTAACGGTCAGAGTATTGAGTACAGGTGTTGGGAGGTTATGTTGCGACTGTACAGGACATGGGTTAGGCCACTGTTGGAATATTGCATGCAATTTTGGTTTCCTCCCTATCGGAAGGATGTTGTGAAACTTGAAAGGGTTCAGAAAACATTTACAAGGATGTTGCCAGGGTTGGAGGATTTGAACTATAGGAAAAGGTTGAATAGATTAGATTCCCTACAGTATGGAAACAGGCCTTTTGGCTCAACAAGTCCACACCAACTACTCTGAAGAGTACAGTAGGTCAGGCATAAGCCCTTCTTCATGAATCTCCTGTTCCCTGGATGCTGCCTGACCTGCTGCGCTTTTCCAGCAACACATTTTCAGCTCTGATCTCCAGCATCTGCAGACCTCACTTTCTACTCTGAAGAGTAACCTCCCCAGAATCATTCCACTAGATTTACCCCTGACTAATGTATCTAATCTACACATCCCTGAGCACTATGGGCAATTTAGCATGGCCAATTCACCTGACCCACACATCTTTGGATTGTAGGAGGAGACCGAAGCACCTGGAGGAAACCCACGCAGACACAGGGAGAACATTTAAACTCCACACAGTCAACAAAAGTTGGAATCGAACCAGAGTCCCTGGCGCTTTGAGGCAGCAGGGTTAACCACTGAGTCACCGTGCCACCCTGGGGACTAGGGTGGTTATCCCTGGAATGTCAGAGGCTGAGTGGTGACCTTACAGAGGTTTATAAAATTAAGAGGCACGTGGATAGGATAAATAGACAACTATTTTTTCCCTAGGGTGGTGGTGGGGGGGGCGGGGTCCAGAACTCGAGGGCATAGGTTTAGGGTGAGAGAGTAAAGATATAAAAGAGACCTAATGGGCAACGTTTTCATGCACAAGGTGGTACGTGTGTGGAATGGGCTGCCAGAGGAAGTGGTGGAGGCTAGTACAACTGTAGCATTTAAAAGGCATTTGAATGGGAATATGAATAGGAAGGGTTTGGAGGGATATGGGCCGGGTGCTGGCAGGTGGGACTAGATTGGGTTGGGATATCTGGTCAGCATGGACGAGTTGGACCGAAGGTCTTTTTCCGGGCTGTACATCTCTATGACTCTTAGTCCAATACATACTTCACTGTTACGCACAAAATACCCAAGACATGAATTGTTTCTGGAAGGTTAAACTTCTAGACAAAATCTTACAACTTTATCAACAAGTTAGTTTATTGCTGGTTACTAACTCTTTTAACACCGCTTTCCTGGATATGGAGAGGCAAGTGTTAAGAATTGAACAAGCCTGTAATGATAAATGATTTTGAAGAAAATGGCATGCCAAGATCAGCTTGAAAATTGTGGGAATCCACAGCATGGAACATGTAACCGGCCAGTGGCTCAAATATTCCAATGACATTGAAGCAGCACAGACTGGAATAGTGAGTTGGAACCACACAATTCCAGAGAAAGTAGACAATGGGAATTGCCTGGAAAATTGAAACGTTTGATAGACATTTCCTCTGCATCTGAAAAATCCTGAAAAGCCCAAAATCAGGAACTTTAGTGGGTTCTAATGCACTTAAGCTTGACCAGGAAAGGTTACAGAAATAAAAATCTACTCCAAGTCCTAGCTACCTATTAAACCAATCCCCCAAAACCAGCTTCCCTGACTACTTATATCTGCTATGTATCCCATCTGACACTGCCAGAACCAAACACTCACCCTTGATGTTCAGAACACACCACTAGCATGACCTCCCCAGACCCAAGATCGCCTTCTTTGCCTGATATCCCATGGAGCAGAGACACACTCCCTCTACCCCCTGACAATCCATTAAACGTTCCCTTCACACTCTTTGGACTTTACACAGTTCATCCTGATCAGAAACCCAGCCCCAGAACCGCCAACCAACAGGACAGTAAAACAGTACACATGCTCAACTTTTAAAACGATAGAAGTGGTGAGAAATTCCCAGCAGCATCTATAGGCAGAGAAATAGAGATTATGTCTCAGGCAGATATCCAGTCACCTGGGTGCTCCGGTTTCCTCCCACAGTCTAAAGATGTGTAGGTTAGGTGGATTGGCCACGCTAAATTGCCAAGCAGTCTTGGTGGATTAGTCATGGGAAATGCAGGGTTACAGGGATGGGGGGGGGGGGGGGAATGGGTCTGGGTGACATGCTTTTCGGGGGTTCTGTGTGGACTCAACAGGCCGCATGGCCTGCTTCCACACCGTAGGGATTTTATGGTTCTATGATTCATACTTACTCCACTATTCTAGATCATGCCTGATCAATTGCCTCAACGCTATTTTCCCAAGCTACCCCAATACCGCAATGTAGTATGTATAAATCTATTTAATCCCTGTCTGGAATATACTCAATGACCAAACTTCCACAAGTAGAGAGTTTGGAAGATTTACTACACTCAAGGGTGGAAATTCTGTGTGCGTCAGCATCATCTCCTTCACCATTTGATCTTGACCTTTTATCAGACCTTCTTTCTTTATTTTCCTCTCCAGTTCCTTGCACTGGGACTGCTCAAAGCCAATAACATGTAACACTGACCAGTTCTGAAGAAATGGTCATTGGTTCAAGATATTAATGGTTTCTCTCTCTACAGAAGAGAAATGATATTAGGTCTCAAAATGTAGCTACCAGTGAATCAACTGTAAATAAGAAGCTGAAGCTCTTCAGATTAAACAAATTTCTTCCATATGAAAACGTTTCAACAATACATACATGTTAGCAGAATGATAGAGGTGGTTTTCTGCCTTAACAGCAAGGAGAGATATTTAATTCCTGAGTGTGTTAGTTACTAATATGAATCCATTCCTGGAAATTGGTTACTTATAACAATCTAGCAAAGAATAAGGCCCTAGCTTAAGGTGCAATTAAACACCTGAAGTTTCTAGATACAACAGTTAAAAGGAAAGGTAATGTGAAGTAGCTTCAATTTACTTAACCAGCCATTCCTATGCATAGAAGCCAGGAGAAACCCTTGTTTTTGCCTCAAAATACTTTTGGATTTATGATCTCTAGCTGAACTGTTGTAATATTACTAAGCTTACCACTAAGTCCTCATAGAAACCTGTATTAAAGAGGTGCATGATGACAACTAGGAGGCATTCAATCTCATTATGGAACAAGCAGTTATTTTTCCATGGTATTATCCTCAAAACTTAGGACAGTCATTCTTTTAAAATGCATTACAAAGACACTTGAGCAGATTAAAGAATGAAATGATAGGCTCTCAAAGAGATAAATTATATCCAATTATATAAATAAATAGAATAGGAGGGAGGACTGAAACAGAAAGGTCTACAACCAGGCTTTTTGTTATGAAATTGATGGAAAGCTGAAAATGTTGATGTATTTGCAATCAGCAATGATGGTTTTAATTTAAATTCATGAATGGAGGGGAAGACACAGTGGCTCAGTGGTTAGCACGGTTGCCTCACAGTGCCGGGGACCTGAGTTCAATTCCACCCTTGAACAACTGTCAGTGTGGAGTTTGCACATTCTTCCTTTGTCTGCATGAGTTTCCTCCCACAGTCCAAAGGTGTGCAGGCTCAATGGATTGGCCATGCTAAATTGCCCGTAGTACCTCAGGGATGTGCAGGCCTGGTGGGTTTAGTCACAGGAAATACAGGGTGAAAGGAATAGGATAAGAGAGTGAGTTGCTTTTCGGAGAGCCAGTGTGGACTTGATGAGGAAAAACTGCCTGTTTCCACACTGTAGGGATTCTATGGATAACTATTGTTTAAGAAAATACTTCACCAACATTTTTTCCCATGTGACCCCATTTGGACATCAAATTTCATTCTGCCAGAGGAGGGGGGAAAGGAAGGTTTTCAAATATCAACGCTACCTTTATTTCTGTATACCAAATTGTACCATTGAAGCCAGAATTCTCTGAAACAAATCACTCAGAGCACACTCGGTTCAAGTGCTGCTCGGTGGAAACAGTTAATGCTCAGCAAAACGGGAAGGGCTTTTTGAAAGATTCCAATAGGTCATTCAGGACAGTTCTGGGGTCACTGAAGAGCTGAAGGAAACAAGTACATGAAGGAGAAGAGAAAGTAAACTGCATGTTAAGAATGCTTGTTAGCTGTACTGGAGGGAAGGCAACTACATGGATCCTCTTTAGAGAGCTGAAAGTGAAAATGAGCCTAAGTGAGCAGTGAACTTCATGAGAGGTCAAGTACAGAAGCTGTTTCTGTACTGTTAGTACTCAGGGCAAGTTTAGGAGCTCATCGGCAACTCAGAGTCAGAGAGATGTACAGCACGGAAACAGACCCTTCAGTCCAAGTTGTCCATGCCGACCAGATATCCCAACCCAATCTAGTCCAACCTGCCAGCACCTGGCCCATATCCCTCCAAACCCTTCCTATTCATATACCCAGCCAAATGCCTTTTAAACGTTGTAATTGTACCAGCCTCCACCACTTTCTCTGGCAGCTCATTCCATACACTTACCGCCCTCTGCGTGAAAAAGTTGCCCCTTAGGTCTCTCTTCTCATCTTTGCCCTCTCATCCTAAACCTATGCCCTCTAGTTCTGGACTCTTTCCCCCACCCCAGGAAAAAGGCTTTTCTATTTACCCTATCCTTGCCCTCAATTTTGTAAACCTCTATAAGGTCACCCCTCAGCTTCCGACGCTCCAGGGAAAACAGCCCAGCCTGTTCAGCCTCTCCCTTTAGCTCAAATCCTCCAACACTGGCAGAATCCTTGTAAATCTTTTCTGAACCCTTTCAAGTATCACAACGTCTTTCCGATAGAAAGGAGACCAGAATTGCATGCGAAATTCCAAGTGGTCTAATCAATATCCTGTACAGCCGCAATATGGCCTCTCAACTCCTGTACTCAATACTCTGACCAATAAAGGAAAGCATATCAAACGCCTTCTTCACTATCCTATCTACCTTAGACTCCACCTCAAGGAGTTATGAACCTGCACTCCAAGGTCTCTTTGTTCAGCAACACTCCCTCGGAACTTACCATTAAGTGTATAAGTCCTGCTAATATTTGCTTTCCCAAAATGCAGCACCTCGCATTTATCTGAATTAAACTGCATCTGCCTCTTCTCAGCCCATTGACCCACTTGATCAAAATTCTGTTGTAATCGGAGGTAACCTTCTTTGCTGTCCACTACATCTCCAATTTTGATGTCATCTGCAAACTTACTAACTATACCTCGTATGTTTATATAAATGATGAAAAGTACTGGACCTACCACTGATCCTTGTGGCACTCCACTGGTCACAGGCCTCCAGTCTGAAAAACAACCCTCCACTACCACCCTCTGTCTTCTACCTTTGAAGAAGTTCTGTATCCAAATGGCTAGTTCTCCCTGAATTCCATGAGATCTAACCTTGCTAACCAGTCTCCCATAGGGAACCTTTTCGAACGCCTTACTGAAGTCCGTATAGATCACATCTACCGCTCTGCCCTCATTAATCCTCTTTGTCGCTTCTTCAAAAAACTCAATCAAGTTTGTGAGACATGATTGCCAGTGCTCAAAGACATGTTGACTGTCCCTAATCAGTCCTTGCCTTTCCAAACACATGTACATCCTGCCCCTCAGGATTCCCTCCAACAACTTGCCCACCACCGACGTCAGGTTCACTGGTCAATAGATCCCTGGCTTGTCCTTATCACCTTTCTGAAACAGTGGCACCATGTTAGCCAACCTCCAGTCTTCCGGCACCTCATGTGTGACTATCGATGATACAAATATTTCAGCAAGAGGCCCAGCCCTCACTTCCCTCAGAGTTCTAGAGAACACCTAATCAGGTATTGGGGATTTATCCACCTTTATGCATTTCAAGGCATTCAGCACTTGCTCCACTGTAATATGGAATTTTTCAAGATATTATCATCTATTTCCCTACATTCTATATTTTGCACGTCATTTTCTACAGTACTGATGCAATATACTCGTTTAGTATTTCCCCCATTTTTTGCAGCTCCACACAAAGGCTACCTTTCTGATCTTTGAGGAGCCCTATTCTCTCCGAGTTACCCTTTTGTCCCTAATGTATTTGCAAAAACCCTTTAGATTCTCCTTAACTCTGTTTGCCAAAGCTATCTCATGTCCCCTTTTTGCCCTCCTGATTTCCCTCTTAAATATACTCCTACCGCCTTTATACTCGAAGGATTCATCCGATCTACCCTGTGTATACCTGACATATGCTTCATTCATTTTCTTAACCAAACCCTCAATTTCTTTAGTCATCCAGCATTCCCTACACCTACTAGGAATATACTGCCTCTGGACTCTCGTAATCTCATTTCTGAAGGCATCCCATTTTCCTGCCATCTCTTTAACTGCAAACACCTGCCCCCAGTCAGCTTTTGAACATTCTTGCCTAATACCGTCAAAATTGGCCTTTCTACAATTTTGAACATTAACTTTTAGATCTGGTCTATCCTTTTCCATCACCATTTTAAAACTAATAGGATTATGATTGCTGGCCCCAAAGTGCTCCCCACTGACACTTCAGTCACCTGTTCTGCCTTATTTCCCAAGACTGGGTCAAGTTTTGCACCTTCTCTAGTAGGTACATCTGCATACTGAATCAGAAAACTTTCTTGTACACACAACAAATTAGACTCCATCTAAACCCTTAACACTATGGCAGTCCCAGACCATGCTTGGAAAGTTAAAATATTCTATCGTAACCACCTTATTATTCTTACAGATAACTGAAATCTCCTTACAAAGTTGTTTCTCAATTTCCCGCTGACTATTAGGGGTCTACAATACAATCCCAATAAGGTGATCATCCCTTTCTTATTTCTCAGTTCCACCCAAATAAGTTCCCTGGATGTATTTCCGGGAATATCCTCCATCAGTACTGCTGTAATGCTATCCCTTATCAAAAGCGCCATTCCCCCTCCTCTCTTGCCTCCCTTTCTATCCTTCCTGTAGCATTTGTATCATGGAACAATAAGCTGCCAGTCCTGCCCATCCTTGAGCCATATTTCTGTAATTGCTATGATATCCCAGTCCCATGTTCCTAACCATGCCCTGTGTTTATCTGCCTTCCCTGTTAGGCCCCTTGCATTGAAATAAATGCAGTTTAATTTACTAGTCCTACCTTGGCCCTGCCTGCCCTGCTCTTGGTCTCAACTGTACCAGGCTCAGATTGGTCTCTTTCCTCACTACATTAGGGACAAATTCCTGCCAGTTTATTAGTCCCCTTCCAATTTAGATGCAATCCATCCTTCTTGCACAGGTCACTTCTACCAAAATCTACATTCCAATGATCCAAAAATGTGAATCCTTCTCCCATGTGTGTGCTCCTCAGCAATGGATTCATTTGCTCTATCCTCCTATTCCTGTTCTCACTAGCTCGTAGCACTGGGAGTTATCCAGATATTACTACTCGAGGACCTCCTTTTTAAATTCCTGCCTAACTCTCTGTAATCTCCCTTGAGAATCTCAACCTTTTCCCTTTTTATGTCTTTGGAACCCGACGTACCCCTCATTGCATTAGATCCAGTGTTGATACCAGAAACTTGGCTGTTCATGCTATGTTTCCCTGAGAATCCATCACCCCCTACATTTTCCAAAACAACTTACTATTTTGAAATGGGGATAGCCACAGAAGACTCCTACTCTAACTGCCTACCTCTCTTACCTTTCCTGGAATTAACCCATCTATGTGACTGTATGTTGTGGTTCTGTTCGCCGAGCTGGGAATTTGTGTTATAGGACAAGCCAAATAGAGAACAGCCAGGGAATTCCGAGAGGCATGGCATTCACCTACAGATTCAGGTTCAATCAATAAGCACATCGACCTGGACCCAATATACAGGCCACTGCAGCGGACAGCTGGAACTGACAACCGGAAGCGGCAGATACAAATCACTATAAATGCCGGAGGAAACATCACAGAAGCGCTTCACAGGAGGCTCCCAAGCACTGAGGATATCACCTAGACAGGGGACGAAATGTCTGCAACACAAATTCCCAGCTCGGTGAACAGAACCAAAACAACGGGCACCCGAGCTACAAATCTTCTCACAAATGTGACTGTATCTGTGACTTTTCCCCCTTCCTCTCACTGCCATCCATCATATCTGCTTGCTGTTACAAATTCCTCATTGGCTTTAACTGTCTCTCCAACCGATCCATTGGATCTGATAGGATTCGCAACCAACGGCATTTATTGCAGATATAATCCGCAGTAACCCGTAAACTCTCCTCAAACTCCCACATCCAACAAGAAGAGCATATCTCTCTACTAAAGGCTATCTTTGCTCTTCACAATCTACAGACCCAGAAAATAGCACTGTCTTATTCTTCTAAAAAGCACTGCTCCAGGTTAAATTAAACTTAAAGTATAAGCCATAATTATTAAATCAAGAGAGACATCTAAAAAACAAAAATCAAGAAAGAACCCACTCTACTCACTACTGCAGACTTTCTGTCGGCCACCGTTAAAACTATTCACTTATCTGTTTCTGTGCTGTGACCTCTCCTAAACAGGTTCCTCCAAGATCAGTTGTGAATTTCACGGTTTGTTAGTTTCCCCAGACGCACTCTGATGTCCAGCGATACATGAATTCAAACAGCAAAGGCAGTAACTGTGCAGGTTCACTCTGGTGCCAGTTTCTTTCTCTCTCTCTCTCTCTCTCTCTCTTGCACTGACCTCACCATGTGCTTCCTTTGTCTGTACCTCTCCCTTTTAAAATTGCTGTTGTTTTGATTTTGTTTTCTCCAAAGTTCCAAAACAATGCAGCAGCATATAAAACAGTAATCGCTCCTGGAATTCGAGGAAATCACCTCCAACACCTAAAAAAACCTCAAACAAGGAGCAGCTGTTACAGCCAGAAATTTTTCCCGTCCTCCATCTTGGATTACCCAGAATCTAAGGCAGAAGGAAAGTCCTGGACATTAGGGTGGCTTATAAGAGAGATTTACAGAGAAATCCATGGTCTCTATCTTGATCACATTTGCTGTTTCATGTATAGATCTGAACATTGCAACATACCAAGGTTTACAACACTTTAATACTGCTTGTTAGAAATAGCTGTACATGCATTGTAGACTGTATTATTTCTAACTTGCATCATAATAAAGGAACATTGTTTGTTTCAAACCATGGAATCCTGTCATTATGTTTTCTTTTTCTATTACTAATAAATGTTTCCTTCTAACTCCAGGACTTATACCTGGGGCATGTTGAAAGTTGCAATTGAAATCACAACTTGAAATTTTTCAGGTAACCCGAAAATATATTTGGTACCTAACTGGCTGCCAATCTAAAAAATCAGGATGTAAAAAGATAGCATTCATTTTTCTTAATTTTGTCAGTCAGTCAGTCATTTCAAATAGCACCAAGGACCATCCCAAACATCAATTTGCAATTCATCCTGAAAAACTGACAACAGGCACAGAATTTCCACTGGCCAGATAGCTGTTATGCCAGGAGCTGCACCTATGGACTACTGGGGACCCAGTAGTGCATTTCAAAGGAATTGCCGGGGACAGAGAATTTTCAACCAAGCAATTCCTTTACAGCTGGAACCCTCAGAAAACATCCATTTATAACGGACACTTTAGAAAGATCAAAGTAGAAAAACAATTACTCATGAAAAATTGGACTATTACATACATAACTATTAAGTAACAGTAAACTGATCACAAACTTGTCTTACTCATGCCCAACTATACTTCTAGACTGTCACCTAGCCACCTCTTCCCCAGAGGAAGGAGAACTGAGGCAGAGAAATCTACAACCAGGCTTTTTTGATGGAAAGCTGAAAATATTGATGTCTTGACAGTCATCTATAATGGTTATGTTAAACATTTGAATGAATAGCTAATCTTTAAGAAAAGCCTTCAAAACCTTTTCTCCCCACTGTGACCCAATTTAGACACCAAATTGCATTCATCCAGAGGGAATGGGTAGGGAAGATTTGCAATTCTACATGCATTTCCTATACATCAAATTGTACCAGGGAAGGCAGAACACAACCTTCAAGGCACACCGAGTTCAAGAATTGTGAGGTGGAAACATCCAATTCCCAGGAAAAAGAAGGGTGTTTTTTAGAAACAAGATTTCCAATAGGTCACTCACAACAGTTCTGGGGTAACCAAAGAGCTGATTGAAAGTTTGCTGAAAGGCAACAAGTATATAACCCCACCACAGTGGAGCCAACCTCTCCCAAGCAGGACCCAACCTGACCTCCACACCCAATGGACCAAACATTTACACCACCCCCAAGTGACCCACCATTGTCCATGTCGACTCCCCACCAGCAGACACAACTAATGAGATTACCACTCCTTTAAATTTTAGACAGTAGATCATTGAAGTAACTTGGCGGAATAATTCAGAGGGTGCAACATCTACCTATAAAATATATCACTTGCATTGAAGGAGGCCTTGTTTGAGGATCATATTGAAGTGGGAGATGGCGCAGGGCAGGGTGACACTAGGATGGCTGCTAGAGCCATAAGTTGGCCACTTGACACACAAGATAACTGCTGGACCACAATATGGAGAGAGACAGCAGAGCAAACACAGACACTGCCTGGGGCCACCAGAATGCCAGCACAATGCACTCACAACTTAGTTGATTAGTTTAAGGCATGTGTGGGACAGAATACACAAGTAGTGTATAGTGCCAGCCAAAGTGTCTGGGTCCAGCCAACACCTTTGTATCAAACTGTTAGCATTTCTATCAAACTCAATACAATGTGCTAATAGCCAGGGTTGTCATGGATAAGATCCTGCAACCCATTGTGAAGAATAAGATTTCTCAATTCTTAGGAGTGTACAGTAAAATAGGGCAAAGTCAGCATGGTTTCATCAACAGGAGTTCATGCCTGACAAATCTGCTAGAATTCTTTGAGGAAATAATGAGCAGGTTAGACCAAAGACAGCCAATGGATGTTACCTATCTGGACTGACAAGGTGCCGCACAGGCAGCTACTGAGTGAGATAAGGGCCCATGGTGTCAGAGGCAAGGTGCTAGCTTGGCTTGGAGATTGGCTGTCTGGCAGAAAGCAAAGAGTGTAGATATAAGGGTCCTTTTCAGGGTGGCATCCGGTGACAAGTGGTGTTCCACAAAGGTCAGTGTTGGGACCACAACTTTTCACTTCATAGATTAATGATTTAGATGAAGGAACTGAGTGAATTCTGGCTAACTTTGCAGATAACACAAAGATAGGTAAAGGGACAGACAGCATTTAGGTGGTGGAGAGGTTGCAGAAGGATTTGGACAGATTAGGAGAGTTGGCAAAGTAGCAGCAGATGGAGTACAACTTGGGAAAGTGTGAGGTCATGCACTTTGGTTGGGAGAATAGAGGCATGGACTATTTTCTAAATAGGTAGAAAACGCCGGTCCAAAGAGACTTGGGAGCTCTAGTCCAGGATTCCTTCAAGATAAACTTGCAGGATGAGTCAGCAGTTAGGCAGGCAAATGCAATGATGGTATTTATTTTGAAAGGACTTGAATATTAAAACAGGGATGTACTTCTGAGGCCCTATAAGGCTCTTGTCACCCACATTTTGAGTATTGCGTAGAGTCTTGGGCCCAATATCTCAGAAGGTTTATGAGAATGGTCCAAGGAATGAAAAGTTTAACATAAAAGGAACATTTGAGGACTCTGGGTTAATACTTGATGGAGTTTAGCAGGAGAGAAAGTCTAATTGAAATATACAGATTAGTGAATGGCCTGAACAGAGTAGATGTTGGGAAGATGTTTCTTTTGGTAGGAAAGACTAGGACCCAAGCCTTTAAGTACAGGAAAGTCGTTTTAGAACAGAGAATGATGAATCTATGAAATTCATTGCCACAAGGGGCTATGGAGGCGAGGTCATTGAGTATATTTAAGACTGGCGATAGTTAGATTCTTGAGTATCAAAGGGATGAAAGGTTACAGGAAGAAAACAGAAGAATGGGGCTGATCGAATGGTGGAGCAGACTCGATGGGCTGAATGGACTAATTTCTGCTCCTATGTCTTATGGGGTTGAGTGTTTTATATTACAAAAATATCAATACTTATTTCTCCATTAACTATTTTCTTTTCTGCATTAGGGATACTGATATTTTCTGTTTATATGTGTAAGGAAATAATAGGCAAAATATAATGGAGGAAACCACTTGACCACAGTTCTGTTAGTTCCATGACAGATGATATTTCAAATACCTTTAAACACAAGAAATTAACATTCTGGCATTTTACCTGTAAATTAGCAAATATCCAAAAAGTACTATTCATGACTTGTTGCTTTGGTCCAATTTCCAAAATAATTACAATCAACTTTGGAATACATAGAAAAAGTCATCAAGAAAAAGAATGCTAATCCATAATTTTGAGCAGTTTATGTCTTAAGAATAAATACTTTCGCAGAATGTTTTAATACTACAGTTCTTTGTCGTCAGTGGATAATACAATATGCACTTACCAAAGGAGCAGCCTGTGATGGGTGTAAGCTGGGACTAGGTGCAGTTGAATACATATAATTAAACAGACGGTCAATTTTCCGAAGAGGAACACCGCCGCCTTTATCAGAGATCTACACAAGTTACAAGATAAATTATTAAAGGGAAAGCTAAAACAAAACAGCTACCTTCCCCAATAGATTCTATGCATGCCATGAAATGTTGAAGAAAAATTGACCATTTCTTGTATATAATCTAACTTTATTATTCAATTGAATTTCCAACTGTGAAGGTTAAGAATAGTTTTTCCACTAGAAAATTATCTTTTTAAGTGGACTTAAATGTGCGTCCAAGAAAATTTCACAAAACTGTACCCTCAAGACAATTGCAAAAAACTACAGATGTTTGAAATGTGAGACAAGAAAAGAAAAATGTTGGAAAGTCTCAACAGGTGACTCTGCATCTGCACAGCGAGAAAATAGGTCACTTAGATTCAGATTTTAGTATGAAAGAAATTAAACTGACGGAGATGCATCAATGGTTACTCTCAGGAGATGTATCAAGAATTAATAACAAAATACAGTTACTGAGCAAACTGTATGTTTACAATTCGCCAGTTTTATTTTAGCTCTACCCACTACTCTTTGAAATAGTAAACCATTTGAAAAGCAAAATTTATTCACAAACAGGACTGAAAAATTTACACGAAGGCAGAACCACAATTAGCCTTATATATGACTAACAGTGCAGAATTAATTAGAATTGCTTCACCCTTTTTCCGTTCTCTCCAGTCTATCACATGTCATCATAAAATAAAAGAACACTACAAAGAAAATGCACGATTCTGGAAATGCTGCTTTTGGATTTTTGGAATGCACTTGCAGCAATCAAATTGAAGGCAATGATAATCCCATTTAATGCAGAAAATTTATCATTTGCACAAATTTACATAAATCAAGGTGACACACTTCAATTACCAGAGCCCAGATAAGACTGATCTCTTTAATTATAATCTCCCCAAAACTGTCAACTTTAAAACTTGCTGAACAATTAACAACAAATCTGCACTGAAATGTAAACTGACAGTCCAAGTGCAGAATGTTGCATCAGTTCACTTTGACTATAAGAATGCCTTGGTAATCTAGACTTGCTGTCAAGTTATTATTATCTTCAAAATAGTGCTCAGTAAAGATAAATAACCCTTTAGCACTTTCCATCAATGTGGCATCACTTTTTAGTTAAGTATACTTTTTTCAGAAAATTAAGAACAAATGCAGCTATATATTCAACATAATATAGAAAATAAAAAAGTTTTAAAATTGCTGTACTTGCCTTAATAGACAAATCTTCCTTTCCCAATGTCACCAAAGTTTTGATAGGCGGGTAACCTTCTTTTCTGCCTTCATGAAGTTCCACAGTAGCTCGCATTGAATTCTGTGGTAAATAGAAATCCTATATATTAATCTGATATTGTCAAGGATAAATTAATTGATCCTGCATTTTCAGGAAGTCTAAATGGTGTGCAAGCTGCAGAGGAAGACTTAATTCGCCAAGTTTTTCTAATTTACTTTTTCATTGAATTGCTTTGAAGGCCAGGGTTGCATCTGGCATTTCCAAAGAATGGTCAGTGGACTTGGAACATTAACTCTATTTCTCTTTCCACAGATGCTGCCAGACTTGAGTTTCTCAGTAATGTGTTTCTTTCAGATCTCCAGCATTCACAGATCTTGGTTTTATATGATTACTTTAAAAACACAACTATGAAGTGCAAAGTATATTCACAAGTTAAAAAATAGATACTGAGATGGGAGACAATAAAAATGCCAATAAGCAAAATAATGAACTTATTTCCCACAAAACTGTAAATAATTCATCAGTCTGTATTAGCCACATTTGCATTATGTTGAGTTATTCATGGCCTGCCTGGCAGGATTGAACAGTAGAAGCCCCCATCAAGATGTGAAAACATGTAGGTGAGAAGCGTTGTTACTCTGCAGCAAACTGAACAGGGAAACTTTTGCCAGTCTCAAAACAAGAACAGTTTCTGGATGTAGGTTTGCTTGCCGAGCTGAAAAGGTTCATTTCCTGATGTTTCATTAACTTACTAGGTAAATCTTCGGTGGACTTTATGCAAAGCAATGCTGAAACTTACTGATTTATATTTATATAGATTTGGGTTGGTGCTGTCATTTCCTTTGGTGATGTTATTTCCTGTGGTGAAGTCACTTCCTGTTCCTTTTCTCAGGGGTGGTAGATGGGGTCTAACTCGATGTGTTTGTTGATAAGAGTTCTGGTTGGAATGCCATGCAGATATCAACATTTACCAACAAGTAGCAATAGACCCGACCCCACAACTAGAGAACCGAATCACAGCCTTACTCAAAACACTTCAGAAATCTGGACAAATAAATAAGACCGACTTCCAAAAAATGAAACCAGATGGATCCAACACACCATGCTTCTATGGATTACCCAAAATTCACAAACCAGGAGCCCCCCTCAGACCTATAGTCTCACTACCTAGAACACCAACTTACAGATTGGCCAAGGTGCTACATGAAAGACTAAAACATTTAGTAGAAGGCTCACGCCACTCCACCCAAGAATTCCTGAAGACCATTAAAGACACTAAGATAGAAGAGGATGAAATAAGGGTCTTCTTTGATGTAACAGCCCTGTTTACCTCAATCAACATTAACCTGGCCAAGGAAACACTGACTACACTATTAGAAGACCCAAAGACACAGACACAAAACACCACTAACTTCATCAACAAGGAGAATATCATCAAGCTAGTAGACCAATGCCTTACCACCCGCTTGACCTTCAACAACAAAACTTACAGACAAACCAATGGAACCCCATGGGATCTCAGATATCAGGGTTCTTAGCAAAGGCAGTAATGCAGAGACTTGAGCAAACAGCTCTGCCAACCATCCAACCCAAACTCTGGGTCCACTAAGTGGATGACAACTTTGTCATCACTAAACGAAACAAGTTGGAGGAAACCTTCAAGACCATCAATAATACCCTTACTGGCATAAAATTCACTAAGAAGAGGAGGAAAACAACAACAAACTGCCATTCCTGGATGTCACAGTAGAACGAACAGCCAATGGGGAACTTCAAACCAGCGTCTACAGAAAAACAACAGATACAGACCAAATATTGAACTACAGAAGCAATCATCCAAATACCCACAAACGAAGCTGCATCAGAACATTTCAACGAGCCAAACACACACTGCAGCACAAAGGAACTAAGCAGAGCAGAAGAAAATCACCTATACCGGTGTGTCCAAAAAGAATGGGTATCCAATGAACAGTCCGCCGATTTCTCAACAACAAACCCAAACAAGCAGACAAAACATGTCCAGAAACCCTAGCCACTCTCCCCTACATCAAAGACATCTCAGAAATGACTGCCAGACTACTCAGACCTCTTGGCATCATGGTAGCCCACAAACCCACCAACACACTAAAACTGCAGCTAATGAACTTGAAAGACCCTATGGAGACAATGAGCAAAACTAACGTCATTTACAAAATACCGTGCAAGGACTGTAACAAACAATACATTGGGCAAACAGGCAGAAAACTAGCCACCAGGATACATGAACACCAACTAACCACAAAAAGACATGACCCTCTCTCACTAGTATCCTCACATATGGATGACGAAGGACACCACTTCGACTGGGACAATACATCCATCCTAGGACAAGCCAAACCAAAGACATGCATGAGAATTCCTAGAAGCATGACATTCCAACCGGAACTCTATCAACAAACACAGAGTTAGACTCCATCTGCCACCGCCTGAGAAAAGGAACAGGAAGTGACTTCACCACAGGAAATAACATCACCAAAGGAAATGACATCACCAACCCAAAGAAACCCAAACATATAAATAGAAAGCAGGAATTTTCAGCATTGCTTTGCATAAAGTCCACTGAAGATGTTACCTGGCAAGGTAATGAAACATTTGAAAGTGAACCTTTCAGCTCTGAGCAAACCTACACCCAAAACCTCAACCTGAACTACAAATCTTCTCAAAACTCATTAAGAACAGTTTCTGGTAGGAAATACTTCATTTCAGAGTATCTGAGAATAGACATTAAAATGTTAGCCATTCAAGTGACCAAAACCTGAGGAATTAATATGTGATCAAACCAGTCAAAACAATTAAATCAATTAAGCTAAGCAGGATGACTTACTGATGCAGGTAAACAGCAAATTCATTCCACAAAGACAAGTTTTACATTACTTAGTGTGGAAACAGGCCCTTTGGCCCAACAAGTACATTTACTTGCTTCAAAATAAAGCGATGTTTTAACTCAAAACAAGCTTGGACTTGTCGGATATTTCCTTGATATGTTTCCAGAAGTTTGGAGCAATACATATGGACATTTACAATTCATAATACAAAGCAGGTATGCAATTTTTATACCTAGCTTGCTCTATCGTACAAGTAGATATTGATCAAAACGTGCCTACTCTTGCAAAAAGGGAAATGGCATAATTTACCAAAGTGATGAATGTCAATGAAGAGGAGAAAGTAATGTCTATGAGGCATGATTAGAACAGATACAAACGTAATTTCTGGAATGCATACACAAAATGAACAGTTGAGCCATGGTACCAGAATGAATTGGTTAACCATTAAAGGTGGTTGCAAGTCAAACAACATCAACAATTTGTATTTAATAGAAGAGGACATCTCAGTGCTCACAGGAACCTTAAACAAAATTTGGCATGAAACATTATAAAAGGTGATTTTAGCGCACATGTCAGCAGCCTGACTAAACAGGTAGGTTTTAAGGAATGTCTTAAAGGTGAGAAGTGAAGTACAGAAATTGAGACATTAGAGCTTAGGTTATTCACAGCTTAAGGCATAGCCACCAATAATAGGGCAACTAAAATTAGACAAGCTCAAGTATTGGAGGAAGCATGCCCAGTGGAGATGACAGGTTAGGGTCAGATGAATTAGAGTCATGAAGTCATACAGCACAAAAACAAACTCTTCAGTCCAAGTTGATCAGACACCCCAATCTGACCTCGTCTCATTTGCCAGCATCTACCCTTTCCCCTCTAAATCTTTCAAATTCATATACTCATCCAGATGTCTTTTAAATGTTGTAGCTCCTCTGGCAGCTCATTCCATACACACCACCACCCTCATGAGTTGTTCAACAACTTGTAAGCAAAGACTGAGAAATTTAAAGTAGAGATGTTGCTCAACTGGTGGACAATGTAGATCAAGAAGCTCAATTCAGTTGTTGTGCATGGCATGTTTCATCAGTGCCTGGCTCCTTTAAACTTTATTTGTGTATTCATGCATGCGTATTAATCATCATTGAATGAGGCATGCAGGTTTTCACCCAGGGTGCTGCACTGATAAATAGAGTTCTGTGGAAACTTTGGCAAATAAAACTTTGTGCAAGTTGGAGCATTGGTAATTTTGGATTCTGTAAGGTCAAATTGATTTGAAAAGTGGAAGGCTGGTGTGAAGTAAGGGTAGAGTTGGATGGGTGATGTTATGGAGGGTGGAAATAAGCTGCTTGAGTAAGTAAATGAAGCCACTTAAATATAGTCAACTACTATCACTGATTTAAATCTGTTGAAGTGTACAGTCAGATAAGGGAAAAATTGCTATTGCCCTTGCAGCTGTCCAGATACCATCACCCACCATCAGCCGACCCTCGCCCAATTATTGAATTTGCCTTCACGGGTGCCTCACTGCCAGAGGCCTGCTAACATCCCCACTGCTACCCAATGTCAGCCCTGCCAGAAGCTTCTGAATCAGACTCACTGGATTTGAGCCTCAGAATTCCCCCACTGGCCAAATACCACCACTGCCTGACACCTCACCTTTGAAGAAGGGCCGCCACCACCACCACCACTACCACTACATCAGACTCCCTTCCTAAATGAACCACCCATTACCACAGAGAAACAGCACTCAGGGAGAAGTGTGCTGGTCAGTGCTGCTGCTCCTTTGTGGCGGAGGGCTTGAGCATTCAAGTCCCACCTCTAGATTGCTCATGCACAACAGCTCAGTGCACATGCTCAGAGACATTGAGCAGTCTCCATGGAGGAATCCAGGATAAATGGCAGGTCAGGGAGTCTTGGACATTAAACCAAATTCCGGAAGGATCCTAGGTTGTTCACCATGAATAGGTGATTGATTCAAAAGCAGAAATCTGGAAATCATTCATTCTGGCTCCAAAAAGATGTGATCAGTGTATGTCTAAAATAGAGAAAAGCTAAGAAACAGTACAAGTTGAAAGAGAGTTGACTGATCACTAAAATCACTCAAAATAGTTTTGTGTGTCTGGCATACAGAAAATTCAAGAATGGTTTGAATGCAAGTTTCAGACATTTAGAAGAATTGATACAGTGTCTAAAGAGAACTGTTCTACTGGTTGGGAGACAAGGCTAAGGGTGTGTAACTGCAAAATCAAGCATAGGTCATTCATGAGGAAAGTTATATAACACAATACAGAAAATATAATACAAATAAATAATAAAATTTAATGAAGCACTTCACCATCACTTGAGGTAATTGGGGATAGGTCGCAGAAATTGGCTTTGTGGGCAATGTCTACTTCCTGAAGGATAAAAGCTAAATGCAAAAGTAAAAATGTGAAGCTTTCCCCCAGCAATAATTTAATTTATACTGTAGCATAATTTAGAATTGTAAATTGGAGAAGGACTTTTCCTAACCTTAGCACAGATAAGTAATGACATTGTTGGAGGGTGGAATGCATTTGTGGGGTTAAATGACCTATACTTGTTCCGAGAAGTGGTGTAGAAATTTAAGGAAACAGCACATTTCAAGTGCACAAATTTGTTACACAAGTTTGCAGTACCTGCATTTTTTATAAAATAACTCTACATATTAATACCAAATTTAAAAGTTGGTGCTTAATGTTCATAAACATTCATCCAGGAAGACAGATAGCACCATAACAATGGAACACCTTAACGTGAAAGTGCAAGTATACTTTCCTCACTATTATACTGGTGAACAAAAATTGCTGACTTACTTTAAAAAGTTCAAACAACATGTGGAAGAGATGAGAGGGTACATACACCACTTGGATTGGTTTCACAGATGTTTTAGCTAAAATAAATACACAAGTTCATTAATTAGTTATACTCTTCTTTTGCATGATTCTACAGTCAAAGTATTCCAAACATGGAAATTTCCAATTTTGATTTGATGACAAATTCAACGACCATTCATTCAAACTTAATCAAGCTAATTAGCAAACATAACATATTTTGATTTTCTGGGAAGATGGCTAATTAAAGCATCAAAATAAATATTGTGGAGGAGCCCAGGAGTTTGTTTGCATGTCATTTCAATAATTAGAGAAGCACTAACAAACAAGTTCAATATGTTTGCAATGAACAGAGGAAAAACAATACGCCCATTGATTCAATGCACCCTTTGGAAAACATTTTTAACCAACTAGTCTAGACATGTTATGACACATGACAGCAGCAGGTGGAACTTGAACCTGGACTTTTTGGCCTGGAGGTAGGGACACTACCATTGTGTCACAAGAGCCCAGGTTTTTGAAAGGATAATACTGGCCAGTGTGGAGCAAAGGCATCATTTGGTATCATCCTTATCAGCTTAGTGAACACAGATGGTTGACAAATGCTATCATTCAGGTCATTGTTAGTTCGCAAAATATTTGGTTAACCAGCACATCCAAGGATCAATCAGTACTTCCAAAGTAACCCAACAATCAGTTGGCTAGCACAGCAGATAACTCATCAACATTAGTCCACTGAAAGCAATTGAGATGTGATAAATTCATATTCCAAGTTGAATTAGAATCATTGAATCCCTATAGTGCAGAGAAAGACCATTTGGCACATAGAGTCTGCACTAACCCTCCGAAGAGCATCCCACCCAGATCCAGCTGACCACCTTAAATTATAACCCCTCATTTACCATGGCTACCCACCTAGCCTGCACATCCTTGGATACAATGGAGCAATTTAGCATGGCCAATCCACCTAACCTGCACATCTTAGGACTGTGGGGGGAAACCGGAGCAACTGGCGGAAACCTATGCAGACGCGAAGAGAACACGCAAATTCCATATAGTCACTCAAGGCTGGAATCGAACTTGGATCCCAGGCACTGTCAGGCAGCATTGCTCAGCAAGGAGCCACCATGCCACTCAATGACATGGAATGACAAATTTTGTTTTTGTTATTATTATTCATTAAATAGTCAATACATTTAAACTTAATTACTTCAATTGATTTTTTTTAACAAATCAATTCTAAACTAGAGAAAACTTGCAAATATTTTTTACCATTGAACTCATCAATCTCCAGCTCTGGAGATCCCATATAGTATTGCTCACATAACATCTTTGCAGTCTCATATGCATCTGTGTTAAAAAAAAATTGAAAATCATAAGTGTACATAGCATAAAGCACATGTAAACTGCAAGCCAAGAACATCGGCTCAGTCTGTGAATAGAACTTTACTTGGTCACTAATGCAAAACCAAAGGACAACCGATGACAGATATCTGAAATAGCAAAAACTTTCATGTCGAGAATTCATGTCATCTAGTTTCTATGGGTGATAAGATGGGATAAAAACAGAAAATGCTGGAAATACTCAGCAGGTCTTGTAACATCTGTGGAGAGAGAAACAGAGAAACGTAAAACAATAACTGTTTCTCTCTTCAAAAATGTTGTCAGACCTGCTGAGTTTCTCCAGCAATTTCTGTTTATAGCAATCCTCCCTTCCACCTGATAGAAGCTAGATGCATGAATTCTCGAAGTGGAAGTCAGAGTGGATAGCTGGCAATTCCATCACTGCTAGCTCCTCCAGACCTCCATCTTGGACATGACAATTTATGTCTTAAGGCATGCTCCAGGGCAGCAGCAGCACACATTCCACATCAACAGGCATAGACATTCCCAAGCCAGCCTCTCTGCAACATCATGACACATCTTGCAGGAAACTTCTGTATTTCATTGTTGCACAGTGAAGCATACTGGCAATTGAAATGTTGCCGTCAGCTCACAGATTGAACCAGGCTGAATCTTAAGGCTGCTGCTTGCTTTCTTAGCGTTCACTCGCTCAGCATCCCTACCTTATCTTTCAGACTTTTGCCCCACATCCAGAGCTGAAAAATGCATTGCACTTCCCTTTTTGTTTGCCTTTTAGGACGACAAGGAAGCTTGTCATGATTGTCAGCAAAGATCAGTCAAGGGGTAGGACATGTGTAGGTTTAAGGTGCCATGCTATGCCAATCTCACGGCTCTACCATGTGGCAGCGTAAGTGGCAAAACACTGCTTCAATCAAATGGCTACATCTCAAAAAATCTTTAGGGGAATAGTCCTCAATTGAGTCAAGGGAGACAGCCTTCAGTCAGAGGATCTCAGTGAAGTCAGTCAAGGACAACCTCCAATATCATTCCAGGGGCTTAGGTGTGGTCATTCAACCACTTGGGCTGTCAGGGTCAGGATCCTCTCTTCATGGCAGGGGTGAGGAACCCAGTGTCAGGCAGCCCACCATCTGTCTTTTTCTGCCCTATTATGAGCTGTTTGCTGCTGTAATGAGAGAAAGGGAAGGACAGAGTGAGATGAAAGTGGGTAGCACAGCTGTTAGTGCCAGGACAGATAAGGGAAAGGTGGTGAAGTGTCTCTAGTGAGTGAATAAATAGCACAGAGGCTATACAGAGTTTGTGGTAAAGGGGCATCAGTTGACTAAGAGCAAGTGAGGGAAGATGTTGCATGCAATATCAAGAACACAAGCCTTACTGGAATGTGTGTGCAATAGCAGAGTATAAATAGCACAGAGGCTATACAGAGTTTGTGGTAAAGGGGCATCAGTTGACTAAGAGCAAGTGAGGGAAGATGTTGCATGCAATATCAAGAACACAAGCCTTACTGGAATGTGTGTGCAATAGCAGAGTGATGAGAGTGAGAGTGTGAGAGAGATAGCAGAGGGTAGATGGCATCATCTAAAATGAGAGGTGATGCATTTTGAGAAAGCAAATCTTAGCAGGTCAATTACACTGAATGGTAAGGTCCGAGGGAGTGTTACTGAACAAAGAGACCTTGGAGTACAGGTTCACAGCTCCTTGAAAGTGGAGTCGCAGGTAGATAAGATAGTGAAGACGACGTTTGGTATGCTTTCCTTTCTTGGTCAGAGTATTGAGTACAGGAGTTGGGAGGTCATGTTGCGGCTGTACAGGACATCGGTTAGGCCACTGTTGGAATATTGCGTGCAATTCTGGTCTCCTTCCTATCGGAAAGATGTTGTGAAACTTGAAAGGGTTCAGAAAAGATTTACAAGGATGTTGCCAGGGTTGGACAAGTTGAACTGTAGGGAGAGGCTGAACAGGCTGGGGCTGTTTTCCCTGGAGTGTCGGAGGCTGTGGGGTGACTTTAGTGGTTCAGTGGTTAGCACTACTACCTAACAGCACCAGGGTCCCAGGTTCAATTCTAGCCTTGGGCGACTGTCTGTGTGGAATTTGCACATTCTCCCCATGTCTGCGTGGGTTTCCTCCGGGTGCTCCGGTTTCCTCCCACAGTCCAAAGATGTGCAGGTTAGGTGAATTGGCCATGCTGAATTGCCCAAAGTGCTAGGTGCATTAGACAGAGGGAAATGGGTCTGGATGAGTTACTCTTCGGAGGATCAGTGTGGACTGGTTGGGCCAAAGGGCCTGTTTCCACAGTCGGTAATCTAATCTAATCTAAAATTATGAGGGGCATGGATAGGATAAATAGACAAAGTCTTTTCCCTGGGGTCAGAGAGTCCAGAACTAGAAGCCATAGGTTTATGGTGAGGGGAAAGATATAAAAGAGACCTAAGGGGCAACTTTTTCACACAGGGGGTGGTATGTGTACGGAATGAGCTGCCAGAAGAAGTGGCAGAGGCTGGTACAATTGCAACATTTAAAAGGCATTTGGATGGGTATATGAATAGGAAGGGTTTGGAGGGATATGGGCTGGTAGGTGGGACTAGATTGGGTTGGGATATCTGGTCGGCGTGCACAGGTTTAACCGAAGGGTCTGTTTCCATGCTGTACATCTTTATGACTCTATCTACCATGATAGAGCAAATGTAATTGACCTTTTTGCTACATTGCTGAGCATTTCTTCAGAAGGCTGAATCCACACTGATCCAAATGGCAATCTCCGAACAGGCTGGTAGGGTCTGCTGTCACGGTCTAATCAGCCAGACTTGTAGGAAGGGGACACCTGCCTCTGTACCACAGTATCCAGCCGGACATCCAAGTCCCTGTCCACAAACAAATTTTCCTTTATCTGCCATAAAGGTGCTTGATCAGATCCACAACAATCTTTTTTTAAAAGTAGTGCCAGCACCAGGGATTGTGGGATATCTCAGCAGTAATGAGTATTTCTGGCTATGACAAATGGGACAGCTGGGCTAGCAATGGACAAAAGAAGCACCATAGGTACATAGCAGGTAGATAATGAGGTAAGTTTGGGATGACTGCCTGAGAAAGCTTGTAGACAGAAATTCTCCATGAGACAAGACAAAAATGACACTTTGCCAAAATAGGTTAAGATTTCGTCCAAGGTTTCAGTTCTCATGAAAAGCAATCAACTTTTAAAAAAATTAACTCTTTGCCCCTTGACAGACACCTAGCCTATAGGACATTTTCCACATTTTTGATGTTGCTGTTGTCATGTGAGTATTCAGTTATACAGACAGCAAAAAGAAGTTCCAAGTTAAAGAACAAGCAATAACAACTCAGGTGTATTAGTTTCCAACATTTTAGCAACTAAGAAGTAAACGACAAAAATTATTTCCTAGTTGGACAAGTGCCTTACAAATACACTGGCATAATCTTTGAATTTGCACCTTTAATCTATCCCTAAATAGCTTTAGAATAGTTCTAAGCCCTCTGCAGCACACTGGACTGGTTGAAAATATTTAACATATTATTTGGCTTTCAAACTCAATTTTATGAAATCAAAGAATATGTAACAGGTGAGGGTACATATTCAAGATGTAACCCATAGCCACATGCAGCTTGGGAACTCGGTTCCATGAGTTTAAAGTCAACTGAAGTACTGTGAGTTGGTTAAAGTTTTCAGACATGACTTCAGTGGTGGCAAGTGATTTCAAACTAATGATTTTCAAAGGTGACTTTAAAGAGATGACACAGAGGTGAAGCACAGAGACATTTAGGGAGAAATTACCAGAAAACGTCGGGCCTGTAAAGCTCAAGTCACTTGCGCCAAAGGTGTGACAACAGGGAAAGGCATTCACAAGAAGCCACTGTCAGCCAGTGAAGGATTGAGTTGGAAAAATGGCGAAGCTGAAACAAGTCAAGACATAAAGAAGGTAAAGGCCATAAATGGATTTATATACAAAGATGGGAATGTTAAATTAGAAATGTGGGAACCAGGAGCCAATGTAGGTAGAAAATGTGAAACAGATTTTATGCAGGATAGAAATCAGGAAGCATAGAAAATAGGGAGCAGAGATAGAACTGAGTTTCGGATGTGATTAATGCATGGAAACCATGCTGTGCTATGTCTAAGACCAACTCCATTAATAAAAGGCAATGTACAGTTCCTTGGTCCCTTGTTTGTATACATTTCAGGCATATGCCTGAACAGTTTTGATGTCTGTACTATTACAATAAAAGATCTATTTAAACATGCATATGTGTCAGCCATCCAGCATATTGAACGTTTTAGTACTAAATCTAATCAATTTCAAGGTAAAAGTCTATCAAATCTATATGATAAAACAGTCTGAACAAATTTAGGTTAACACTTCGAAAGCTCTTAGTTAAGTTTCTTACAGAAATTTTCTTCATGGTGTTTCTCACCTTTAACAACATCAGCAACATTGCAGTTCGGATCTATACTTCCAATATGCTTAGGATGTGCTGGATTTGTGTCACCTCCAAAGAGCAGAGCTACCATAATAAAAAAAAAGGGAAAGTACAATCAGAAACTCTTTAATAAGAAGTTGACTGGAATTAGATAAACACACAAAATGTAAAAACAAAAATCATTAAAATGTTGAGTTATTGTATTTTCTTTGGTACTTGAAACTACAATATTATAATAGCCCTGGTCTGCAAAAAAGGCATTTTAAGATGGTCAAAATATTAGAATTACAAAATTGTACACTCAGGTATTTAGAAACAAAATTGCTTATTCTGTTAAATATTATGGAAGTTCTCTCAGATAGTGAAAAATGAGTGCTCTATGCCTTACTAACATTTACAGAAATTCAATAAAATTACACAATTCAATTCTGCACTGGGAATTCATCTTATGTGCGACAAGATGTTCATTGTGATAAATAACCTTCACATATGACTGTGAGATACAGTTGCAAGTCATCAATCCTCATTGATAAACTATTTCTTTTGGTTAGCAGGGTATCTTAATAAGATTAAAGTTTGAGACTATCCAATGCAAATTATTGACAAATTGAGAATAGTGAGTTTCTTTTCACGCAATGAGGAATACATACAGTCCCTATAAAAACACAATACTTTTTAAAATTCTCCAAGTAATTGTGAAAGCACAGGGTGTAAGACCAAGGTACATTCTGGTTACTATAATCAATAGCACATAAAGAAATGAATCAAGTCTAATCAGGTTTAAAGCAGGGCGACCATTTAATATCCACCTATTAACACTTGAGAATATGGAGATGGGCCACTTTCTTGAACTATTTCAATGCATGTGGTGAACGTATGACCATACTCTCCAAGATATTATTCCAATATTTGGGTCATACATAAAAGTATGGAAAATTCACTAAAGGGTATACAATGGCTGCCAGTAAAGAATCAATGGGCAGTGCAGGATGGGGAGCAGAAATCCAACAGAAAGATTAGGAAGAAAACCAATGCAAAACAAGCAAACCTAATGTAATTTACAAAATACCTTGCAAGAACTGTAACAAATACTACATTGGACAACAGGCAGAAAACTAGCAACCAGGATTCATGAACATCAACTTGCCACAAAATGATATGACCCACTCTCACTAGTATCCTTACGTACGGATGAGGAAGGACACCACTTCAACAGGGACAACACATCCATCTTAGGACAAGCCAAACAGAGAAACGCACAAGAATTCCTAGAATCATGGCATTCCAACCAGAACTCTATCAACAAACACATTGACTAGCATCCCATTTATCACCCTGAGAAAAAGAACAGGAAATGACATCACCATAGGAAATAATGTCACCAACCCAAGGAAACCCAAAAACATAAATAGAATGTAGGCTACACCACCAGTCCTTCATCCGGAGGCTCACTGAAGATGTTACCTAGTATTGTGGCGAGATATCTGAAACCGAACCTTCCAGCCCAGCAAGCAAACCCTACATCCAAAATTATAGTTTCTAAGAATGCAGCAAAATTCCAGGCAACTCTTGAAAAATATGAGTAAAAGTACTGATTCATGGACAATGTGAACTTACACTAGCACAGAAAGACTATGACTGGTTGAATCATACAACATGGAAACAGACCCTTCGGACCAACCAGTCTGAAACAGTACGATTCAGAATGTAATTGACATTTCTCAGAAAATCTGGCTGTGTGCAATGTCACATTCACCAGGTGTCAGTCTTCTTTTGCTGGTAACATCTTGATGCTGACTTATGAACTCAGAGTTACAGACGCAGGTCTTTTCCTCCAAAAACAGAAGTACAATCTAGACTGACATTTCAGAGCAGTACTGAGAGGAGATACAATTTTTTGGTTAAGACGTAAAACAAAGTCCAGTTTCCCTTTTAGGTATAAAATATTCAAGTATTTAAAGATGATAACTAAAATTTATCTTTGTGCCTGCAACATTCATTTCTCAAGAGCACTCAAAATGTGACTATTTAGTCAGTTAGAAGGCCATTTGTGGACTTTACTGTGTGCAATTGGTTCCTTCATATTTCCAATTGAGAAGAGTTACTACATTTTAAGGTATTTCATTGGCTGTGAAGTGCTTTGGTACATCTAGAGGTTTGGAATGCTACTATATATATTTTTGAAAGTCCGATGACAGACTATTTAACTGAAATATTTGCTTTGTTATATCAAACACTTGCTTTCACATTCTCTTGCATGGTTTAAAGCTCAAAGCAGTAAAGCTTCAAATTAAACAGTGCACCACTGGTAGGGATTTTTTGTTTTACTAAGGCAGAGACTTGGGCTCTTTCTAAAACATCATGGCAATCACTAAAGTGTATGGCATTCATGAATCACTAGTGTTATGTTAAAGCATCATAAATTTAATCTAGTGCAGTAAATGTAAACTTTGTGGTGTTGGAGATTCGCAGGTAGGAGAAAGAATCAGAAATTAAATTTTCAGCACAGTTGAACAAGAAAGAGATGTATGACTGCAGAAACACAAATCTTTAAAAGCAAGCTTTTAAGTAAAAAAAATGTATAAAATGGAAACCAAAACAAGATTTATGAATCCTGCAAAGATTTAATTGAAAGCAGAGTATGTAACACGCATTACGCAGATGACATATAGATTTAATAGATGAAAGGGCTTAGTTATCAGGATTTTAAAATAACTCTACTGAGCATAATCCAAGTTAAGAAATGTTCAATGGAAATGGTTAAAATTATTAAAGGATCTAAAAAACTAAAAATGTTATTTCTACTGTTTGGTGAATCGTAAATAAACCAACAATTTTACAGTGGAAAAAGGCTAAAAAAATTTCATCAAAATATTATTGAAATATAGTTTGTGAGCTATCACAATAGAACAAGCTTTATTTAAGAAGTTAGATAAACATGAAGATCAGTATCAAGATGAAATAGGAAAAAAAAAGAGAACAGAGCTGGCAAAGCAAACATTTTAAAATTTTTTCCACTTTTAAATTTTGTTAACTTTGTGTACACAGTTGAATTCAAGAAAGCTAATTTTATTTTATTAATTAAAACGCTACAACTGTTACTGGGAATGACAGTCTTTGATCATTCACAGAATGACAGCAAAGTCGGCATTCACTTTAACTGCTAATGAGAAAGAGATGGTGACCTGCCTTTCTAACAACTCAGTGGCCTGTTCGACCATTTCAGAAAGCAGTTAGGACTCTATCGTTACTGCAATCCTTACCTGGCCTTATCTACATATGACTTCAGATCCACAGCAATAAAAGTTGATTCTGAATTGCTCTGTGAAATGGTCAAGCAAGACACTCAGTCTAAGGACAATTAAGGATGGGCAACAAATGTGAGCATAACCCAGTGATGCCCACATCCCATGAAATAAATTACAAAAAGCTTTGAACTTTATCACAAAGACAACAGACTTACTGTGTTGGTTGATAAGCATCCGAAATGAAATACGGCTGGTGTAGAAACGGTCCAGAAAGTACTGGATGTTACTACTAATAAATGGGTCAAAGCCATACTTCTCCTTATATTCAATAACTCCCTGAGCCATGGTTGGCACTACATCATTGTGTCGATTTCGGATTTTAATCAGAGATTCTAGAAAACTGAGGCAGAAAAATTAATTGGGTCAAGATAATTATACATTCAAGTCAAAAATTATCATTTTAACTGAAGCCTATAATGGAAACATGCATACAAATATGATTTAAAACTAAAAATATCAAAAATATACCAAAACATTTGTTCTACCCATTGTCTTTAGATTACTTAGTGTGGAAACAGGCCCTTCAGCCCAACAAGTCCATACCGACCCTCCGAAGAGCATCCCACCCAGACCCATTCCCCTACATTTACCCCTTCACCTAACACTACGGGCAATTTAGCATGGCTAATTCATCTAACCTGCACGTTTTTGGACTGTGGGAGGAAACGCAGACGCAGGGAGAATGTGCAAACTCCACACAGACAGTTGTCTGAGGCGGAAATTGAACCCGGGTCTCTGGCGCTGTGAGGCAGCAGTGCTAACCACTGTGCCACCGTGCCGCCCGTCTTTAACCCCCTATTATAAACTTAATTCCCTCATCACTGATTTTATTCCTGTCTTTGGTCACAGAAAACTACTCCAACTTCAACATACTATATGATGCTAATCTGTGGTCTGATCTCCTATTTTCTCCAACATAAAATATCCATTTATTTCAACAGGTTATCCATAGCTTCCTTAATTTCAGCCTTTGTCTTGCTGAAACCTTCATCCATACTATTATATCCTCCAGAATTAGCAAATCCAAAACTCTAAGCTCACCTCTAATTTGTCTATTCACAAAATATGAATGTTGCTGATAAGGCATTCCTAATTGCCCTTGACTGGTGGTGGTGAATTGCCTTCTCCAAACACTGGAGGACTGGGGGTGTGATGGAGAGGGAGCGGA
>NC_057721.1:28851423-28866762 GCF_004010195.1 Chiloscyllium plagiosum
CGAGGACGAGGACGAGGACGAGGACGAGGACGAGGACGAGGACGAGGACGAGGACGAGGACGAGGAGTGGGGGGGGGGAGGAGGAGGAGGATGTGTCGGGACGTTGAGATGCATGATTATGATTGAATACAATTCTGCTGATGGCCACAGCCCCTCTTGAATGCAAAATCGGTTCTGACAGCAGATGTGCTCCAAGACTAGCTCTGTGATGGTCATTGAAGTCCCACATCCATAATACATTCTGTCACTCCAGCCAAGCTGTTCCAGTAGTTTAAATGCTGGCATCTATCCAACAGTGGAAAATTCCCCAGTTACATCCTGTACACAATAAGGTCAAATCCAACCTGGCCAATTATCATCTCATCAGTCTACTTTCGATCATCAGTAAAGCGAAGGAAGGTGTCATCAACAGTGCTATCAAGCAGCACCTGCTCAGCAATAACCTGCTCACTGATACCCAGTTTAGATTCCACCGGGGCCCTCAGCTACTGACCTCATTACAACCTTGGTTCAAACATGGACAAAGAGCTGAATTCCAGAGGTGAGGGGAGTTGGACCACCTTTGACATCAAGGCTGCATTCAACCGAGCATGGCATCAAGGAGCTCTGGCAAAACTGGAATCAATGGGTATGAGGGGGCAAACTCTCTGCCAGTTGGAGTCATACCTGATACATAGGAAGATGGTCATGGTTGTTGGAGGTCAGTCATCTCAGCTCCAGGACATCTCTGCAGGAGTTCCTCAGGTTAGTGTCCGAGGTCCAACCATCTTCAGTTGCTTCATCAATAACCTTCCCACCATCATAAGGTCAGATGTGGGGATGCTATGCCGATGATTGCACAATGTCAGCACTATTCGCGACTCCTCAGGTAACGAAGCAGTCCATTTTCAAATGCAACAGGATCTGGACATTATCCAGGCTTGGGCTGACAAGTGGCAAGTAACATTTGCACCACACAAATGCCAGGCTATGACCAACACCAATCAGAGAGAATCTAACCATTGCCCCATGACATTCAATGGTGTTAGCATCACAGAATTCCCACGACAAACATCCTTGGGGTTATCATTGACCAGAAAATCAACTGGATTCATCACATAAATGATGGCTTTAACAACAGGTTAGAGGCTAGGAATACTGCAGCAAGTAATTCATCTCCTGACTCCAAAGCCTGATCACCATTCACAAAGCACAAATGAAGAGTGTGATGGAATACTCCCCATTTGCCTGGATGAGTGCAGCTCCAACAGGACTCAAGAAGCTTGACACCATCCAGGATAAAGCAGCCCACTTAACTGGCACCACATCCACTCCCTCCACCCCAATGCTCAGTCACAGCAGTTTGTACCATCTGCAAAAGGAATGGCAGAAATTCACCCAAGATCCTCAGACATTACCTTCCAAACCCATGAGCACTTCCATCTAGAAGGAAGAGGGCAGCAGATATATGGGAACATCACCATTTTCAAGAACCACTCCAAGCCATTCACCATACTGACTTGGAAATATTTTGCCACTCCTTCACTGTCGCTCATTCAGAATCCTGGAATTCCCTCCCTAATGGTATTGTGGGTCAACCCACAGCAGGTGGACTGCAGCAGTTCAAGAAGACAGCTCACCACCAACTTCTCAAGGGCAACTCGGGAGGGGCTATAAATGCTGGCCAGCCAGCACTACCCACATCCCACAAATGAATGAATTTTTTTTAAAAATTAATCTTTTACTGTTATTCTTGTAAATTTAAGTGTATTGAAAGTCATGCTGTCTGTACAATTACTCATTCCAAACTGCAATTACCCATCATCTCTGTAGTAACTGAACTACTTTGCTTCAAAAATCAATCACCACCTCAAATTTGAATGATCATCCTCATACTGAAGGCCAAATACCTCTATAGTAGTCTTGCCTTTTTGTTTCTATTTCAGGCTACCTGACCCTTTGGGAATTCACCATCTTGGGACATATTTCCATGTTAGAGTGCAAAAAGGTAAAATTTTCAGTAGTATTATAAAGTTCAGGATCAGATCAACATCACAACAAGGTTTTCTAAACTGCACTGGAATACTGGAGGCAATTCTGAGTATATCAGTACAAACAAGTATAATGCCTGATATATAGTGGGATGTAGGTGGAGCTCAAAGAAGAATTGCAGTGCAGAAAAGGAGAGATATTTCCAAATGCAGGCAAAAGGAATCGGATGCATAAAAACAGCACACTCTATGAAAGGTGTTAACTTAACAATGCAAATCAACTCAAAGGAAAAGATACTATTTCGACATGGCAAAATTGCCAAAGTCCATTCAAAATAGCATCTTATGTTCTGTTACTTTACCTTAAGGCAGTTCAGGAAACCTTCAGCAGCAATTCAAGATACAGTTCAGAAAGTGTAATCAAAACTTGCACAAGCTCATATTTTGGAAGTCAAAAATATGTTGTCAGCACAATTAGAATAGATTAGGAAGGAGAAGACATTTCTGGCATGCCAAATTACAGATTTTTGAATGTATTTCAGTCACACATCAATAAGTGGAATGCAAGAACATAAGACAGCTTTTAAAAGAAAATAGACTGTCAACTGAAAGTTTCTTAATCATGTAGTACTTTGATAGAAATAAAAAACAATTCAGATTCCTACTCATTCAACACAGAAGGATCTTCAGGCCCTTTGCTCTGAAACTCTAGCAGCTCTATAAAACTTTGCATATACCTGTAAAAGAGGTGATAAAAATGATTTTAGTTGATGGTCACACCATAACATGTCGCGTTACAACAAGGTTTTCAATGTTTGTGGCAAAATATTCCACTTAATATGCCAAATACTGATTAAAATGGAGTAATTTAACTAATCTCAAAACAAATTAAGCACCGTTGAAAAATTTACTGTATTTCATTTTCCTTGTAGGTGCAGGCAAATCAACCAAGACAGGTTTCTCAGTCTAGACGTTCCATGAGGAATGGAGGAAGGATAAACTGCGGAGAAACTTGACATGGACATAGAAAACAACGAAGGTTTAAAAAGAAAAATTAGAGTGGCAAACTTAAATCCATAAAAGATAAAATGTCAAATAGGGAGAGAAATGGGCAAGCTGTGACTAGAAGTTCAGGGTCATATCACTATCAGTAATTCGGTACTGGCATTTGAGGTTCAGCAAGGGTCAAGCTCTTGCCATCTGTAAATGAAGTCACAGCACAAAAGGAGGCTATTCAGCCCACCTTGCCAGCTCCCACCACGCTTTGTGGCTCTTCAACTCTACCCACACAGATTCTATACCTTTCAATCTTATATCACTTCTTGCTAGCAATTAAATTTAACTTCTTACTAACAAGGCAGGCTGCCAACTACCTGCCTTTTTGACAGAATGCTCATCCCTGGACATTTAGTTCTCAGCTCTGATACTCTTGCAGCCAATTCTGTGATGCTTACAACATTGTATCGACCAATTTCAATCTGCACTACAAACTCATTTACCTGGTTTCGTATACTGTGCGCATCAAAGTACAATACCTTCAGTCCTGCATTGACTGCCCTGCTTCTCATTGCTGTCCCCTTATTCACTGTGCCTAAAGTTAGATTCCTGACCCTTACGATACTCTGTCTTATTACTTGGTCTGGAAACTTTAAAGGACCTCTCCTGAGCCTTCCCCTATTTAACTTGGACCTCTGGAAAAAGTGGCTGGAGATGTAGTAATGAGGAACAAAGAAACGATGGAGGAACTGACTACTAACTTTGCATCAGTTTTCACGGTAGAAGACATCAGTAGCATACCAGAACCCCTGCAGAGTCAAGGGGTAGAGGTTACTGTAGTGATCAGCACTACGAAGGTGGTGCTAGGGAAGCTGAAAGGTCTGAAGAAGACTAAATCGCCCTGATCAGATGGATAACCGCAGCGATCTGAAAGAGAAAGCTGAGGAGATTATAGAGGCATTGGTGGGAATCACGAGTCACAGAGAATCCCAGAAGATAATAAATGACAAATGTAACATCACTGTTTAAGGGAGGGAGACAGATGATGGGAAATTACAGGCTATTGGCCGGAGCTCGGTTATTGGTAAGATTTTAGTGTCCGTTGTTACGGATGAGACTATGAGATACTTGGGAGTGCATGACAAAACAAGTCTGAGTCATCACAGCTTTGCCAAGGCGAGGTCATGCCTAATAAATCTGTGGTTAGAATTCTTTGAGGAGGTAACAAGCAAGTTAGACAAAGGAATGCCAGCTGATTTAATCTATTTATACTTCCAGAAGGCCTTTGACAAGATGCTACATAGCAAGCTACTAAATTAGAGCCCATGGTGTTAAAGCCAACACACTGGCATCGATAAAGGATTGGTTGACTGACAGAAGGCAAAGAATGGCAATAAAGGGGCTTTTATCAACTGGTGACCAGTGGAGTTGTGCTGGAGTCAGTGTTGGGACAACAACTATTCACATTATACATTAATTATCTGTATAAAGGAATTGTTTCAATTGCATTTAATACAAAAGGTAGATGGAGGGTGAGGTAGTGTTCAGGAAGTGAGGAGGCTGCAGAAGGAGTCGGACAGGCTAAGAGAGTGGGGAAAGAAATGATAGATGGAATTTAATATGGGAAAGCGTGATGTTGTGTATTTTGATAGGAAGAAGAGGCATAGACTATTTTCTAAATGGGGAAAGACTTTGGAAATCTGAAGCACAATAGAATTTATGACTCCTAGTTCAGGATTTTCTTAATGTCTAAACATGCGTTTAATGGACAACTGGGAAGGCAAATGGAATGTTAAAATTCACTTCAAAAGGGCTAGAATACAAGAGCAGGGATACACTGCTAAGGGTGTAAAAGGCCCTGGTCAGACCACATTTGGAATATTTTGAGCAGTTTTGGACCCCATATCTAAGGAAGGATGTGTTGGTGCTGGAGAACATCTGCAGGTGTACAACACTGAAGGGTTAGGAATGAAGGGTTTGTCATATAAGGGGCAGTTAAGCACTTTGGATCTGTACTCAATGGAGTTCAGAAGGATGCTGGCAGATCTCATTGAAACTTAGAGTACCAAGAGGCCTGGAATTGGAGAAGATGTTTCCATTAAGACAAGAGCCTGGAACACCAGGGAACAGCATCAGAGTGAAGGGACAATCCCTAAGAACAGGGAAGGAATTTCTTCAGTCAGAAGGTGGTGAATCTCTGAAAGTCATTGCTGCAGAAGGTTATGGAGGCCAAGTCAGTGAGAAACTTTAAGACAGAGATTGTTAGATTCTTGATTGGTAAGGGGATCAAACATTATAGGGAGAAAACAGGAGAATGGGGTGAGGGACATATCAGCCATGATCTATTGGCAGAGCAGACTCAATGGGCAGAACGCTCATATATTTTGTGGTCTTTGGTAAAATTATTTAATTGCTCCCACTTCCTTGCTCTTCTTCTATTTTTCTCTATTTTCTCTCTCCTTCAGCTACTTAGTCAATTCTATTTCAAACATTATTATTGAATCTGCTTTTACCACCATTTCAGGCAGTGCACTGGAGACCACACAACATGCTGTATCTGATTCTCTTGTCAATCATTTTAAACCCTTATAAAGAGTGAGCACAGCATTCGTGCTTTAATATTCTCCACTTATTAACAAAGCTAAGATTCCATGTATTTCACGATCCTTCTTCAACAATCCTACTACCCTCAAGGACTTTGGTAGAAACATTCTAAAAGATCCCTGTTCTTACTTAACCCCAGGATAATACCTCATTCCATTATTTTCTAAGCTTTGTATCATTCACAGACTTTCAAACTATTCTGTGTATCCACATCCAGGTAATTAATGTTATCAAAAAGTCATCTTACTAACCTTGGGAAGTACCAAAAAACGCAGTACAGTCCGCTATCCATGCGTTACCCAATTCTCAATCCACTGTTCATTTAATCCCAATTTTACCAGATCTACATGCTGTACCATGTGCTGGAAGTTCAGATACAATTCAACAGCAAAATCCCCATTTTTTTCTATTAATTCAAAAAAATTTGATGAAGTCATATTAATACAATTTGCCTTTCACAATTTTTTCTTGGCTTCCGCAATTTTTTCTTGGCTTCCAATCATTATCCCACCCTCATCAAATGCAAATTCATTTTGTCCATGGGCAAATATTTCTCCCATCAGTGATGGTTGATTGGCTTCTAGTCGCCAAGCTTATTCTTCCCATTTGTTTAGGTTTAATATTTGTAGTTGACTAGTTGTCCAGTACCATTCCTATATACACACCAAAGAATTATACAACTGTAGCCAAAGCCGTTGCAATTTCCACCTAAACAGCCCTTAGTGACTTCAAATGCATCTCATTCATATGATATTTCAACTTTTGAAGACTGGATTTTTTATTACATTTTTATCTTAACCAACATCATTACTCCCTCTTCTTTTATTGGCAGCATTCTCCTTTTTAGTGAAGAGAGATGCATGGTACTAATTACATAGCATAACAAAATAATGCAGATTCTTAAGCTCTGATGTAGGGTCATTCATGCAAAGCAGCTGGCAAGCACAAAGCAGATTTTAATCTGAGATGGTTGAAGCCTCATCCCCAAGCCTTTGCTGAACCCCATTTTTATTTGCTAATTAGTCACATCCTTACTTTGACTAACTTTATATTTATGCGCTTTCCAAATATTTTTGGAGGTCTTGTGGCACAGTGGAAAGTATGCCTACATCTGAGGGGATACTCAATAGTCACTGAAGATGTGTACGTAACACAGCCAAATGGGTTAGTTATCAACATGTAATTTCTTCCAACACAATCAAGGGTAGGGGGTAAGAGTGGGAGAATTTCCAAATGTCGGAAACAAATTGTTGGAGCTTGTACCATCACTATCCATAGCCCCATAAGTTAAAAGTCTGTAAAAGTTGTCACTGCCTTGAACTCAGATTGATTAGACAGATGACTGGTCTGGTTCAGATTAGTACCATCATCATGAGGTTCACTCCAGGCTAGCTGAATGGATTCTGGACTTGATTCCTTTCCCCATCTGTGGTGGAGATTGTGTTACTATGAATTGGATTTGCCTTTGAGCAAAGAACTAACCAAGTAAATACATCAGAGTCATAGAGTCATAGAGATGTACAGCATGGAAACAGACCCTTCAGTCCAACCCGTCTATGCTGACCAGATATCCCAACCCAATCTAGTCCCACCTGCCAGCACCCAGCCCATATCCCTCCAAACCCTTCTATTCATATACTCATCCAAATGCCTCTTAAATGTTGCAATTGTATCAGCCTCTACCACATCCTCTGGCAGCTCATTCCATACACGTATCACCCTCGCGTGAAAAAGTTGCCCTTAGGTCTCTTTTATATCTTTCCCCTCTCACCCTAAACCTGTGCCTTCTAGTTCTGGACTCCCCAACCCCAGGGAAAAGACTTTATCTATTTATCCTATCCATGCCCCTCATAATTTTGTAAACCTCTATAAGGTCAACCCTCAGCCTCCGACGCTCCAAGGAAAACAGCCCCAGCCTGTTCAGCGTCTCCCTGTAGCTCAGATCCTCCAACCCTGGCAACATCCTTGTAAATCTTTTCTGAACCCTTTCAAGTTTCACAACATTTTTTTGTTCTTTGTTGAGCGGTTTGCCCCTTTTACTGCCTCTTCCAAACCTCCTCTCTAATATTTTTATATTCAGCTTCTTTACTATATTTTTAATTGTAACCTCCATTATTCAGACAATTCTTTCTTTGGATGCCTTTCCTCTTCCCCAAATAGTAATGTGTTTCTCTGTACTTAAATCTCCTCTTTAACAATTCCAAAAGTATATGATGTAACCACAATGTTTTTGTTTCTGCCGTTAACAAGTCAACTGCAGACAGTGACCAGACTTCAATTGGTGACCATTTATTTATTTGAGAACCAGATGTAGGCAACATTCCAGCAGCTATGACACCATAGTTCCTTGTGTTGTCTGGTTAAGTCTTTCCAATTCCCTTGGGGAAATGGTAGTATATACAATAATCCAGATAGCTAGACTAATGTTCTAGGAAAAGAAAACAAAGAACTGCAGATGCTGGAGATCTGAAACAAACAAAAACAGAAGTTGCTGGATAAACTCAGCAGGTCTCCTACATCTACAGATAGAAAACCGAGTTAAAGTTTGACAGTTGTATTTGGTACAAGGCACATTAACTTTGTTTTCTCTCCGCAGATGCTGCCACATCTGTTGAGTTTCTCCAGCAATTTCGGTTTTTGTTTGTTAACATTCCAGGAACATGAGTTCAAATCCTACCATGACATTTGTAGAATTTAAATTCAATTTGTAAATATTAAAAATCTGCTAAACTTACCTGGTCTGCCGTATCTGTGACTTCAGCCCCACAGTTAAATGACTGACTCTTAATTGCATCCTGAAATAGCCTAGCAAGCAGTTTAGTTCAAGGACAGTTTGGGAAAGGTTACAATTGCTGCTCTTGTGGTCAAATGGTGCAGTGATATTGTCCCCATCTGTTAGCCAGAAGATCCAGGTTCAAGCCCATCTGGTCCTGAGGTGTGTAACAGCATGTCACAGAATCTCTACAGTGCAGATAGAGGCCATTAAACCCATTGAGTCTATATTGACTCTCCAAAAAGCTTCCAACCCAGACCCACTGACCTCCCCACCCCTCTTGCCATAACTATGCATTAACCATAGCTAAAACCACCTCACCTGCACACCCATAAATACCATGGGGCAATTTACCATGGTCAATCCACCTAATCTGCACATGGTTGGACTGTGGCAGGAAACCTGAGCACCTGGTTAAAACCCACACAGACACGAGGAGAATAGGCCTGAAGTTAGAATCTAGGAGAAAGTGAGGACTGCAGATGCTGGAGATCAGAGCTGAAAATGTGCTGCTGGAAAAGCGCAGCAGGTCAGGCAGCATCCAAGGAGCAGGAGAATCGACGTTTCGGGCATGAGCCCTTCTTCAGGACCTGGGTCCCTGGCCAACCACTGTGCTGCCCTTAAATGATGAGAAATTAGTTCCTGGGTGACCTCAAACCAGCAGCCTTATGCTTAACAGCTGATCATGCTAATCCATTGAGCAAGAGACAGACTTAGTTAAAACATTTATGCTGTCAAGCCCCTTAAGAATATGTTTCAAAAAGATCATCAATGAGTAGAATCCCAACCTACTTAGCCTTTGCCATAAGACAATCCTTCCACACCAGGAATCATCCTAGTCAAACAGGTTGATTAAAATTACTGCAATTGCTGGCTAAATCAGTGAATAAAGAATAAGGAAAACAAAAGGGAGTTGCAATCATTTTATGAAAAGATATTTTGGGAGTTCAGTAAAAGTCTTACTGGAATCCTTTGAATTCACAATGCCCAACCTCAGCAAGTACACACAGTACATTATGTTGAAATCTCAAACAAACCTTTCACTCACTGCTGCACCCAAATCCACAACTCTCACAAAGTTACAAAGGATCCCGAAAGCGTATCCAACTTTCTCCATGCACTACGTCAGTCTTCTTTGCCTGGGTACTAGTGCTAGGTAATACTTTTGACAAATCCCTCAGACAACAACTTACTATATTAGGTAGGTGCCTTCAGTGGTATTTGGTGAGACAAGAATATATACCTTGGATCTATAGATCTTAGAAACAGCACAATTTTCAAGGTCACTGTCCCTCTTGTGAGGTTGGTATGCTGACAGATCCACCTCAAGATCTAATGGTATCACATTTTACTCCTATTTAGTTCACTGTGCCCAAAAATTTAGATTAAATTATTTTGAATCTCAGGAAACTGTAGACCTGTATGAATGCAGGTGTAAGTAATGCATTCTTGGAATTGACTGGAGCTATGAATTGGAAGAATTTCCTCATAGCACTTCTAATTTAACATGAGCAATTCACAATGCACATATAAACAAACAAATTGGGAGTTGGAGTAGATCATTTGGCAATGCAAGTCTGCACCAACATTCAATAACATCATGGTTGATTTTATACTTCAATCTTATCTTTTTGCTTTTTTTAAAAATCATAAACCCATAATTCCCCAGTACCCAAAAAAATCTTTCAACCCCTATCAGAGTACACTCTTCGACAAAGAAAAGGGGGTTGACGGGAGCTTAGAGAATTCCAAAGATTCATAACTCTTTGAATGAAAAAATTTCTCATCTCTTTCCTAAATGGTCAACTAATTATTCTGAAACTATGACTCCACAGTCTGGAGGTCCCATGATTGAATCAGATTGCCTCTCACTTTTTTAACCTCCATGGTGTAAAGGGCCTAGGTGACAGTCACAGATGGAAAGTCATCTACTCCTGAAGCTTCCAGCTTCTCTCTAAAATGTCCTGCTAATGTTTCTCCGATCCTAAATCAGTTAAATATTCATATGCACCAACATCTGGAACTCAGTTTTTGTCAGTCATGGAAGGTTGAGCTTTTGTAAAAGCATGACTGAGAAATCGGATAGCCCCGTGACTGTCTTCAGACCTCTTTAAACTTCCAACCCCAACACAATTGAAATAATTGCATGTTAATTAAGAGCTGGAAGTTGCTAACGGCCATTTTAGTAAAGACACTAGGCACTTTGTATGCGCAAGTAAATGGCTTACCCCTTATTTGAGGGTCTCTCTGCAATACACAGTTGCTCAACTCCAGACCAGGTGCAATCCTAAAACCAGGTTTGACAATGTCCTCCAAATTCACAATTAAAATAGTTAGGTCACAAAATAAAGGACCACTTTGCTGAAGTAGTGTCTGTGCTCATCTCTCTCTCTCTCTCTCTCCCTCTCCCTCTCTCCCCTAAGCTTCTTCATTGTGAGCAAGGTGTTGATCACCAGCACTCTTCTTCACATTTTGATATGCAAAGCATTATTTTTTTTTCAATGTCCAGATTAGAGAGAATACAACATGACAATGTAATTCTTGAAATTCTTATCGGACTATATTGCAGTGTAGCTTCTGATCTTCCACGAACACTCTGCCATGTTGGCAAACAGCTGCAGAAGTGAAATGACACACGCACTATCACATAACCACAACTCAAGATTATGCAATGCAATGAAATTTTCTCTCCACCTGTCATTCTATGGAATATCCCAGTGAATGAAAGACAAAAAAAAGAAAGAATATGGTTTAGCAATACAAGATTAAAATGTCACTTTTGGTGAGACATAAGCAAGTACCTGAAAAACTTGAAAGAAAAGTTCTGTCTCTTTCATTTTAGTTTGCAAGATCAATATTAAACAAACAACACACTTTCCTCTCACATTTTAAAATTAGTATTTGCCAAAAAGGAGATATCCTAGAAAATAATTTTATTCTGAACTGAAAATTTTATAGTTCCGAATGTGAAAAACGTATAAACATACTTAAGGCATATTGATTTGACTATTAAAAGAATCACATCAAAAAAAAATTTGTGAAACTTAGTGCCAATTAATTTCTCATTTAAAATCTGAAATCTGAAATGTCCATACGATATTACACTTAGAAATAGATGACATATCAGTGAATGTAAATTATTGCATCCCATATTTATTGTGGGACAATCATGTCAGAAAAAAATTACACATGATAAAGAAAATAAATTGATGTTTTTCTACCATAAACCTTTAAAAGTGTGATGTATGTTGACAAAATGAGTCATCTGTTGATATCAATGAGCCTTACGTTCAAATTGCTCATGTATAAATTTAAATACAATTTCCCAAGTGCATGGCTTTACCAGTGACCACATTAATGCACTCTGCACAAAAATTGAGTTTTAAATAGATTCCAAGTACAGAAATTTCTCTGCACTGGTATTAGTTATAGAACACATTTCATTTTATTCCTGTTCATCTCTCACATATGGTATTCACTTACCAGCTCTGGACGAGTCGCACAGAGGGTCTGCTGAGCAGGTTATCAGGCAATAAGTTCACTTCTCTCATGGTGTTGGCCAATCGAACAGGTAGCTCCTTTCGTAAGAACATAAAAGAAGTCTTTTCACATGCATTATCACGACCTAATGAAAATGAAAAGGGAATTAAATATTCGAGATTCCTGATGTCGGATTGTAAAAACAGGCATCTTAAATAGCCACTCAATTTTTGTGTGAGATTTGACTCCTTATATGGACTCACACTAGAAAGTGGTCAGATAAAATGTATTTGGGCAATCTTCATGCACTTTGAATCTCGACTGCAAAACCAAAAACAATGCAATCAAATACAGCATGCCAGGCCTGGGCCCTGTTCCCAGCTATTTTCTAATTCCCTTCCACCACAATATCCAATATCAGTTTTTTTGGGGTCAGAATTGACATTAAATTAGAAGGGGAGCAAAGCGTTTTCATTGAGAGTGGCTTTTAGCTCTTTATGCCACAGAGTGCAAAACAATTGATAGTGACAACAGACAACTTGCAGATAGCAATATCTCAAAAATGGCAATTAGACAATTGACCATTAGTGAAGCAAATTTGGTTGTGACCCATAATATTAATTTGCGACTCCATAAATATACACACCAGTGTTTGTTAGAGTAGTGCAATTCAGTGAAGCAGGTAAGATTTTACTTTAAAAACTGAAAATAATTGTTTTCCAAATTAAAATATTATTCTGGATATAAACACCATATTACAATGCATTTAACTATTTTTCCAAACTTTAAATTCATCAATGCCATTGCCTGTCAAACCAGAAATCTCAATAGTAAGAGGTTAGCATTTAAATAACTTTTGAAGAGTGTCAATTAATTTTTTCTAAAAATATCCTAATAACTAACATAAAAGCAAAATACTGTAAATTCAAAATTAAAGCAATTTTTATGTATTGATTTTGTAAGATATGGACATTGCTAGCTGGCCAGCATTTCTTGCCTGTCCCGAGTTATTGCCTGTGCCATGTTGTCCTTGGAAGTTTTGCAGCGATTAGTACATCTAAATGGCTTACTATGCCATTTCAAAAGGCAATTGAGAGTCAACCACATTGCTGTGGGTCTGGAGTCACATGTAGGACAGACCAGGTAAGGATTTCTTTCCCTGAAGGACATTAGTGAAATAGATGAGTTTTTCTGACAATAATTTCATGGTCATCACTAGATTCTTAATTCTAGGTTTTGTTTTTTTTTAAATTTAATTCAAATTCCAACATTTCCCCTAGCAGGATTCAAACCTGGGTTGCCAGAACATTACCCGAGTCTCCAGATTAATAGTCTAGCAACAATACCACTAGGCCATCACTTTCCTGAACTGTTGAAACTGTAAACAAGTCTGCCAGTAACTATAGCAAAAATCAGGATTAACATTTTGCATGTTCATTATAATGTTATTAACAATAATTTTTGATCAATGCTTGAGTTCTTTACGACAAACATTAGCCTTCCCTTCACCTTCTGTTCCATGACATCTTTGTACTTTCATTTCTCCCATCCTCTATAGCGTATCCCAGCTTTCCATTTTAGTCTGCCTCCCTGGCTCCAAAATGTTTCAACAGCATAAAACTCATCACACTTCCTAAAATAAAAAAAAACTGTGGATGCTGGAAATCAAAGAAAAACAGAAATTGCTGGAGAAACTCAGCAGTTCTGGCCGCATCTGTGGAGAGTTCTGAAGATGGGTCACCGGACCCAAAATATTTACTCTGCCTTCTCGCCAGAGTTTCTCCAGCAATTTCTATTTTTGTTTTACATTGTACTTTTCTTCAGTTCCAAAGAACCATCTTGGATTTGAAACAATCTCCATTTCTCTTCACCGATCCTGCTAGCCTGTTAAGTTTTTCTGAAGAAGGGTTATATCCAAAACATTGACTTCTCAACCTCCTGATGCTGCCTGGCTTGCTGTGTTCTTCCATCACCTGCCTGTTTACTTTGGATTCCAGCATCTGCAGTTTTTTTTGTCTCCGTTAAGTTTTTATAGCATCTTGTTTTTATGATTCAAATACAAAATTAATCCAACTGAATTTCAACTGCAAAGATACATCCTGATTTCCAATCATACTAATCATTAACCTCCTCAGGTACTAAATAAAACAAAAAGCTGATGATTTTTGCCAAAACTTATTTTACATTTCCATTATTACTTTGATTAATATAGCTGCATCTTTCATTCGTAAGAATCAACTAGCGTACAAGCACACATTTCTTAAGAAACAAGATGACATTTGCAATCTGATCACACTATAAATATCACTCTGTACTGAAGGTCAATGCTTTGCTGCAAATTTGTTTACAGCAACTGAAGCACAATATATAATACAAGCTAATACTGCATCCAGTGTTAGTGTTTACTTTGCATTTACTGATAAAGTTGGTAAAAAAGAAAGCTAATAGAATAAGCAAATAGTTCAGAGACTTGTATACTCAGTATGGGATGGTTATAATAAATGCTGTAAGACAATATCTTTCTAAAATAGTTTCCTTCTGCCATAATGTGGAAATAAATAGTGCTTTGTCACGTTGACTCATACTATACCATGGAAATAAGTTACATTGTCTAATATGTAGCTCATGAATATTTTAGAAGGCTATATACCAGCATGAGCATGTACAACATTCATGATGACAACCACCTGATGAAGGAGCAGCGCTCCAAGAGCTAGTGCTTCCAATTAAACCTGTTAGACTATAACCTGGTGTTGTGTGATTTTTAGCGTTCATCCAAATTGTGTGTTTCCCTATTTCAGCATTACACATTATAGTCATTTGGTCATACAGAACTGGAGTATTACTGAAAAACAAAAGACACATTGAGAGACGGGTGCTCGTTGTGGTTCTGTTCGCCGAGCTGGAAGTTTTTGTTGCAAACGTTTCGTCCCCTGGTAACCTGGTGTTGTGTGATTTTTAGCGTTCATCCAAATTGTGTGTTTCCCTATTTCAGCATTACACATTATAGTCATTTGGTCATACAGAACTGGAGTATTACTGAAAAACAAAAGACACATTGAGAGACGGGTGCTCGTTGTGGTTCTGTTCGCCGAGCTGGAAGTTTTTGTTGCAAACGTTTCGTCCCCTGGCGAGGCGACATCATCAGTGCTTGGGAGCCTCCTGCGAAGCGCTTCTTTGATGTTTCCTCCGGTGTTTATAGTGGTCTGTCCCTGCCGCTTCCGGTTGTCAGTTTCAGCTGTCCAGAACATGAATTCGACTGGGACAACACTACTATCATAGGGCAAGCCAGACAGAGAAAACCCAGGGAATTCCTAAAGGCATGGCAACCACCCACAAACTCCATCAACAAACACATCGACCTGGACCCAATATACCAACCACCACAGCGGACAGCTGAAACTGACAACCGGAAGCGGCAGGGACAGACCACTATAAACACCGAAGGAAGCATCAAAGAAGCGCTTCGCAGGAGGCTCCCAAGCACTGATGATGTCGCCTAACCAGGGGACGAAA
>NC_057721.1:28868439-28908816 GCF_004010195.1 Chiloscyllium plagiosum
GTCGTTATGAGTCCTAGGGGTCGCAGTAGTCTGGCAGTCAGACAGGAAGACAGCTAACAATCCGCATACATGAACACCAACTAGCCACGAAACGACACGAGCAGCTATCCTTAGTAGCCACACACGCAGACAACAAGCAACATGAATTCGACTGGGACAACACTACTATCATAGGGCAAGCCAGACAGAGAACAGCCAGGGAATTCCTAGAGGCATGGCATTCATCCACAAACTCCATCAACAAACACATCGACCTGGACCCAATATACCAACCACTACAGCGGACAGCTGAAACTGACAACCGGAAGCGGCAGGGACAGACCACTATAAACACTGGAGGAAACATCAAAGAAGCGCTTCGCAGGAGGCTCCCAAGCACTGATGATGTCGCCTCGCCAGGGGACGAAACGTTTGCAACAAAAACTTCCAGCTCGGCGAACAGAACCACAACAACATTGAGAGATTTTCATCTTACTACCATCAGGAATGCCAATTAGACAAGGACGATGATTGGCTACTGGTCAGACTGTACTTGGTTGAGGTAATGCATGGAAAATGCACCAGTTAGATGATGACTGGTAGTTAATTGTTAAGCTAAATTTAAAACAGGCAGCTTGACTCTGATTGGTTTATTCCTCTGAATGGCTGTCATCTCTTTTGAGCAGTTCAAACAGACACATAATGTGTATGCTCGGCCTGCAATATATTGTCACTAACTTTTATAGATGCACCGCAAAAGCATCCCATCCAGGTGCATAACGGCTTGGTATGGCAACTGCTCAGCCCAAGACCATAAGAAGCTACAAAAAGTTGTGTGCACAGCCCAATCCATTGTGGAAGCCAAATGTCCATCCGCGGACACCATCTATACTTCTCGTTGCCACAGAAAAACTGCCAAAGACACCTCCCAATTCGGTAATACTCTTTTCCATCAGGCAGATGAGATAGAAGCTTGAACACATACACATCAACAGGTTCAAGAATAGCTTCTTCCCTTCTTTTATTAGACTGCTGAACGGACCTCTCTAATTTCAAATCTAATGTTGACCTTGCTTTTGTGCACCTCCTATGCGGTCTTAATCTTGTGCCTCCCTCATGATCTGTATGCCATTGTTTGCTATGATCTGCCTATAGTGCTTGCAAAAGAAAACTTTTCATAGTATAGTAAGTACAATGATAATACTATGAATAATACTAAGTCAAATATTGCATTAATATGTAGCTTCCACTATGTAATGTAGTAATTGCAACAAGGTTAGCCAGGTGGACCTCACTGAGAATGAGTTCCCTGATTGGACCAAATTAATAGGCCCAATCAGGGATCCCTGGCTGACAGATAAGAAAAGAAGTTTTATTATTTCCACCTCCAACTCTATTTTCATTTAATCCATGCCCTCCCCTTCACTGTTTGATCACACAGCATTGCCCTTTGATGTGAAGGGCACTGCTTGTCACTGGCCACTCGGGTGTTTCCTTTCTTCCTGGTGGTGGAAATTGAATAAAGATTCGTGCACCTTGTGTCTCACACCTGCACACACACATGGGTGCTGGGGTAAAAATAAGCACTACCGCAGTTAGGTGGTAGGGTGGGGGTTAAAAAAGAAAAAAAGAAAAGAAGTTTTTAAGCACTACTGCAATTAGGTGGTAGTGTGGGGGGTAAATAAAGAGAAGAAAAAAACCAGGAGTGTCCAACTGCTTGTTCTGTGGCGCTGTGGAGTCCATGGACCATGTATATATTGGATGTGGGCATTTGCACTCCCTTTTTGATTTGCACTCCCTTCTTAAAAACCTCCTCCTCTGCTTTTGGTTGCACTTCAGAAAAAAAGATGAAAAAAAAGGAAGAAAAAAAGAAAATAAGTTTTTAAGCACTACCGCAATTAGGCGGTAGTGTGGGAGTAAAGAAAAAAATTTTAAAAAGAGGAATAGGAGTGTTGGACAGCCTGTTCACTAAAAAAAGTGTTGTACTGCTGGTAGACGGTAGTGGGGAGGGGGGGATAGGAGTGTCTGACCTCTTGTTTACTCTTAAAGAAAATAAGTTTCAGACAACCTGTTCACACAGAGCTGGCTCTGAAGGAGTTGTATCAGTGGCAAGGACTCTCCATGTGTAAATACAGGGTAACTTGGTGACAGAATACTGGCCTCTGTGGAGTCATTTCATGTACAAGAGTGGCAAATGTGAGCCACATCGAATCTTAAACTGCTGTCTTTGTAATATTTAGCTTAATCAGGATTACCTAGCAAATACTGTCCAATTGTGGAATCAACTCGAAGAGTTTTGTGAGCTTGAGCCAGTTGAGTTAGTCTTTAATCAGAAACAGATACGATGTTGGATTCTGTGCCATTGGTATGGCCTTCCTCACCATTTCAAATACATTTAATCTCTTGTTAAGAATCAGAATTATTCTCTCAAGTTCTTGTCACTGTTATACAATACTATATCTTCTGAATCAAGTCAGCAAAACAAAAATCTAGCTTTGTACACAAATATTAACTACAGAGTATTGTAACCATATGGATTAGCTTGATTCAGTTTACAGAAATTCTGCTCCATAATTAATAGATTTTGGGTTCAAAATCTCTTCCAGCGTTTGACCACATAACTTAGGGTAACACCTCAACAAGATACTGAGGAAGCGCTGCACGATTGATGATCTCTTAAATCAGACACGAGAGGTCACTTTATACTACTTAAAGCGGGAGGTTCAAATTCAACAGTCTTCCCTCAACTAACACCATTCAAGTAGCAATTATTCATCTCAATTTCCATTTTCTGGACATTCTGGTGTGTAAGTTGGACAATTTTATTGAACCCAATTTTGCAGCAAGAAGAATGGCATTGATGCATGCCATGAAAAGATTCCGGGTCAAGGGTAAAAAAAGAGCTTGTGATAATAGGTGTTAATACAGGCCTTCAAATTACAGGATATAAATTAAGTAAAGATTTGCCATCAAATTAGAAGCATGAGTAGCTGCATTATTTCTTGAGATTTTTATTAGCTTCTTACTAAGCCTGCATTTGGCTCATATCCCTCTAAACCTTTCTTAGCCATGTACTGGTCTAAATTTCTTTTAAGTGTTGTAAGCGTACCCACTGCTATCATTTCTTCTGGCAGCTTGTTCTATCTATGCATTATCCTCAGATCCCTTTTATAACTTTCTCCTCTCACCTTAAACCTATGCCCTCTAGATTATTTGATTTGATTTATTTATTACAACTACAGTGAAAAGTGTTGTTCATTGTTGCCAATCCACGGCACCAACTTAAAACACAGAATATATAGCCAGAAAAATAAAACAATAAAGTTCACCTTATATTCTTATCTCAATAAAGTTAGGTGGTCTTTGGAACAATTCCTACTTCTAGCTCAGCCATGGGCCTGGATCAGGGTTCCTCCTCCCCAGTGTCTCGAGTTCCTGCTGCTAAACCAATGACACTGCTGTAATTGTATTTCACTGCGCTGCTGCCACTGGAACAAAGAGTTGCCACTTGCTGGCACCATCGCGCTCTGCTGCCATGAGTTGACACTGGGCCAACCGCACTGATGCTGGTGCCACAGAGTTCTGTATTGTAACCAAATTTACCGCCATCGCTACATCACCATCAGGCTCCCAAGCCTAGCCATGCACCTGGAGCCTCGGCTCAGCCTGCGAATCTGGACTACAGGATTAAACCCGGGACCTGCTCCTTTCTCGTCGGAAGACCTTGGGCTGGATGGAGCCGTGTCCGCCTCATCCTGGCATTGCTAGCACCAGACACTTCCTCTTTCAAAACTTACTTGGCCTTACCACTTCCTGTGCCCAGACCGTCATTTTCATCCACCATTCCACACAGGGCCCATTCTCACTGATGCTGCTGTAACCAAGGCAAAAAGGCAAGAGAAAAGACATTCAAGAAAATAGAAAAAAAAAGTAAAAAGAAAAATCAGAAAAATGAGAAAAAGCAAAGCAGACGAAAGTGCACAAGCCTCGGGCTCAGTAGCCGGAACGCTGGAACTCTGCCGCCACCAACTTGCTATCTTGAATGATAGTTTTTGACTTCCCTATCCTGTTGAAAAGACCTTGTCTATTCACTTTATCTATACCCCTCATAAGTTTATAAATTTCTGTAAGTTCACCCCTCAGCCTCCTACGCTCCAGGGATAAAAGTCCCAGCTTCTCCTTATAACTGAAACCTTCTGGTCCCAGTGACATCCTTGCAAATCTTTTTTGCACCCTTTCCAGTTTAATAACAGCCTTACAATAGCAGTATTCCAAATGTGGCCTTGCCAATGTCTTGCACAGCTGTAACATAACGTCTCAACTCCTATACTCAATCTCTGACTGATGCCAAATGCCTGCACCACCTGCTGTCTGTCTGTTATGCCACTTTCAAGGAACTATGTACCTGCACCCTAGGTCTCCCTGTTTGGCAACATTCCCCACGGTCCTACCATGAACTGAACAAGTCCAGCTCTGGCTTGTCTTACCAAAATGGAACATTTTGCATTTATACGAATTAAACTCCATCTGCCATTCCTCAGCCCACTGGCACAGTTGATCAAGGTCCCGTTGTACTCTTAGATAACCTTTTTCACTGTCCACAATACCACCAATTTTGGTGTCATCCACAAACCTACTAACCATTCCTCCTCTGTTCTCGAGCGGATTGTTTATATATAAATGATGAACAACAATGGACCCAACACCAATCCTTGCAGCACACTGCCGGTCATAGGCCTCCAGTCTAAAAAACAACCCTTTATCGCCACCTTGTCTCCTCACGTCAAGCCAATTTTCTATCCGATTGGCTAGATCTCCCTTGATTCCATATGATTTAACCTTACTAAGAGCCTATGATGCGGAACCTTGTTGAAGGCTTGGTTAAAGTCCGTGCAGACATCTATTGTTCTGCCTTCATCTATCGTCTTGATCACCTCTTCAAAAAGCTCAATCAAATCTGTGAGACACAATTTCCCAGACACAAAGCTATGCTGACTATTCCTAATCAGCCCTATCCTGTCTCTCAGAATACCCTGCACCAACTTACTGATATTAGGCTCACTGATCGGTAGTTCCCTTGCTTTTCATTGCAGCCTCTTAAATAATGGCACAACATTAGCCACGCTCCACTGTTCTGGCACATCACTCCTGGCTGTTGATTATAGAAATATCTCCATTAGGGGCCCTGCAATGTCTTTCCTAGCTTTCCACAATGTCCTGTGTTACACTTGATCAGATCCTGAGTATTTATCAACCTTTACTCGTTTTAAGACCTCCAGCACCTCCTCTTCTATAATGTGGACTCTTCACTTCTCCTATTTCCTAGCTTCCACGTCTTTCTCCAGAGTAAATACTGACCAGAAATATTCATTTAGGATCTCACCCATCTCCTGCGGTTCCACACTACACAGCCTCAATGATCCTTAAGGGGCCATATTCTCTCTCTAGTTTCTCTTTTGCCTGTAATACGCTTGTAGATAGGGATTCTCTTTACCCTATCTGCCAAAGCAATCTCATGTCTCATTTTGCCTTTCCAGTTTCCTCTTAAGTGTAATCCTATACTCCTTAAGGGATTCACTTGATCTCAGCTGTCTATTTCTCATGTATAACTCCTTTTTCTTGACAAGAATCTCAATATCTCCAGTCATCCAGTGCTCCCTGCTCCTGCCAGCCTTGTCCTTCACACTAACAGGAATATGCTGGCCCTGAACTTTTGTGATCTTCCTTTTGAAATCTTCCCACTTTCTAGACATTCATTTACTTGCAAATAGCCTCTTCCAATCAACTTTTGAAAATTCTTGTTTAATACCATCAAAATTGGCCTCATTCCAAAGAACTTTTACTTGTGGACCAGACCTATTCTATTCCATAACCATTTTAAAACTAATATACTGGTCTGAACACCTCAGTATTAGTGAAGTGACAACAATGCAATAAGACTTCAGATTTGTAGTTTTTAAAAAAAACTCAGTAAAGAACCAAAAAACAACAATGGATTAGGACAGATATTAAAAGATGCAAGTGAGCTAGGTGAGGTATAAAGAGAAAAAAGTGCAGAAGTAAAAGTCAGCACATGAAAAAAGCATCCTTACAGAGAGAGAAAACAGTTTACATTTCAGATCTATAGTATTTTTTCTTCAGAAGCACTTGGCAACAGAATTGATACTATTAAAAAGAGAGATTGCAAAAATACATTCCATGAAAAAATAAATTGCTCATATTGGTTAAATCCCATGGGATAAAAGAGGTTGACTTTCCATGAGACTTTAACCACAACACACACAGTTAACTATGTGTACAAACTCTCATCACAGCACCCTGATGTTGATGTTTCGATACATTAATACATTTTAAATTGAATATTGTATTTTTGGAAAACAACCATCCATTAATTTAATTGAATAATAAACATGAGTTTTGTGGTGAGCAGTTCGTGATCAGAACACACATACAAAAGGATTCGTTTACTATAAAAGTAGAGCTAAAGGTCGATTCAATTCAACTTAATTCTGTATTTGCAGATAGTAATTTGATATTTATCGCCCAAACTTTCTGAACAGTTAAGAATTCTGAAATAATTCAATCTACGTGCCTGTCATCAATTTTTGACTGCTAGTCTGCCAATTCAAAATACTATCATAGGCTATTAATGGATCAGGCAAGAGGCCAGAAAGCAACAAACATGATTTGGAACACTTGACTTCCGTCCTTCCCTCCAGCCTGAGGGATGATGAGGAGTTGTGGGAGGAGGCAAGAATGTTTCTTTATAAGGAAAATCATTTGTCACAGAGTAAATATCTTCTCACCTTGCCGAGAGACTTTTTTTTTGACAGAAAAGAGTACTAGATTCCAAGAATTAGGTTTGTTTCTGACCTTCAATAATCTAAAAACCCAAGTTGGAATTTTTTTTTCATTTCATTCACGAGATTATGGGCATTGCTGGATAGGCCAGCATTTATTGCCCATCAGGCAGTTAGGAATCAACACATTGCTGTGGGTCTGGAGTCACATACAGGCCAGACAAGGTAAGGATGGTAGCTTTCTTCCCTAAAAGTCAGTAGTGAACCAGACAGCATTTGCCGACAATTGGCAATGGACTCGTGGTCATTAATTAGATTTTTGTTGACTTCAAACTCCATCACCAGCTGTTGCAAAATTTGAACCCAAAACATTACCTGGGGCACGAGGTTAAAAGCCCAGCAATAAAACTAATAGGCCAGTCAGCTCCTCTTATCCATATTTAAAAGGGCTACTTGTTTAGTTCACTATGTACATGAAAATCTTAGTTTCTCACCATGCTTCACTATAAATGATGACAATGGACTGTGAACCAATAGTTTCTCCTTTTTCTTTCCACAAAAAAAACTGGCTAAAATGCTCCTCTAGACTTTTCCCTTCCCATCAGTGGAATGATACAATATCAAATGCACTTCACCAGTTTACTGTAAAAAAAAAGGCAATTAAAATATTCACACAGAATAGTGTAACACAAATCAATGCAGTAGTTTAGGAATTTTTGCACACCAATATGTCCTAAACTACTGCATTAAATTGTTAAAAAAAAATCACACAACACCAGGTTATAGTCCAACAGGTTTAATTGGAAGCACACTAGCTTTCAGAGCTTTCACCTGATGAAGGAGCGTCGCTCCGAAAGCTAGTGAGCTTCCAATTAAACCTGTTGGACTATAACCTGGTGTTGTGTGATTTTTAACTTTGTACACCCCAGTCCAACACCTGCATCACCAAAGCATTAAATTGTATATGTTACACTATTTGGGAATTATACAATATTTTCTAATACTGAAACAAACCATTCAGATCTATTCCATTTGAATGCTCCATATGACCCGTCAACTACCTCAATGTATTCCACTTGATTGAGCTTTCCATCTATTTATTTCTTTTTCATACTTACCTAGCTTCCCCTTACACATACAATGATTATTGGACAGAATATATACTTGCCGCAAATTCCAATTTTCCCCACATTACAAGTAAATAAAACTCTGAGTTTGGTAATTTTTGTTTAAAAGGCTACCTTATTTACATATTCCCTAAGTTAAGATTCCTCTCTAATTAGAAATCTCTCTTCTACATCACTGCTGTAACAGAAGGCTTTCAAGTTATTAGACAGAAAACCTAACATTCAGATATACATAAATGATTTGGATGAGAGCATAAGAGGTAGAATTAATAAGTTTGCAGATAACACCAGAATTGGAGGCGTAGTGGACAGCGAAGAGGGTTACCTCAGATTACAACAAGATCTGGACCAGATGGGCCAATGGGCTGAGAAGTGGCAGATGGAGTTTAATTCAGATAAATGCGAGGTGCTGCATTTTGGGAAAGCAAATTTTAGCAGGACGTATACACTTAATGGTAAGGTCCTAGGAAGTGTTGCTAAACAAAGAGACCTTGGAGTGCAGGTTCATAGCTCCTTGAGAGTGGAGTCGCAGGTAGATAAGATAGTGAAGACGACGTTTGGTATGCTTTCCTTTATTGGTTAGAGTACTGAGTACAGGTGTTGGGAGGTCATGTTGCGGCTGTACAGGACATTGGTTAGGCCACTGTTGGAATATTGCATGCAATTCTGGTCTCCTTCCTATCGGAAAGATGTTGTGAAACTTGAAAGGGTTCAGAAAAGATTTACAAGGATGTTGCCAGGGTTGGAGGCGTTGAGCTAAACGGAGAGGCTGGGACTGTTTTCCCTGGAGCATCCTGATACAATTGCAACATTTAAGAGGCATTTGGATGGGTATATGAATAGGAAGGGTTTGGAGGGATATGGGCTGGGTGCTGGCAGGTGGGACTAGATTGGGTTGGGATATTTGGTCAGCATGGACGGGTTGGACTGAAGGGTCTGTTTCCATGCTGTACATCTCTATGACTCAATGGAGTATAAACAATGCATTGACCAGTCAGAACGAATGATCAATTTTGTTTTGTAAATGTCATGTAATAATGAAAATGCCCCTTCATTTTAAACAACTCCCAGTCTTCCCAATTCCAGAAATAATATAAAAAAAGAGTACCAGTTTGATCAGTCTTTCTTGACAGATGGACACTTTCAATTCTGGTGTCCTACTTATAAATCTGTCCTGCATTTCCTCCAATGCACCTACATTCTACTTAAAATACATACATAAAACGCAGCCTGTACTTTAAATATGGCCAAATCTGAGTGTATATTAATTTATTCCCTGCTTTTAAATCCTATTTTTAAATCAATTCTAAAACGCAACTTTTATTGCATTATTTATTCCTTTGTTCACCAGTGTTGATACTTCTAATCAGTTATGGATATGCTTTCCTAGATCTCATCAATTTAGACTAACTTTCCACGAAATAGATGGTTTCTTTGTATCTCCTACCAAAATCATTACCATGGTTATTGATATTAAAATTTATTTGCCATTTCGGAATGCATTGGATGTTTTTTGGCATCTTTGATTTTGTAACACCTTCCTTTATATTAAGTATTAACAACCATAAATTCTGATACTCTACTTCAAATGTTAGGTAGAATGTTCTGGAATAGCTGTGAATTACTACATTCAAAATGTAGAATTTTAAATAAACCGCAATTGAAACAGAAGATTAACTTACAAATCTGTCACTTTAAAATAAAAAATTAATTCATGGGACGTGGGTGTTGCTGGCTGGGCCAGCAGTTATTGCCGATCTTCAGCATAGCTTGATTAGAGATTTGTGAGGGGCAGGTCATGCCTCACAACCCTTACTGAATTCTTTGAGGATGTAACAAAACACATTGAAAAAGATAGAGCAGTGGATGTGGGGTATATGGATTTTAGCAAGGCGTTTGATAAAGTTCCCCATGGTAGGCTCATTCAGAAAGTAAGGAGGCATAGGATACAGGGAAATTTGGCTGTCTGGATACAGAATTGGCTGGCCCATAGAAGACAGAGGGTGGTAGTAGATGGAAAGTATTCAGTCTGGGGCTTGGTGACCAGTGGTATTCTGCAGGGATCTGTTCAGGGAGCTCTGCTCTTTGTGATTTTTATAAATAACTTGGATGAGAAAGTGGAAGGGTAGGTTAGTATGTTTGCCGATGGCACGAAAGTTGGTGGAGTTGTGGATATTGGGGAGGGCTGTTGGAGGTTGTAACAGGACATTGACAGGATGCAGAGCTAGGCTGAGGAGTGGTAGATGGAGTTCAACCTGGAAAAGTGTCAAGTGATTCATTTTGGAAGGTCCAATTTGAATGCAGATTACAGGGTAAAGTCAAGAGTCTTGGCAGAGTGGAGGAACAGAGGAATGTTGGGGTCCACACCCATGGATCTCTCAAAGTTGCCACCCAAATTGATAGGGTTGTTAAAGCGGCGTATGGTGTGTTGGCTTTCATTAGCTGGGGAATGTAGTTTAAGAGCCTCAAAATTATGCTGCAGATCTATAAAGCCGTTGTTAGACGACACTTGGAATATTATGTTCAGTTCTGGTTGCCTCATTATGGGAAGGATGTGGAAGCTTTAGGAGGGGTAGGGCAGATGTACCTTTATGAAGAAAGGTCGAGGGAGCTAGGGCTTTTCTCAATGGAATGAAGAAGGCTGAAAAGTAACTTGATAGAGATGTACAAGATGATGAGAGGCATAGAGTGGTTAGCCTGAGACATTTTCCAAGGGTGGAAAATGAGGGGGCATAATTTAAGGTGATTGGAGGAAGACCTATGGGAGATGTCAGAAGTAGGTTCTTTACACAGAGTGGTGGGTGCATGGAATGTACTGTCAGCAGTGATAGGAGAGTCAAATACGTTTGGGACATTTAAGCTACTCTTGGATCGGCACATGGATGACAGTGAAATGAAGGGTATGTTGGTTACTTTAATCTTAGAATAGGATAAAAGGTTGGCACAACATCGAGGGCCAAAGAGCCTGTACTGTGGTACTGTTCTGTGTTCAGTTGTCCTTGCGAAGGTAATGGTGAGCTGCCTTCTTGAGTTGCTACAGTCCATGAGCTGCGGGTAGACCCACAGTGCCATTAGGGAAGTATTTCCAGGACAACATTAAGGGAACAGTGATATATTTCTAAGGCTGGATGATAAGTGGCTTGGAGGGGAACTTGTGGGTTGCAGTGTTCCCATGTATTTGCTTATGTAATTTATTCTCAAACATCCACAAATTATCACAGAACACATGGTTATGTAAGAAAACAAAAACTGGCTTGCTTCCCTATATGCAACAATTGCAATGTCACACAAAAAAAGTATCATGCTAACACTCTTGACTTTGGGACAGAAGGTCACGGGTTCAATGCCCACAGTACAATTTGTGTATAATCTGATCTGACACAGCTGTTCAGTACTGAAGGAGTGCTGTATTGTCAGAGTCTGCTGTTTGCTTCTTGGGTGGCTATAAAAGATCTAATGGCACCAAAGAAATTGTTGAGCTTTCACTTGGAGACCTTGCCAATAACTCATCCTCAATTAACAACTGAGGAACAGGTTAACTGGTGAGCAAATCCAAGGAACAAGTTAAATTCTCTGCATGCAGATGACATTGATCTGTACACTTACATTCCAAATTTCACACATTTTGGCTTCCATTGTTTAGTCTAATCATTTTATAAACAAACATATATAAAAATGGGTTCCTGATGAAGAGCTTATGCTCGAAACATCAATTCTCCTGCTCCTCTGATGTTGCCTGATTGGCCATACTTTTCCAGCACCACACTCTCGACCCTATACAGTGTATATGGTTCCTGCCAAGTTACCAAATCATCCCTGGGCACCAAGAGTTCAATTTGTGATTTTCAGCTGACATTCAAAAACTGTCTAGCTCAAATACACTGCTACCATTTTCTTGACAGTACAGATTCTAACTTTTCAAATCGTGACCACAAAGTGGGTAAAAGGGAAAAATGTTTTTTTCTTTTGTTTTTGTGTGTAATTAGGTCATTATCACAGTTTAACACCTAAATATTGCTGATGATAAGTATCCCTTATTCATATCTTGCTGAAAGATATTTTGCCATATTTTACCCATCCATTTTGAGCTATAAGTCCAGCAATGTTTGTTCCCAAACCAAAACATTATCTTTGAACTGTTTCAAGGATCTACCTTTGATCCCTTCCTTTTACTTCAATGTCCAGTGTTGTGACATTTCTCTACGGCTTTAGTGAACAATGAGTTCACATCATTGGCCCTGACCACTACCTCTACACTCACCCCAGTTTCAGTTCATCTCAGCTAGTCTCAGATCGAAGCAGATTGTTCACAGCATCAACATCTTACATGACATTAAACTCTTGCTCCTAGCCATCATAATGACAACCTACTTTAACAGGTCTAACTAACTACCGCTGCTTTTATGTCAGCCCATTTGCTGCAAAGGAGGAGATAAACCAGATTAAAATGTATGACCTCATTCTAAGCTGAACATGGCAATATGCAAACTGGAGAACAATTTACTGTCTATTACAAATTAGATGGTTCACGTTAAGATCTTCTGGACTAGTCCCCATCATCTTTCTACATAAAGTAGGGCAGGCAACAGCATAAGATCAGGGCACAAAATCTGAAAAAGTTGAAATCTGAAATAAAGATAATGCTCAACAGGTTTGGTAGCACGTATTCAGAGAGAGAAGTGTAAAGTTTTGATGAAATAATCTTCAACTCTTCATAACTTTAAATACCTCTATTAAATCTCCTCATCCTTCTGTGCATTAAGTAGAAATTTGGTTTCTTCCATCCAAGTATAATCCCTCATCACTACAACTGTTGTAAAACTGTTTTTTTAGTCTCTCCTTTAATCTGTCACTGGACCAGGATTTGCTCCTAGTCAAGAGTACAATCGATCAAAGCTCACTTATTCCAAAACAATACCAACTATATAGTACAGTTTAAGATTAAGAGAACATTGATAAGTTAGTAATGCATTTGTACTATCCATAAAGCAATTACTATCTGTCCAGATGCTGCTGCCTTAGGATTTAGTGCAATTTATCTCAAAGATCATGATTCCTGGCACACACCTGAAGAATTAGCACACGTCATACAGTCATAAAGATGTACAGCAGGGAAACAGACCCTTTGGTACGACTCATTGATGCCAACCAGATATCTTAAATTAATCTAGTTTTATTTGCCAATATTTGGCCCATATGCCTCTAAACCCTACCAATTCAGATACACTTCCAGATACATTTTAAATGTTGTAAATGCACCAGCCTCTATCATTTACTCTGGCAATTCATTCCATACATGCACTACCCTCTGCATGGAAAACTGCCCCTTAAGTCCTTCTTAAATCTTTCCCCTTTCACCTTAAACCTATGCCTTCTGGTATTGGACTCCATTACCTTGGAGGAAAAAAAACCTTGACTATTCATCCTATCCATGCCCCTCATTATTTTATAAAGTTCTATAAAGGTAACCACGCAGCCTCGACGCTACAGGTAAAATCGCCCCAGCCTCTCCCAACAGCTCAAATCCTCCAACCCTAGCAACATCCTTGTAACTCTGTTAAGCACCCTTTCAAGTTTCACAACATCCTTCCTATAGCAGGGAGACCAGAACTGAACGCACCATAAATTCAGATCGAAACTGACTTAAAAGTATAAAGAAACTAGTTTCTGTTCCACATGCCAAATGTTTCACCAAAATTAATCAGCTTCCTTTCAAAAGGCTCGTGACATTCATTGAAGGAGACGATTCCATACTATGAGCCCAATCCTCATATTTTATGTCGGCAACGTTTTGAATTATTTAATGTCACTGCCTTGGATCTCCATTCCCAACGTTTCTCTTTTGTTTAAAACAAGCTTGTTTCCCCTTGTGAACGTGCAGGGAAACTTTTATCACTTTGCAAGTTTTCAGTAAACGTACGGACGTAACACATTTAATTCACCTGCTTCAACTCTGAGCATTGCACTTGTTGGGTCACGTTTCAGTCGTGCCAAATAGCTGAGCTGCATTCCGAGATCAGCAACAGCATCAGCCCCCGGACAATAAACATCACAGCCTCGTCTATCACATTAATGATGGAAAAACAACCTCTGGACTTATTCAATACCCCTTCCCCGCTCACAATATCCCTCCATAAACTGACTCACCAAAATCCAGGAACTGTTTTATGGACAGAGGAGAAGGTGAAAACCGAGAGTAATATTCGACCTGCTTCGGAATGGGGTTTTTCATTAAAAAGCAGAATAGCCGCATGATGCTCCCTGAATCGTCAGGCGTATTGCTTATTAAAGAATGGGGGGCGATTTTGGTTTCAACCAAACAATGCTTTGGCAGTCGATCATTGGCAGTTTGTGTGCGCGCGCGCGACAGTGAGTGCTGTTGAAGGCAGCCGGAGCCTCCGGCAGTGTGTCCCCGCGCCGGCCCTTCTCTGTCTGCCTCGCTTCCTGATCACCTCCTCCCGTCACACACTCCTCTCTCGCGCGTCCGCATTGTCGATGCGTTTTTTTTTCCCAAAGCCCCGCCCCCTCCCCCAGCTCCGGATGCTCACGAGCGGCGCCCGTTAGTGTTTGAAAAAGCCGGATCGTGACAGCTTGATGGACAGTAAACACCCGGCCTCAGCAATATCATCGATCGTCACCTCCCCCAACCCCCGCCCTCCCCAGCTCTCCGTCACTCGAATGGTTTTATTTTTTTCCCGTTTATGGTGAGAAGTATGTTTATGAAGGGAATGGGTGTTATGGTGGGCTGGGGGGAAGTTGCCAGCCAGGGCGGAGATGCCGAGGAGGAGCTGTGACTGGCCTTTCGGGAACGTTCACAAATGCACGTTGCTGGGGTGGGCCTGGCAAGGGCGTCAGTGAGACCAGGAAACGTGAACCAGAAGCTCTCCCCATGAGCGAAATGTCGCCTTCTCAGGTCAGGATGGCGACCGGGAGGGGAGCCGAAGGGAAGTTTCTTCAATGCCCCTTCCCCTCCCCTCCCCCCGGCATCTGATGGTTAGAGGTTTTCAGAGATCAGTCATTGCAAGTTGAGTTCCTCAGAGCATCCGGGGCTGACTATCTAAAACTGTGGCGTCAATTACTTTTCCTGTCGTCTAGGGCTGTTCACGTATATTTTCCTCCTCCCCAAAATGTACTTTTTCGTAAAATTTGTAAAAATTCGTTTCCATGGCAATTCAAATTCTGAGTCACTTTCACCTTGGTATGCGTGTTACTGCATTTACAATTACTTAATATTTACCATACACACATCTTGAGTATACAACCCGAGCAAATTTCAGTTTGCAATCCCTTAGGTGTATTCGGGCAGGAGAGCCTTAGTGGCTTTTGCCCACGTGTGCCCTTGCAGTAGTCCTCAGCATGTAGCCGTGGATCTTGGAATGTGGCAGTTGGCACTGATGAAGGGCTTTTGCCCGAAACATCGATTTTACTGCTCCTCGGATGCTGCCTGAACTGCTGTGCTTTTCCAGCACCACTAATCCACAACAGGGTTATTGCCAACTCATTGCGCTGGAAGGCCAGCAAGTTTCAGGTAGATCAAAGGGGTATTTTTCACCAAATTGATAGTCCTTAAATCACAAATTATGATGTAGATTGTGCTGGTGAATAAAAGAATATTTGGGAAGATTATAATCAGCAAAGGCTGAAAAGGAAGTCATACTTGGTTAAATTGTATTTGTTGATTTGCATTGAGGAGAGAGAGTGAATGCAGTTTCCCCATATTTGTCACACATCCTGTATTTAGAGACGTTAGGCATTAGCACATCTGAAGCATCCTGACAGAAGCTATTTTGTTTCCAAAATTAAGCTTTATTCACCAAATGTGTAAAACTGCTTTACAAAGTATTTCAAATTAAATATTGCAGAAAGTGAAATAAAGTCTAACTTTTCTCTCTGCACCATGCAACTTTCTCAAATGCCTCAATACAATTGCAACTCTCTTGATATTTACTATATGTATCCCATGTCAGCACACAGCCACGGAGTTCTCCACAGTTTCCAGCCACTCAATGTGTTGTGGATGAAAGAGTGGCCTTTGTCACCACCACGTTGCATCTTGGTGATTGCTTGAAAGTTCTGGTGATTAGAGTCGAAAAGTGTGGTGCTGGTAAAGTACACGAGGTCAGGCAACATTCGAGGAACAGGAATGTCGACGTTTCAGGCATCAGCTAGGGAACCATTCAGCAGGCTTTTCCTTTTATCTGTCCCTCAGGAGCTCAATGAGATTAGGTGCAAATCATTGCCTGTTAAACTTGTGGCTAAAGGTGTTTTTCTGCATTCATTTTCCAAAAGAGGCAGGTAGAATGAACAAATGATTTTTATTGTCAGGTATATTTTACAGTGAGAAATACAATAAAATATAGTGATAAACTTTCATCTGTCACCACAATATGGTGACTTGGTAGTTTGAGAATAAGAGAAAAATTAAAAGATTTAGTTTAAAGAGAAGTCCATCAAGTTTTGAGCTGACTGAACCACCAGCGCCTCTCCAGAATGTCAAAGTAGCTAATCCTCAGGTAACATCTCTCACCGCTGTTCACCAACACCACCTGCACTGGATCCACCAATTTCGGAGTCTCTCATTGCAACTAACCTCATCAATGTTGTTGTGATGCGCTTCACCCCTTCACTGCTGCCAGCTCTGGACCAAACCAATAATGAAGTCTCAATCCCTGGGTGCCATCTTTCACTGCTGGGCCTACCTCACCTCAGGTTACTCTCCTTCAATGTCAAGTGCTACTCTAATTGTAGTGAGAAAGGTGGTCGGCAGTGAAAGTCCTCTGACAGTGGACTTTCCCCATTGCACTTTTGGGTGTAGCATCCCTAAGCTTTAATGCTTCCATCAGCATGTACTCTACACCATCGAATGTCAACGATATTCTATAATAGACACCTCTATTCATTGAAAAGGCTGGTTAAAGGTTGGGCAGACCAAATACTGTATATCAGTGAGTTGGTGTCGTCCTGCAGATACAATCAATGTTTATTCCAGTGTGCATCCTTGGAATTCCCGTAGAGAACAGTGACCTGATTCAAAGTGCTGTTCCAAATGAATCTCGGCAACAAAAAAACCCACTGCATCACTTTCCAGACTTTCTTTGCAAAGGCTCATTATAAGAGAAGTGAAATCAATCTGTACTCTATCCCAGTCACTTTGAATGTTCAAAGCAGGGTGTGCAGGTTGTATCAGATGGGCAGGGCCATTGTCACCCAGCCAAGATGTTGAGATATGAGTCAGGTTAACAGCAAGGGAAGGAGGGAGGTGCCAGATCCAGAAGTGGAATCAGTGCGGCATCAGGGAGGGGATAGGTGTTGTGTCCTGAGGTGGGGCCAGCCTAGTGGTAGGGTGTGAGGTGTGGAGAGATATCAGGTCTGGAGGTGAGATCTTGCTTGTGGCAGGGGAGGGTCCAAAGAGGTCAGTCCACCAGCTGTGAGTGATAACCTGCCCTGGACTTCCCACGTAGATGCAACAGTCAAGAAGGCACAACAATGCCTCATCTTTCTCGGGTGGCTTAAGAAATTTATCATGCCCAGAAGAACCCTCACTAACTTTGGGACGGCACGGTGGCTCAGTGGTTAGCACTGCTGCCTCACAGTACTAGGGACCCAGGTTCGATTCCAGCCTCGGGCAACTGTCTGTGTGGAGTTTACACATTCCCCCTGTGTCTGCTTCGGCTTCCTCTGAGTGCTCTGGTTTCCTCCCACAGTCCAAAGATGTGCAGATCAGGTGAATTGGCCATGCTAAATTGCCCATAGTGTTAGGTGCAATAGTCAGAGGGAAATGGGTCTGTGTGGGTTACTCTTTGGCGGGTCGGTATGGACTTGTGGGGCTGAAGGGCCTGTTTCCACACTGTATGGAATCTAATCTCATCTAACTTTTAGAGATGCACCATAAAAAGCACATTGTCCAGGTGCACATGGCCTGATATGGCAACTGCTCTGCCCAGGACCATAAGAAACAATAGAAAGATATGTGCACAGACCAGACCATCACGGAAGTCAGCCTTCCATCCATGTGCTCTGTGTACATTTCTCACTGCCATGGAAAGGTTGCCAACATCATCAAAGACTCCTCCCACCTCGATAGTGCTCTCTTACAAACTCTTCCATCAGACAGAAGATACGGAAGCTTGAACACACGCACCAACATGATCCAGCGGTTTAAGAACAGCTTCTTCCCTGCCATTATTAGACTGATAAATGGATTATAACTTCAAATAATGTTGATGTTGCTCTTATTTTGTGCACCTCTTGCGCAATGTAACCTTTATGCCTCACTATGTCCAAGCATGCTATGATCTGTATGTCCTTCCTTGCGAAGATCTGCCTGTACTGCTTGTAAACAAAGCTTTTCACTGTACTTAGGTACACGTAACTGCAATAAATCAAATCAAATCAAATGGTCAGGTTGGTGCCAGGAGGTATTACATCCACAGAACAGTCAAACTTGGATGTTTGGATAGGATGGGGAGGTGGTTGGAAGTGTCAAGCCTGGACGTCACTTGGTGTTGAGAAGATTGTAGGCAGGTTGAGGTTCAGGTTGTAAGTTTGCTTACTGAGCTGACAGGTTTGTTTTCAGACATTTCATCACCATGCTAGGTAACATCATCAGTGAGCCTCTAGTAAAGCGGTGGTATTCTGTCTCGCTTTCTATTTATATATCTTGGTCTCTTAAGGTCACTTTCTGGTTCTTTTTCTCAGATGTTGGTAAATGCGGTCCAAATAGATGTGTTTATTGATGGAGTTCCAGTTTGAATGCCAAGCCTCCAGGAATTCCCATGCATGTCTCTGTTTAGCCTGTCCTAGGATGGATATGTTGTCCCAGTTGAAGTGGTGTCCTTCTTCGTCTGTATCTAAGGATACTACTAATAATGGGTCATGTCTTTTGGTGGCTAATTGGTGTTCGTGTATCCTTGTGGATAGTTTTCTGCCTGCCTGTCTGATGTAGTGTTTGTAACAGTCCTTGCATGGTATTTTGTAAATTATTTTTGTTTTGCTGGTTGTTGATAATAGAGTCCTTTAGGTTCATCAGTAGCTGTTTCAATGTGCTGGTAGGTTTGTGGGCTACCATGATGCCAAGGAGTTGGAGTAGTCTGGTAGTCATCTCCGAGATGTCTTTGATGTATAGTAGTGTGGCTAGAGTTTCTGGGTGTATTGTGTCTACTCGTTTGGGCTCGATGGACTATTATTATCAGGTACCCATTCTTCTTGAATACGCTGTATAGGTATTTTTTTCTTCGGCTGCTCATAGGTTCTGGGTGCTGCAGTGTGTTGTAGCCCATTGAAATAATGTTCTGATGCAGCTCCGTTTGTGGATGTTGGGATGATTACTTCTATAGTTAAATATCTGGTCTGTGTGTTGGTTTCCTGTAGATGCTGGTCTGCAGTTCTCCATTAGCTGTTCATTCCAGTGTGTCATCTCGGAAGGGGAATCGGTTATTGTAGGTTTCCTCTTATTTGTTCCATTTTATGATGACAAAGGTGTCATCCACTTAGCGGACCCAAAGTTTGGGTTGGATCGTGCAGAGGGCTGTTCATTCGAGTCTCTGCATACATCAGAGACATCTCAGAGATGACTACCAGACTACTCCAACCCCTTGGCATCATGGTAGCCCACAAATCTACTAACACTCTGAAACAGCTACTGATGAATCTAAAGGACCTGATACCAACAACCAGCAAAACATGAGCACCTAGGAGGGGTTTGGAGAGATATGGGCTGGGTGCTGGGAGGTGGGACTAGATTGGGTTGGGATATCTGATCGGCATGGAGGGGTTGGACTGAAAGGTCTGATTCCATGCTGTACATCTCTATGACTATGACTCTATAACATTGCGATTCTCTGAATCATAATCTTCCAAACTACTCTCGATTCTTGAAATATTGTATTGTCGCTTCACTGTTTATGAAAAAGAAGAACCGGCTGGCTGGGGACGAAACACCAGTTGGTATTACATCTGTTGTTGGGAAATCACTAGAATCTACAATTAAGGAATGAAGTGACTTAACATCTTCAAGGTTTTCAGCTAAGAGAGTGCTAGCATGGATTTTTAAAAGATAATGTGGTGATTAAAGTATAGTAGTGGATAGTGGGATACTAATGCATGTTATTAATGTAGATTTTCAGAAGTTATTTTATAAGGCTCCTCATAAAAGACTATTAGCTGAAATTGACTTGAGGAATTGAAGGCATTTTATTAATCTTGCCGGCAAACTGGATGTGAACTGTTGGGGTAATGGGTAGGTACTCCCATTGGCAGGATATAACATTTGTTAGTCAGCATGGCTTCGTGTGCAGTATCTGTTAGCTATAATCAAACTGGCCCTAAAACCCTTCAACTAAAACTCTTTGGAGTCTGTGTCTTTTATAACCTCCTGAAAAAAAAACAAGGACAACGTAACCTTGTTAAAGGAGCAGCATTGTCACATATATCACAGATTAGAATAAAAGTGTGTGAAATCATGCTTCAGCTAATCAAAGCCCTGATGAGACCATGCAGAAAACTCTGTTCATTTCAAGGAACCACACCTTCAGGAGGATATGTTTGCTTTTGAAGGAGTGCAATATAGATTTACCAGACTAATAGTGAGAAACTATTATTACTGGTTTACAGAATTCTAGTTCTGGGAACATAATCTGAAAGGTGGAGGTGCTAGCCCAATAGTATTGTCACTGGACTAATAATCCAGAGACCTAGGTAATGTTCTGTGGACGGGAGATTTCAATGCAATCATGGCAGATGGTGCAATTTTGAATTCAATAATGATCTAGAATTAAACGTTTAACAATAATCATGAAATTAAAGGCAATTGTTATATAAGAAAAGATCTGGTTCTCCAATGTACTTCAGGAAAGAAATACTGCCCTTTCATGGTCTGGCTTACATGTGACTCCAAACCCACAACAATGTGGTTGACTCTGAATGAACTGCCCTCTGAAATGACCTTAGCAAGTCACTCAGTTGTGTCAACCACACTAATAGAAAAAAAAACTGGACTACTTTGCATAGAGTAAGGCACCAGAAACAGCAAATAGAGCCAAGTCCAACCTGCAAAATCCTCCTTACTAATACAAACAGAAATTACTGGAAAACTCAGGAGGTTCTGTCGGCATCTGTGGAGAGGAAACAGAGTTAACCTTTCAGGTCCAGTGATGTTTCAGTTTTTTCCTCACAAATACCTGGGGCCTAGTGCCAAACCTGGGAAAGCTTTCTCACATACTAGTCACAGGTGTAGTCATATTCATGGAATCATATAATATCCCATGCAATACTTTCATCTTCCTCGGATATTTCCTGTCCATCACCAGGACAAATTCAGTAGAGATGGTGGCAGAGCTGTAAACAGTCAAGAGGGAGCTGGCCTGAGTCCTGAATATTTACTCCTGACCCATAAACTCTGAAGGCAATGGGTAAAATATGGACAAGGAAACCTTCTGCCGATTACCACCGATTTGACCTTGCCGATTTAGGTCAAGTCCTAAAAAACATGAAGCTGCTCAACTGGGTCTATGACAGGTGGTGAGGGATATGGTGAAGAATAAGAGGGAAGAACATACTTCATTTCATCCTCACCAGTCTACCCGTTGCAGATGTATCTGGCCATGAAAAAGTGACCACTGCACAACACTGTTGAGACACAGTCCCATCTTCACAATGAGAATACCCCTCATCGTATTGTGTGGCAATATCACCATGCTAAATGAGATTGACTTTGAACACATCCAGTCGGTTGGAAAAATGCAAACTTGTTTCTGTTCCTTCTATCAAAATAAATCACATCATATTTATTTACGGTGAGTTCATTTGCTATTTAGTTGCCTTGTCTGCAAGTTGTCTCATGCTTTCTTGCATTACCTTGCATTATTCCTCAATGTTTGCTATATCTGTCAGTTTGCTGTCATCGGCAAACTTTGATACTGAGTTACTTCTTCCTAGGTCGATATTGTTGATGTAAGCTCTGAGTATCAGCGATCCCAGAACTGGTTCGGATGGTACTTTCTCAGTTCCTCCAGTCTCATTAACGATGCTTAATTTCTATTCTGAGATGGTTTATTTCAGCCATTTTGTTGTTTATTCAGTAATTTCTCCAATGGCTCCATATACCTAACATCTGTCATGAGCCTACTGCTTGGTACATTATAAAAATATTTTAAACATACAAAAGCAAGAAAAGTGTATTGAACTTTTATGAAACATAGGCTATTCTCAATAGGAAACTGGACCCAATTGTGGATATCATGGGCTGCATTTTATATGTGCCCACTGGGCATGTTTTCAATAGGGGAAGCCATGTATGTAAGATGGATAGCCCACCCACAAGCTCATCTCCATAATACAGTAGGTGAGCGGGCATGGAAATCAGCAGCCCACCTGTAGTATATAAATAATGGTCAGAAGGCTTGGTGAAAAAATGTAATTACCTGAATAATGTGCTGTCCGCGCTATAATGCAGGTGGTGTGGACAGTCAGGTAGGAGTAGATAATAGCTTTTGTGGCCCACATGAAAAAAGGTGGACATGCATGGGTGGAGCAACTTATTTAGGGGGACTGTACATGCATTAGTGGCATCCAGCCAATATAAATTTCACCCCACCCCCAACTTCTGCATGCCTGCCTGACAAAATCCACACGCTTCTCCCTATCATCCCTCCCTAGGCTCCATCGTAAAACCCCTGAATTACCTTGGAGCAATAATGACCTATGCTTCTTCCTGCCCATCCAGCAGTACCCACAACAGAGGTCTGATACTTCAGAGACTGTGGAAGGTGCCGCCCAATCATACTGGGCGTTAACTCCCAAGGGACGGAACTTCCCACACTGAGGGACAGAAGTTGCACTATTAGTTGATTGACCCCGCCTTCAGAATGTTGTAGTTATTGGGTAGGCTTACTCGAAGCTGACTCAAACCCTGTTTCGATTTATTTTCCTTCCAGAAGGGGTCAGCAGTCTGCACCCCAGCCGTCATAAAATGCAACTCCAAATTTGAGAATGGATGTCAAAACCATAGAAAAGGCAGAGAAGAAAATTATTAGAATAGTACGAGGGAAGAAAAATATCAGTTATGTGCAAGAGGAAATTTAATAGAAGTGTTCGAAAACATGTAGAGTTTTGACAGGGTAAGTATAGGGAGAAACATTTTTCTCGTGGAAGGCAGATCGGTATCAGAGGATACAACTTTTGGACAATTGGCAAAAGAATCAGAAGCAATGTAAGTAATTTTTTTTCTTTTACAAAGCAAAGTTGCAGCATTATGATTTGCAGAGGGATCTGGGTGTCCTTGTGCATGAATCGCAGAAGGTTGATCTGCAGGTACAACAAGTCATTAGGAAGGCAAAATGGAATTTTATCCTTTATTGCTAAAAGGTTGAATTCAAAACCAGAGACGTAATGTGACAGCTGTACAAGGTGCTGGTGAGGCCACACCTGGAGTACTGTGTGCAGATTTGGTCTCCTTACTTAAGAAAGGATGCACTGGCACTGGATGGAGTGCAGAGGAGGTTCACTAGGTTGATTCTAGAGTTGAGGGTGTTGGCTTATGAGGAGAGGCTGAGTAGATTGGGATTATATTCATTGGAATTCAGAAAAATGAATGGGGATCTTAGAGAAACATCCAAACTTTGAAGGTAATTGATAAAATAGAAATAGATAGGATGATTCAACCAAGGAAAGTTGGGTAAATATTTGTAAGGAAGAACATATTGTAGATGAGGCAAGAGCAGTGGATCGGACTAATCGGGTAAGTTTATCAAAAAGCTAGAAAAGTCCCAATAGGCTGAATGCCTTGTGTACTATATCATTAGCTGATTCCGTATCAGTCATGCAGGAGTCTAACATGCATTATTGTTTACTGAAAATTATTGTACATTAATACAGTATCAACATTTGCTGCTGACAGCAAACTGAGGGGTGTAGCTAATACTGAGGAATAATGCAAGGTAATATATTGACATATGATTTCTTTGGTTCAAGAGGCAGACAAGTTAAACACTGAATTATACTGTTACCTAGGTTATAAGTTACTGAACATATTTAATTAAACTGTAACTAAGAAAGTAAACACTGTCAACCACAGAATTTATTGTTCTGTTTGGAATACTGAACCAACAAAGGTGTTTTTCCTGTATTAACATAGAGTTGACTCGAGGTGTAGAACCCTTTACATTTTGTTTTTAATTTATCGGAATTTTTGATCCAATCCATCACTATAGGTTTTATAACTGCCTACAAGTCAATTCAGACCATTCAATCCATGCTTTACAAATATAGAAGCATAGAAGATGGAAGCAGGAGTGGGTTATTCAAACCCTCGATCCTGCTCCACCATTCATTATTATCATGGTTGATTACTGAGCTCAATACCGTAATCCTGCCCATCCCTTATATCCCTTGATTCCTTTAGCCATGAGAGCTTTACCTACCTGTTTCTTGAAAACACATACTGTTTTAGTCTTAACCACTTTCTGTGTAGTGAATTCCACATGCTCACCACTCAGAAGAACGAGTTTCTTCTCATCTCAGTCGTAAAGGGTTTCCCCTTATCTCTCCTGTTGGTTCTGGATTCCCCCCACCACCGCCACCGCCCCTCACACACACACTAGGAACATTCTTCCTACATTAAACCTGTCCAGTCCTGTTAGAATTTGATTGATTTTTAATTAGATCCCCCGCCTCATTCTTCTAATCTGCAGTGAACACAATCCTAACCAATTCAATATCTCCACGTACATCAGTCCCGCCATCCCAGGAATCAATTTTGAAAACTGTCACTGCACTTTCTCCATAGCAAGAATATCCTTCATCAGATAAAGAGACCAAAACTGTGCATAATATTCCATGTGTAACCTTACCGATGCCCTGTATAATTGCAGCAAGTCTTCCTTGTTCTTGTGCACGAATCCTCTCACTATGAAGGCCAACATGTCATTTTCTTCCTTTCCTGCCTGCTGCAATTGCACACTTGCTTTCAACAACTTGTGCACTAGAACATCCAGGTTATATAGAGTCATAGAATCATACAGCATGGAAGAAGGCTCTTCAGCCCAACTTGTCCAGGTGGATCAGGTTTCCTAAACTGAACCAGTCCCATTTGCCTGCATTTGGCCCATATTCCACTAAACCTTTTCTATCCATGTACCTGTCCAAATGTCTGATAAATGTTGTAACTGTACTCACCTCTCCACTTCCTCTGGCAGCGCATTCCATTTATGCACTATCCTCTGTGTGAAAAAGTTGCCCCTCAGGTCCTTTTAAATCTTTCTCACTTTAAACCTATGCCCTCTAACTTTGGACTCCCCTATCTGGAGAAAATACCGTGGCTATTCACCTCATCTCATGATTTTATAAACCTCTGTAAGGTCACCCCTCAGCCTCCCACCCTTTCAATCCTCTTCTTATAACTCAAGCCTTCCAGTCTCCATAATATCCTTGTAAATCTTTTTGCACCCTTCCTGGTTTAGTAACACCTTTCCTGTGGCTGGATAACCTCAATTGTATGGAATAATCCAAATGTGACTTTACCAATGTATTTTACAGCTGTAACATGGTGTCCCAACTCTTGTACTCAATGCTCTGACCAATGAAGGCAAACATGCCAAATTCCTCTTTCACTATTCTGTCTATCTGTGATGCCACTGTCAAGGAACTATGTACCTGCATCCGTAGATCTGTCTGTTCCCCAGGACCTTACCATTAGCTGTGTAAGTCCCGCCCTGATTTATTTCACCAAAATGAAACACGTCACATTTATCTGAATTAAACTCCGTCTGCTATTCGTTGGCTCACTGGCCCAGTTGACCAAGATCCCATTGTAGTCTTGGATAGCCTTCTTCAGTGTCCACTATTCCATCAATTTTAGTGTCATGCACAAACTTACTAATCATGCCATGCTCATCGAAGCCGTTAATATAAATGAAGGACAGCAGTAGACCTAGCATCAATCCTTGGGGCACACTTCTGGTCACAGGCTTCCAGTCTGAAAAAGCTACCTAGCTCCACCCACTATCGTCTACCATTAAAGCCAATTTTGATTCCAATTGACTCATTCTCCCTGGATCCCATGTGATCTAATCTTACTAACCAGTTGACCACGCGGTTGACAATGTCTCCATCAATTTCTCCATCACTATTTCACTATTAATACAGATTTGCTCCAATTCCTTCCTCTGACTAAACCTTGTCTTCTGCATCATTTGAGGTACATTATTTTGTCCTCATTTGTGAAAACAGAAGCAAAGTATTAACTTAGTTTGTCAGCCATTTCTTTGTTCTCCATTACAACTTGCCCATTTCTGACTGTAAGGGACCTACTTTAATTGTCATTACATACGTATAGAAACCTTTACAGTCAATTCTTATCCCTGCAAGCTAACTCTTATGTTCTATTTTCCCCTTCTTAATCAATTCCTTGGTCCCCTTTTGATGACTTCTAAGTTGCTTCCAATCCTCAAGTCTACTTTTGTTCTTGCCAATTTGTACACCTTTTTTTTCATCAAATGGTATCTTTAACTTCTCTCATTAGCTATGGTGTGGCCACTGTTGTCTTTGCGCTCTTGCACCAGACTAGAATAAACAGTTTTTGTGTGTTCACCTATTCGCTCTTTGAACGTCCACCATTCTCTATCCATTGTCATTCCTTCTAGTAACAAAGATTCAGGACCCTAGCCTCAGAATCAACCACCTCATTCTCCATCTTGATGAAGAATTCTACCCTATTATGGTCATTCATCCCAAAGGGGTCCCTTACAACTACATTTACCAATTACTATATTCCTTTCTCATCACATAATACCCAGTCTTAGGTAGCCTGTTCTTTAGTTGGTTCCTCAACGTGTTGGTCCATAAAACTATCCTGTATGCACTCTAAGAATTCTTCCTCTACAGTATTGTGACTAATTTGATACCTCTAATCTCTATGCAGATTTAAATCATACACAATTATAGATGGTTCTTTACTGCATGCATCTCTGATGTCCTGTTTACTGCCATTCCCAACATCACCACTAATGTTTTGTGGTCTATATACCACCCCTGCTAATATATTTTGCCTTTTGGTATTTCTCAATTCTACCCACACTGATGCTGAGATAAATTCTTTCCTCAATATTGTTTTTGTATCCTCTTCAACTTTTTTCTGTCCTTCCTAAATACTGAATATCCCTGCATGTTCATTTTCCATCCCTAGTCACCCTGCACACAATCCCAACTATATTGTATCTACATAGATGTTTATATCAATACATAACTAATTCACTCACTTTATTTTGAATACTCCATGCATGCAGGAACAATACCTAAAGGTTTTTTTCACATTCCTTGTCCCATTGCCACTATGTTTTTACTATGTACTTGTTTGATTCTGACCCTTGATTCTTTTGCCGGCCACCTCTTATTCTGCCCTTTTTTGGTTTGGTCTTGTCCTTGACTTCTGACTCCTTGCATAGGTTCCCAACACACTGCCAATTTAGTTTAAACCCTCCCCAACCACTCTAGCAAATACTCTGCCTTGGACATCAATCCTGGGCCTGCCCAAACGTAACCATCCAGTTTTTACTGGCCCTGTTATGTATGTAGCTGGGGGCGCCACCCCTTTAAAAGAATTGGTCATGTGACCCATAAGGGCAGAGACCCACAGTCTAGAACCAGCTGTGGACGTGTGAGCATTGTCAATATAGTGTTCCTGTTCAGATTTATCATTTGTCTGTCTTGTATATCATTCCTGATTCCAAAGGAAGCACCAGTATAACAGGTCCCACCTCCCACAGAACCGTTCCCACCTCTCTCAGGCCCTAATGCCCCAGAAATCTGAAATCCTCCCCCTCATATCATCTCTTTAGCCAAGGGTTTATCTGACATATCGTGCTATTTCTACTCTGTCTAGCATGTGTCACTATTAGTAATCTTGAGATACCTACCTTTGTAGTCCTCTTTTCAGCTTGCTTCCTAGTTTCCTAAATCGGCTTTTAGGACATCATCTATTTTCTTACCTATGTCATTACTACCAATGCATACTCCGACAATTGGCTGTTCAGTTCCTCCTTTCAAACTGTATGCTGCTCTGAGACTTCCTTGACCCAAGGAATCAGCATACTGTATTAGAATCTCATTTGTGACCCCAGAAATCCCAATCTATTCCCCTTACAATTGAATCCCCCATGACTATTGCATTCCACATTTTCTGCTCCTTCCCTGTGCAATAGGGAAGTGCCAAACCTTTAGCTGTTGCTGTTTTCCCTGAGAGGCATTCCCATCACAGCATCCAAAGCAATATAGCTGTCTATCTGGGGAATAGTCACAGTGGGTTTTTGCACTGCTAGCCTAGTCATCTTACACTAACTTTGGTCACCCATTTCCTTTCTGCTTGTGGAGACTTAGCTTGAAGTGTGACCGCCTCTCTATATGTGCTAACCCCAACGCTTTCAGCTCCACAGTGCTTCACCTGCAAAATCCAGGCTTCGGGCGCTGCAATTAGAGATGCTTTCTGAACACATGCTGGCCCCAGGAATTGGAAATGTACGTAGTTTCTCACATAGAGCAGGAGGAGCAAACCCTTTTAATTAACACTATTGGAAGGTTGATATCAAATAATATCAATTTATCTAGGGCCTTTCTTTCTTATTCCTTGTTACTACAGAATACAGCCCTTGAAACTGTAAATCACAAAAACACCTTACAACCTGTAAGTGATAAAAGTTGTAAATATTTACTACAACTTATCTGCTCCCTTAGAGCCTCTATTCCAACAGTAGGATAAGACCACGTTGGTTTTCTTGTGATATTAGATTAGATTAGATTCCCCACAGTGTGGAAACATGCCATTTGGCTCAACCAGTCCACACCCATCTTCCAATGAGTAGCCCACCCAGACCCATTCCCCTACATTTATCCCTGACTAATGGACCTAACACTATGGGCAATTTAGCATGGTCAGTTCATTTGATCTCCACACTTTGGACTGTGGGAGGATACCAGAATACCTGGTGGAAACCCACGCAGACATGAGGAGAATGTGCAAACTCTACACAGACAGTGGTTCGAAGCGGAAATCAAACCCAGATCCGTGACGCTGTGGGGCAGCAGTGATAACCACTGAGCTGCCATGCCACCCCTATCATTCTTTGTTTCTTCCCAACAAGCAGGATATCCTTCCCAGACTGTTTCATTGTGATTTTAACTTCCGGGACATTCTTCCCAGACTACTTCACCGTGAAACCAACTGTGAGGACACTCCTCCCTTGCCAGCTGTTCATGGAGCACTCCTGTCGGTCTCATTTCCCCACTCTAACTCTCTAGGGTTGCAAGTTTGTTTCCCTCAAGTACCTACTCAGTTTATTTTATGACTGAGCATAAATGAAACACAGCTGACAGAAAATGGCATATATAACACTAAGACATAATTATCATATTTATTGCAAGTAACTACCGAAAAGTGGTAAGGAGGTTCCAGAATGGTGAAGCAAAATTTGATGGGTGAAAATTGGAGCACATGATTGTGGTCAAGCAGAATCAATCTCCCCACATTGCATATGATAAATAGGTAGAATGCAATGGAAAATCCAGACCTATTCATTTGATCAAGATTTTGGTCATAAATTCTGATGCGACTTGCTTTCAAATTGTAACTGATAAATTTCTTGCAAAGCAAAGCAAATAGAGACATTTTTCTCCTGGTTAAGAGCACCATGCAGATGGAGAATGACCCAAAATGCTTTCAAGGCACAGTAAAGTCAAAAATGACACCTAGCTACTTAATGTGACATTAGGTCAGATTACCAAAAGTTTATTCAAAGAGATTGGCTCTAATGAGTAAAGGAGGAAAATAAAATACCATTAAGTGTCCAATAAGTCCATAAATGATTCAGGATGATGATCTGTATTCATGACACATGGCATACAACACTGATAGATAACATAAGTTTATAATTTGCATCAACTGTATAAATTTATTTAATGTGCATTGCTGTTTAGGTTTGTAACCTGCAACATGTGAACTTGAATTATGTATTCAAATACATTTTAAGACATAACAAAACATAAACTTCTAGCACCATTAACCTAATGATCATATAATCTGAACTAACAACATCGTTTCTCCATCAATACCCTACACCCACTACCATCACCCCCACCCCTCCCAAACAATAGCATAAATGCTGTCTCCTCCACACTTCAGTTCTGTTGAAGAGTCACCTAGACACGAAACGTTATTTTGCTCTCACTCCGTAGATGCTGTCTGACCCAATGTGATCCCCAGCATTTGTTGTTTAGAGTACAGATTCCAGCATCTGCAGTAATTCTTTTCTGAGATAAAATACAGTATGGGTGAGGGTTCAAGGAATAGATGAGTCAAGGGAGGGATAGAGAAGATGGTTTTAGCCTTGGTAGGAATATATGGTTAGCAGCTCATCTTTTGGAGTCAAATATGACATCAGTGTTGTGTACAGTCACTTTAGACAGTTGCCAGAGAAAAGGATGGAGTTAAAGATTAGGAGGCAAAGTTTTATTTTAGTGATAACCAAAACCTTTAGACTTCACAGTATTGGATATTATACAAGCCTGTCAGAGGTTAGAGAGTAGAGCTTGTGGCAGATACAAAAGACAACAAGATTGCTAAGTTAACAATTAAATGTGATAACTTTAATATCTTTATTGTCTGTTTCATCAGCTTTCAAATACCTTAAAAATATTATTTTTGAAAACCTGATTATTCATGCCATCCGTGGATACAGTTATTGGTTTAGGATCCTTCACCTAACTTTCCCATTCTGTTGCATACTTTGTGGCGTTATGGGTAACTTCTGTCTGGCCACAAATGCCTTCCTAACCCCAGCTGTATTCCATTACTGAGGTTATTTACATACAGAGATTTGAATGCCTAATATTGTGTAATGGAAGTTTACATTTGCAGAAGGAAATCAGGCTGGGAGAAAGAGGTACCAACAAGGGAAAAATCAATGTTCTGCTTCAATGATAACGCCTATGCATTGTTCTGAAAATGACCAAACAGGAGTCGCTTTTCCCTCTTCCCTATTAGTCCTTGTCCCTATTCTGTAAAGCCTTGAACCTTATAGTAGTCGTGAAGCAGAATGCATTCCTTTAAGCTGTGACTTTGTCTTATTCTACATTGCAAAAACAGTTATATTTGACTTGAAATGTTAACTCCATTTCTCTCTTTACAGATGTTGTCAGATCTGCTGAATCTTGCCTGCACTTTCTATTTTTATTGTCGGTTCCCAACGTCCATAATATCTTGCTTTATTTTGTTTTTATTTCACCCTTTGAGCATGTATGCAGATGCCGAGGCAATAATTTTAATATAATTCATTTGTGGGAAGCTGGCATGACAGATTGGCCGCTCATTTTCCACACCACGCAAGTTTACTTTTCCTACTGGAAAATAAAATTAAGTGCCATGAAAAAAAAATAATGAAGCTCAACTCTGTCTTCAATCAATGTCCACAAAAGTAAGTGTCACAATAATGTCAGCAACATTATAATCAGCAACATTATAATCAGCAACAAGCTCAATTTTTCTCCCAAACTCAAGCGGTGTTGTACCAACTTGACTGAGGTCAGCTAACTCAGCACGAACCAAAAATTGAAATAGAAGATATTAGAAAAAATTACATATTCAGGCAACACCATTGAGAACAGAATTGTGGGATAATATTTCAGATTGATACCTTCACCGCATATTGAACTTGGAATCTATATGTGTTCACCAACTGAATGATCAGAGAAACTGATTCTGGCCTGGAAATTCTGTGGAGTCCTCCTAGTGTCTCACTTTACCTACAGCAGGAGATCAGCAAAATCTCAAGGGAAACAATTAATGGTTAGTAGCTGTTCCTAGTTACTCCTAGAGTTGGCCAAATTCTGTGCCAAAATTAGAATGGAAGACTTGAAAAACAGAATTTTAGAACCTCTCATTATTATCTCTCACTTCATCAAATAGGTAATTTTATTTTTTTAAGATGCCAGTCTTTAATTCTATTCTGTTTCTCCTACATCACAAATCATCTCAGATGGAGAATGCATGCAAACATTCTGCTCCAGATCTCTGAACACTGGTGTAATATCTCCTGTTCACTTTAGATGGTTGTTTCTGAATGCAAACACACGCCTAGTAGGTTATTTGTTGTACAAACATGGAACAATAATTCTGTTGAACCCAACACAGTTGGAACAGGTTTCACTACCTGTAACTGGAAGCAACCAAATGTCAATGTTAAAGATAAAGAGCAAGGGCTGGCAACACTTGGTTTTAGCAAGTACTTAGGAAATGATAAATATTGAATCAATCCACAAAATACTTCCTTCAGAATCAGTTTCTTGCGTCAAATATTCACCATCATTTCTGAGAAAAATGTTTAGTTTATTAAATATTTAAAAAAACTAAAAATAATTTTAGGACATAATTTGCATAATTATGCTAATGTATACATTTTAGGGCCATTCATGAAAATAATATAAAGCGCTCAGCTCTGTCACATTGGAGTGAAATTTAATTTATGCAAGCCTCTGGATTAGGGAGAGAATTATTGGAGTTAGTCGGCATGGGGTCACTGCTGATTCAAAGCATTGGAAACTGGTGTAAACCAGGAAGCTTCTCCAACCTCTTGCCTACAACATTCAACTTCAGTAAGTTACTTTCCATGTGAAAAGTAACATGGAAAGTTTCCATGTGAAAAGTTGCGAGAGGTGAGTCATCACTGTAATATGTAACAATTATGTTGGGTTCAACAACAAAGAATGAGGACCACCATGTTGTGTGGGCACATCAGCTCACTACATTGTAAGAGATGTTGCTCATGGTGAAGTTTGCTGTCATCGTCCTCTTTTAGAGTAGGAAATTATATGGCGTACTTGATCTCGTGTGAAAGAGAGAAAACACTTCTTGGTCTAACGAGAAGAGCTTCTTGTAGTTAACAAGATGGCATTTTGCATATTAGCAACTAGTTACAGGTTACACTGATATGGTAGACAGTGTTACAGAGACTTTGAGAAAGACCATGTCAAAGTCTCAATCTTTGAGGTCCTAAGCCGTCTGCCCACAGTCCATATGACATCATCATAGTTGGCAGTTCTCCGTCTTGACCCTTTCAGAACCAAATACAACAACTCTTCACAGCTTTGTTTCATTACTAATATTATACAGTTCCCACTCCCATTTCTACCCAGATCTCTGACATTAAAGTTTCACTACCCTCCTAAAAAGCATTATCTTCAAAACTGGTAGTTTGCTGGATTTTCTTCCTGATAGTCAGAGTTCTCTACTTCTCTTTAAAGCGGAGGACCTTTAGTCTCTTACATTTCCTTTAACAGATGATGTCTTTCTTGCTGAAATGGTTTTACAGATTTTTTTACAGTTTTCAAGTCATGTTTAATGGAGCACATTGTGAGTGGTATAAAAATGTTGCCTTTTCCTGGAACAGAGAAGACAGAATAGAATTGGTGAGTTCTGAACTAAGAGACGGCTGCTTGATGACAATGTTTGATTGGCCTCTGAAAGGTGACCGTTATTGGTCTGGAGGCAGTGCAACAGAAACATCTAGCTTACAAGGAGAAAGCATCAAAAATCTATACCAAAATGTCTCCAGCAAAAGCTAGCTGACACCCCCTCACTTTTCTCTGTATCTTTCTAAATCTCCTGGTGAAGGAGGAATAAATCACCTTTGGAAGGATGAATTCTAAAAGAATAACCTGAAGATTGAATATTAGAGTGCAATCAAATTTGTCAATATCAAAGAATTAAAATGAAAAAAAAGAATACAACTCATCAAATTTTGTGGTCTGGATCGGTGCTATTAACAGTGTTTCCCTGGTTTTCTTTCCACCCTAAGTATCAATTTGTCATATATATATATATACATATATAATATCTGACAGGAAAATTTCAGAAGGAGCAGAGTTACAATTATACAGTTACAAGTTAGCAGTTCATATTTTTGTCATTGCTTAAAGACAATTTGCTTGCAACAAACAATTACTTTCTTCCTAAATACACAAAGATGTTGCACATATTCTTGGACAGTTAAGTAGAATTGGATGGTTCAGTGGTTTAATCAAATTTTCACAGTTGTAATGACTCCTGGGATAATGGATCTTGATTTCCATTGCAAAGCCACAGTAAGTCTTGACATAAAGCGAGTTGTTCACCAAGCTATGTTGCACTTTGAGGAACATCAGCTCTAAATTTGTCAGTTGGCTCAAGTGGGTAACTCATTGTTTTTTCCTCGCAAGCATTGCTGGCACTTATAGTGAGTGCTGTTGAGTGTTGGTTGTTGGCTGGATGGCTGTTTGTGATGCAGAGTAATGTCAATAGTGTGGATTCAATTTCTGTACTGGCTGAGGTTGCTATGAAGGACTGTCCTTCTCAACCTCTCCCCTCACTTGAGGCATAGTGACCCTCAGGTTAAACCACCACCAGTCATCTCTCCCTAATGAGAGGGCAGCCCTATGATCTAGTAAGACAATGGGGGCTTTGTCTTTTACCTTAGTCACAGGTTCCCATCTTATTGACAACATGAGACAAATTTCTCATGCTAACATAACTGATCTCAGTAGTTTCTGCTTTTTTGTTTACTTGCAATCTTTTGACCAGTGGTTCCTTGACTGGCTATCCCTTAACAAGCTGTCCCTTAACTTTATATAGTTTAATTCCGTTACCATTTGAAGAAAACAGAAGTCAAGGTATGCCATTCCACTCAAGAAAGAGAATTCTTGATTGTGAAGTACACTAGACTTTCTAGAATTTGGAATTTAAGCTACTCTCTTGGTGACCATGTAACCTCTGTCAATTGTCATTAAAAATCCAGTTCAGTAATATCCTTTAGGAGAGGAATCTGCCATCTTTACCTGGTCTGGTAACATGTGACTCCAGACCGACAGCAGTGTTGTTGACTTTTAACTGTCCTCTGGGTTATTGATTCCTGCCTTTATTACGGCTCTTATGAAGAACCTCATACACTTTGTCACAGACTGAATAAACACTCCCAAATTTTTTTCCCCATTATCCTAGGTCTGCTTAGGTTTTTAAGCTGTTATTGCTTTATTGGTTTCACATTATCCCTGGGTCTACTACCTTTGATTAGTATTTCCTTTCCATCCTTTTATTTCTGCTTCTGTAGCCATGTTTTGTAGTGTCCACCCATTATGGAGGTGATACTTGATTTGAGCTGTAAGTAATTTTTTGACATCTCACTTTTCCAGCCTGGATTACTGTGTTCTTTCCAAGCTCATCAAGAGTTTTAACCTTTATTCATTGAGCTTCCGATGTTTGTTCATTCACTGCTCTGACTTGGGACCATTCCAAAGAGCTCCTAACTCATCTGTTGCAGTATGTTCTCTTCCCAGGTTTGAACTGCTTTTGCCATTTACTGAGGTATTCTTCCTTTTTTAGGATTACCACTAGAGTTTCTTCTATAGGGTTCTTAAATCCTCAGCTCTGCCCTGCTGCTGATTTTATGAGCAAGTGAGTTAAAACTGAATCTGTAAATGTCACACTTTGGCTTATTAAGTAGAATGCTCGGTTCAGTAAAATCCGCACACCTGCCTATCATGTTGCATGAATATTCCAGCTCACTGCTATTTGAGTTGCTGTTCAAGCATCATCCTGTTTAGGTGCAGAAAAATACAAGGCCTAGGGTGTAGGTTTGCTCGCTGAACTGTAGGTTTGATATCCAGACGTTTCATTACCTGGCTAGGTAACATCATCAGTGGTAACCTCCAAGCGAAGCGAAGCTGTTGTCTCCTGCTTTCTATTTATAGAAACATATAAATAGAAAGCAGGAGACAACAGCTTCGCTTCACTTGGAGGTCGTCACTGATGATGTTACCTAGCCAGGTAATGAAACGTCTGGATATCAAACCTACAGCTCAGCGAGCAAACCTACACCCTAAACCTCAACCTGAGCTACAAACCTTGCAATACAAGGCCTGCTTGTCTTGTATAGAAAAAAAACACTTCCTGATCTAACTGAAAGAGTCTTGTAGTTATCAAATGTGTGTCCGAGGATTAAAGTTTATTCAGTTGTATTAAGTGCCTGAATTCTTCAATACCATATTATCTATGGCCAGCTTCTTGTGTCACGGCAGATAACATCAGCATTGCCGCATCAGGTAATACATCCAGTTCAAGACAAGCTCACACCATAGTAGCAGCAATAGTCATTTAGAAAAGACTCCAATATCCTGGTGACAATTATTTGGTATACTGTTTGAAGACTAACTTTAGAGAATTTGGGCAGTGAGAGACATCCTCACCCCTAAGTGGTAGCAGTTTGTCTAAGTACAGACAGTGTATAGATTTAAAGATCGGGCATTAATCACCGAAAAAACTGAGCCAAATTATTTTTGATCAGATTGTAAGCTCTTTCAAGATAAAAAAATCTAAGATTGATTTAATTAAAAGAAAAAATAAAAGACTGACGTGCACAGTTGAGCTACAAAATAAAGCCAAAGCCATGCAATACAAACGCTGGAAACCTGGTACACTCTAATCCGGACAGTTGATACATAAATGAATACATAACAACACATGAATTATCTATTATTAAAGAACAATGTTCCATATCTGTAGTAAGATAACTACCAATATGTTTCTGATTCTCAATCAGCTTTTGTCAGCAAAATCTTGCCTACAGTAATACTATGACATCAGGCAAATTAAGATTCTTGAAGTGTTTTGCAAGACAAGGAATATATACTTGTGGAAGTCAACTATTCCAATAAAAAAACAGCCCAAAGAAATACAGATGCTAGAAATGAGAAACAAAAACAGAAATTGTTGGAAAAACTCAGCAGGTGTGGCAGCATCTGTGGAAAGAAAGCAGAGTTAATATTTCAGGTCCAGTGTCCCTTCTTCAGAACTCCCTCAAAACACAATTTCTTCAAAAAATTGAGCATGGCCTGTGCAGGAACCTTTGGATAGACATACAACTTTTAATGTAATCTAAAGGAGCAGCACTCTGAAAGCTAGTGCTTCCAAATAAACCTGTTGGAGTATAACCTGGTGTTGTGTGATTTTTAACTTTGTACACCCCAATCCAATACCAGCATCTCCAAATCATCTTTAATCCAGGTATATAGAACTGCTCACAATACTCTAAGTGGGACCCAAATAGTGTTTTGTATAACTGCAGCCTCATGCTCCAAACCTTTAGATAATGAAAGCCAGCATTCCAATAGCCTTCTTAACTATATTCTGTTGCTGTTTGTGGCAATTGTAGACCCTTACACATGTCCTTATACAACATGTCCCCCAAGTTTTCTTTTCCATTATTTATATCTATACATTATGTATAATTAGTACTTTTCCATCCACTCCCCACCACACCTTCCAAACTTCTGACTTCACAAAGTTTCACTATTCTCCCAGATTGCATTCTCGTCAGACTTGGAAAATGGTAGGTCTCTGGATTGAAGACTGGTGACTTTGATGCTCTTCAAGACAGTATGAAGTCTATAAACCCCTTAAACTGGAGGATGGTTTATCTTATTGGATTTCCTTCACTGAAGACATCTTTCCTGATGAAACATGCAATAGCTTTATTGTAATAGCTGGAAGAACTTTAGTCTCATCAATTTCCTTCATGGAGGATTGCCACTCTATTGAAATATATAATTTCTTATTTGCCCTGCCCTGTTTCACAACATTAGACAATATTTGGGCAAAAACTTGGCAGATGGATTTTAATATAAGGAAATGTGAGGTCTTGCACTTTGGTAGGTAGAATCAAAAGGCAAATAATTGTTTAAATATACACAGATTCTAAAAAGTGCAGCACTGTAAGATCTGGGTGTTCTTATGCATGAAACACATATAATTGCCATGCTGGTGCAAGAAGTAATTAAGAAGATAAATGTGATTTTGGCCTTTATTGCTAAGAGATTGGAATTTAAACATAGTGAGGTCTTATTACAACTGTACAGGGTATTAGTGAGGCCACACTAATACTGTATTCATTTTCGTCCTCATATTTAAGAAAGGATGTATTAGCATTGGACCAGTTCAAAAGTGTTTCACTGGGCTGACTACTGTGGTGAAGGAATTGACTTATTAAAAAAGAGCTAACAGGTAGAACTTTATTTATCAGAGTTCAGAAAAATTAGGAGTGACATTATTGAACCATAGAAGTTTCTGAGGTGTTTAACAGAGGAGATGTTGAGAAGATGTCTGCAGTAGTGGTGAATCATGAACTAAGGGACATAGGTACAGCATAAGCAATGATTTAAAACTGAGATGCACAAGAAATTCTTCTCCCAGAGGGTAGTGTATGTCTAAAATTCTCAACCCCAGAGAATGAAAGTTTCAGTTAATTGAGAACTATGGTGAACATTACTGATGAAGGGTTTATGCCTGAAACGTCGATTCTCCTGCTCCTCGGATGCTGCCAGACGTGCTGTACTTTTCCAGCTATGATGAACTGGCATGAACGAAGTGTTGAGGCCTAAGGCAGATCAGCTATGATCTTGTTATTCATGAATATTTTTGTGTTGGGAAGTAATTGGTGAAGGATGATCTCAGGGAAGGGTTGGTTTAATTTCTAAGCCAAATTGCTAATAAAAAGGAAGAGGTGTTGCATATCTTAAAAGAGTAGATACAACCTCGGGTCCTGATGGGATCCATGCCAGAATATTGAGGGAGGCAAAAGAACAAATTGCTGGAACATTGATAGACATCTTTGTATCCTCTGGCCACAGGTGAGGTTCCAGACGACTGGGGACTATGTTGTCCTATTGTTTAAAAAGGGTAACAGGGATAATCCAAGAAATTACAGGCCTGTGATCCTTACATTGCTGGTGGGGAAAATAATTGGAAAAGGTTCAGAGGAACAAAATCCACATGCATTTAGAAGCAAATGGACTTACTAACGAAAGCATGGTTTTGTGCAGGGGAGGTTGTGCCTCACTAACTTGATCATGTTTTTTGAGGAAATAATGAATATGATTGATGAGAGAAAAGCATGGACTTGAGCAAAGCCTTTGACAAGGTTCCTCTTGGCAGACTGGTACAAAAGGTGAAGGCAAATGGTATTGGGATGAGCTGGCAAGATGGATACAGAACTGGCTTAGTTTTAGGAGACAGAGTAGAGCGGTGGAAGGATGCTTTTCAGAATGGAGGATTGTGACTAGTGGTGTTCCACAAGTGTTGGGGCCTCTGCTGTTCATGGTCTACATAAATGATTTGGAGAAAATGTGGTTGGACTAATAAGTTTGCAGACGATACAAAGATTGGAGGAGTTGCCAATAGTGAGGAGAAAATTTCAGAGGGTACAGCAGGATATAGAACAGTTGGAGGACAGAAAAATGGTAGATGCAATTTAATCCAGACAAATGTTAGGTGATGTACAGGTAATTCTTCTATAATGTGCGTTTCATCAGTGCGAATTGGCTATAACCCGATTAATGAGTTGTAGACATTGTTACATAACGCAAACTTTCTGCTGAATGGGTATGGCGGGTTTTCCATAGCGAGATCTTCTACAGCATGATTTCTATAGCGGTTTCCTATAACGCGATTTTTTATAGCACGAAGTTGCAGAGGAACACAACTGTTGCATTATAGCAGAATGACCTGTGTCTTGGAAAGTTAAGCACAGGTGGAAATTATATTGTAAATGGCAGAACCCTTAGGACTATAGCTATGCAGAGTGATCAGGATGTGCAGATCCACAAATCATTGAAGTTGGCAGCACAAGTAGATAAGGCAGTAATAAAGGGCTATGCTTGTCTTCATTGGAAGGTACATTGCATGCAAGGATAGGCACGTTATGCTGTAGCTTTAGAGAACTTTAGTTAGGGCACTCTGGGAATATTGCGCATAGTTCTGGTCACCACGCTAACAGAAGGATGGTAGATGCTTTGGAGAGAGTACAGAAAATGTTTCCCAGGATGTTACCTGATATGTGGAATTTTAGCGATGAAGAAAGGTTGGATAGACAAAAAGTTTTTGTTTTCACTAGAGAGCAGGAGATTAAGGAGCACTCTGATAAACGTTTATTAGATTGTGAATGGCATGAATAGAGTTTTTCCCAGGGTGGAGGGGTCAATTACTAGGGGAGACAGGTTGTGGGTGTAGGGGGAATGTTTAAAAGAGATGTGCGAGGTAAGTTTTTCACAAAAAGGGTAGTGAGTGCCTAAAACACACTGCCAAAGGAGGTGGTGGAAGCAGACACAATAGCTGCATTCAAGGAGATCTACTGCAGAAAATACGGAGATATGGCATTGAGGGTGCGTTGGAGGTTTGGATTAGGAATTGGCTGGATGGAAGAAGACAGAGGGTAGTAGTTGATGGCAAAGTTTCTTCATGGAGTGCCGTCACTAGCGGTGTTCCGCAAGGATCTGTTTTGGGACCATTGCTGTTTGTCATTTTTATAAATGACCTGGAAGAGGGGTTAGAAGGTTAGGCAGCATCTGAGGAGCAGGAGCATTCCTGATGAAGGGCTTTTGCCCAAAATGTCGATTTTCCTGCT
>NC_057721.1:28909207-28986296 GCF_004010195.1 Chiloscyllium plagiosum
GTTAGGTTCTTCACTCAGCGAGTCGTAAGTTCATGGAATGCCCTGCCAGTAGCAGTGGTGGACTCTCCCTCTTTATGGGCATTTAAGCGGGCATTGGATAGGTATATGGAGGATAGTGGGTTAGTATAGGTTAGGTGGGCTTGGATCGGCGCAACATCGAGGGCCAAAGGGCCTGTACTGCGCTGTATTCTTCTATGTTCTATGTTCTATGTTCTAAGTACTTGGACGAATGCATGAATTCGAAGGAAATAGAGGGATATGATAAGTGAAGATAGTTTTAGTATGGAAGGGCAAAATCTGTCGGCGGCAGGCCTGGAGGACCAAAGAACCTGTTCCTATGCTATATTGTTCTTTCTTATTTGTTCTTCATTCTAAACCACCTGTCTTAAGCTTCAAAAAAGGCAAATACAAGCAAAAGTAGACAGTATGGGTGAAAATGGACTGGAAAAATAGGTTAATGAGTAGTGTGGTGAGGAATCACTGTAAACATTTAAGGAGCTATTTCATAACTCTCTACAAAAAATTGAGAAGGAAAGACTCTGAGACGTTTACATCATCCATGCAGAATTAAGGAAGGATAGTATAAAACAGAAAGAAAACAACTATAATACTGCAAAAATTAATGGCAGGTCAGATGGTTGAAAAAATATTAACAAGTGGCAAGGAAAAGTGAAAAATGAACAGAAAAATTAATGTGTTAAAGTAGTGGCTGCATAGATATTTGTTACAGTTGTTGCAATCTTCTCAAATTCCCTGGATGTTTGAAAGGTCCTAGCAGATTGGAAAATGACAAATGCTATATCTCTGTTCAAGAAAGAAGGAAGGATGAAAGCAGGACACTGTAGGCTAGTTAGCCTACCATCTAGCATAGGAAAAATTAAGTGTGTAAGTTAGCTCACTGTGTTGGAAAGTTTGTTTTCAGATGTTTCATCACCATGACTAGTAACATCATCAATGAGACTCCAGTGAAGCGATGGTCTTGTGCTTCCTAAGATGGATAATGTCATTTTCAGTTTTTTTTTTCAAGGTAGGTAGATGGGATCTGTATCGATGTGTTTATTGATGGAATTCTGGCTAGAATGCCATGCCACTAAGAATCCTCGTGCGTGTCTTTGTTTCACCTGTCCTAAGATGTGTGTGTTGTCCCAGTCAAAGTAGTGTCCTTCTTTGTCTGTATGTATGGAAACTTGTGATAGTGGGTCATGTCTTTTAGTGGCTAGTTGGTGTTCATGTATCCGGGTGGCAGGTTTCATGCTTGTTTGTCCGAGGTAGTGTTTTTTACAGTTCTTGCATGGTATTTTGTAAATGACGTTAATTTTGCTGGCAGTATCTAATGGATCCTTTAGGTTCATTGGTCACTGTTTAAGTGCGTTGGCAGATTTGTGGGCTACCATGATGGCCAAGTGGTCTGAGTAGTGTGGAAGTCATTTCTGATATGTCTTTGATTTAAGGTAATGTGGATATAGTTTTTGATTGTGTTATGTCTGCTTGTTTGGGTTTCTTTCTATGGAATTGTGGATTGTGTTTATTGGGTACCTGTTTTTCTTGAAAATGTATAGATATTTTTCTTCTGCTTTTTGTAATTCTTGGTGCTGCAGTGTGATATAGCTTGTTGAAATAATGTCTTGACGCATCTCCGTTTGTGAGTGTTGGGATGATTGCTTCTGAAGTTAAGTATTTGGCCCATGTTTGTTGTTTTTCTGTAGATGCGTGGTTTGAAGCTCTCTGTTAAGTCTACGTCCAACTGTCACGTCTAGGAATGGGAGTCTGATGTCGTTTTCCTCCTCCTTTGTGAATTTTATGCCTGTCAGGATATTGTTGGTGGTGTGGTATATGTTTCCTCCAATTGGTTCTGTTTTGTGATGACAAAGGTGTCATCCACGTAATGGACCCAAATTTTGGGTTGGATAGATGGGAGGGCAAAAACGAGGTAAAAACAATGACTGCAGATGCTGGAAACCAGATTCTGGATCAGTGGTGCTGGAAGAGCACAGCAATTCAGGCAGCATCCGAGGACAGGCAAAATCGACGTTTCGGGCAAAAGCCCTTCATCAGGAATAAAGGCAGCTTGTTCAAGTCTCTGCATTACCGCTTCCACTATGAGAACTGATATTAGTGATCCCATGGGTGTTCTGTTGACTTGTTTGTAGGTTTAATTATTGAATGTGAAGTGTGTGGTGAGGCACAGGTCCATTAGCTTGAGGATGTTGTCTTTGTTGAAGAGGTTGGTGCTGCCTGGTGTTTGTGGTCCTGGTTTTCCTAGTAGTGATGCCAGTGATTCTTTGGTCAGGTCAATGTTAATTGATGTGAAAAGGGCTGTAACGTCAAAAGAGACCATTACTTTGTCCTCTTCTATCTTGGTGTCTTTGGTGTTCAGGAATTCTTGGGTGGAATGAATAGAGTGGCGTGAATCTTCAATGAGGTGTTTTTGTTTTTGGTGGAGTTCCTTGGCTAGCCTGTATGTTGGTGTACAAGGGAGAGAGACTATGGGTTTGAGGGGGGGGCCCAGGTTTATATAGTTTTGGTAATCCATAGAAACATGGTGTGTTGGATCCATCTGGTTTCATATTTTGGAAATCTGTCCTGTTTAATTCTCCTGAATTTTTAAGTCCTGTTAGAAAGGATGAGACTCTGTTTAGTAGATATGGGGTTGGGTCTCTCGCCACCTGCTAGTAAGTGTCGATATTTGTATTTGCCTTTTAAGCTGGAAACATGCCACTAGAGTACATGAACACCACTAGCCACCAAAGGACATGACCCACTATCACTAGTTTCCTCTCGCCACCTGCTAGTAAGTGTCGATATTTGTATTTGCCTTTTAAGCTGGAAACATGCCACTAGAGTACATGAACACCAACTAGCCACCAAAGGACATGACCCACTATCACTAGTTTCCATACATACTTTAAAGAAGGACACCACGTTGACTGGGACAACACTCACAACCGAGGACAGATGAAACAAAGGCACGCACAAGAATTCTTAGAGGCATGGCATTCTAACCAGAACTCCATCAATAAACATATCGACTTAGGTCCCATCTACCTTCCCTTGAAAAAAAGAACTAGCAATGACTTCATCCACCTTAAGAAATCAAGACCTATAAACAGAGAGGTGGGACATACCGCCAGCACTTCACCATAGACTCTCACTGATGATGTTACCTAGTCATGGTGATGAAATGTCTAAAAACTAACCGTCCGGCTCAGTGGGCTAACTTACATACTTATCATCAACCTGAGCTATATCTACTCAAAACTCGCTAATAGGAAAAATTCTTAAATGCAACATTAATTAATAGAATATTTAGAAAATCATAATCATAAAAAATCAGAGTCAACATGGTCTTGTGTAAATGAAATATGACTAATTTACTAGTGTTTATTGAACAATTAATAAGCATAGTGAATCATAGTGAACAGTAAACGTAGTGAATTTGAATTTACAAAAGATGCCACATAAAAGTTTATTGCACAAGAACTCATGGTATTGGGAACAGCATATTAGCATGGAAAAGGATGCAGATTTGGGATAAAAGGGTTATTTGGGGTTAGAAAAATGTAACTAGCGGAGTCCCATAGGGATGAGTGCTGCACTACTTTATTTGCTGCTGACACAAAGATACATTGAAAGGCAAATTATGAAGAGGATATAAAGAGTGTGCAAAAAGGTTTCGATATAAAACAAATGGGAAAACGTTTAGCCATGGGAGTATAATGTGTAAAAATATGTGTTTGTCCACTTTGGCGGGAAGAACAGAAAAACATGAGATTATTTAGATGGAGACTGTAGAATTATATGGTACCTGTGGTCCTGTACATGAACATTGAAAGTACCATGCAGGTGATTAGAAAGGCAAATGGAATGCGGGCCTTTGTTGTAAGAGGAGTTGAGCATAAAATTTGGGAAGTTTTGCTCTAGCTTTATAGAGTCTAAGTGAGACAGTACTGTGAATCATTTGGTTGTTACATTAGGAGGTATTTACTTACATTGGAAACAGTTCAGCAGACATTTACTCAAATGATTCCTGATATTTGGGGATTATTTTATGAGGATAAATTGATCATGTTAGGCCCTAAACCTAATTGGCGTTTAGAAGAATGCATGATGTACTTATTTAAAGAGTCTAGGGAGCAAATTTTAAAAGTTGCAGATTTCCCATTTAAGTTGAACATTGGAACGATTCTCTTACTCTTATAACATTGTTAAGACTTGAGAATTCGCTTCCCCAGACACTAATGGAGGCTGTGTCAATGGGTACACTAAAGACAGAGTTAGACAGGTTTTTGATCAGTAAGAGAGTCAAAATGTTATGGAGGCATGGCAGAAAAGTGGAATTAGGCCTCATCAGATTAACTTACTGAATGGTTGAGTGGCCAAATAGTTTACTCCTGCTCCTAATTGATATGATTTTATTGAATATTTTTGGAGATCCAAGTGCACTGTGTCTATTAGTTTCCTTACGTCTATCCTGCTCATTGCATAATGAACTGGATTCACCCAGTACATTTTAAAAATTCTAAACAAATGTCTGTAAATCTAGATTTACAGTGTTCAGAATTACTGATGTTTACCACTTGTGGCATTTTTAAAAATAATTCATGTCTTGCGTGACTGCAATGTCTACCTATTAATGTGTTACTGTATGAGCTTTCCTTTTTATTCAAATGCCATAATGTGTACTCCCAAATATCCCCAAATAAAGACACATTTTGTCCGATTAAAGGTCATTTACAATCAAATCTCAAGTTTGAATATACATTCCATTGTCAAGAACTATAAATACTAAATATAATTACCAGACAATAATTAACTATAAAGTTTGTCGCAACTACTAACCCATGGTTATGACTCTTTCAAGTTCATTGCAAGCATTATATTATTTTTGTCTTTGAGATAATGACATAAAGTGCCTTTTGATTGTGGTGCTTCATGTCAAAATTTAATAATGTTAACCCTGACATACACAGGAGCCTGATATAATTTAGCTTTTAAACATTAATCACATCACCAGACAAGTTAAACCATGATATAGCACTGTTAATTGCACTTCGTACTTAAGCTCTTTGCCAAAGCGATTCATGGGGTGTTACACTATCTATATTTATCTTCTGTGATTTAATTTTTTGACGGATCAGCAATTGTCTTTTAGATGTCTAGCAAATGTGTACTTTATTAATGAAAAACCTAAATTTAATAAGACAGTATCCTTTTGTGTTAAATGAAACAACCTGCAATTTGAAGCAATGAGGGGAAAATGTAATCTATTATGCATTTAACACATTTAGTTCAACTTCTTACAAATATAATTAGAGTGTGACACAGTAATTACATAGGATCGGTCACAGATTCATACAATTGCATGTTCTTCAGCTTAGCGCCAGGACTACTGAGTAAATGCCTGACATAAATAAAAAGGGACAATTTGTTTTTATACAAAATAAATATCTGGCAGCAATTCTATCAAAGAAGTTGTGTTGAGGTCACAGATCACAGTTGTGAAGGGTGAGCATTTTATTAAAGTCATTAGCTCCTGAAATTACTGCCTTGATCTGTCAGGCCTGCTATTCTATATTTTATTTCTCATTCAATCTTTTCAAAATTATTTTCTTAATTCTTCTTTGCTGTTATACTTGGAGATTACTGAGCATTGAAAAGAAAGCTATGATGCATCTCAAAGAGTAACAAAAATGTAACTGACGCACACATTACATGAATATGTCATTATATGACAGTTACTAAATACTAGCAATTATCCAGGAAAATATACAATGTAAGTTAGAGATAATTTTACAAAGTGAACCACTCTGTTGAGGTCTCACCAGATGGGAGACCGGGTTATCATGCACAGGTTAATTCTGCAATCCACCTTAAAATCTTCATTTATCACTCGACATGTGATCAATAGTTTAAAAACCTTACATAAAACTAAATTACATAGTGCACATAACTATGTCATCGTTGCCCAATGCACTAGCCACGAGGTGCACATGATTAATTGTGAATATAGATCTAGCTAAATTGCATTATTGATTCGGAATAAGAATGAGTCTTTTGCAATGCGCCTCTTAATCCATAAAAGCTCTGATTCACAGAATCAAAATACAAATTGTGCAAACTTTACGAATCTGACAAAATAATGTCTTTCATTCCATATGCTCTCCACTTCTGTTGTGGCCACTGATCGATCACTATGACAACAGAGCTGAAAAGAATGCCCTTGATTACTGAACTACTACTGTTTCAGATTTGAAGTAAGCTTGTCACAGATGATGTCTTCAGATTAAAGCATTGTGACCCCGGCTGAGATATACCTGCATCACTGGTCAACTGCACAGGTATACGGTGGAAATCCTAGTGTAAACTATAATATTATGTTCAGTGTTCTGCCTAGTTACACAGGTGTCATTTGTGACCTCCTTGATTTTGAGGGAAGGTATTTTCAATCAACCTATTCTGACATGTTTGGACACATCTCTGAAACAGGGCCTTTTGCACTAGAGATAAGAAAATTACCAATGCACTACAAAAGCCCTTGATTTTTGGGGGGAACTAGAGTGCACTAAAAGCAATGTCAAGGCACTGTTCCTAATCAATGAAAAATGAGTTCACCCTGATGAACATCATTCACCTCCATTGGAAGCAAAGGTCTTGCTTCTCAGAAGAGAGAGCCATTGTAAAATATAAACCCATGCAATTCTTACCTTCTCCAAAGCTGGTGCAGTAACAGTTCCATCACAGTTTATTTGTCCAAAATTATGCTAAATTTGTATCATTTTAGGTCCAATTAAAAGACAATGGTTTTACAATTCCAATTATAATTTATCATGAGTGACCTTTGTACCACATATGCTAGGCCTAGCTGAGACAAGTCTTCAGCAACCCAACCTGTAAGATGGAGATCACCAACAAAAAGTATTTGAATATTTTAACAGCTTGCTTTCTGATTAGCCATGGTGAGCAGGACTGCTCATCCCAGCTCCCTAAAAAAACTACAGCCCCAATACTAGTCCAGGCTTTAAAGAAGTCTTTTGTTGTAGCCAATATAGTCTGAGACTCCTTTGGCTTAAATCTGGCAGAATTTAAGTGCATCCAGGAGGGTTTCTTGAAGCAATATGTAGTCCAATTAGGGGTGATTCTAGACCTTTATTGGGGAACAAGCCTGGCCAGGTAATTGAAGTTTCAGTGGGGGAGCACATTTCCATAACCTTTAAAATAGTTATGGACAAAGATAAGATTGGTCCTTGGGTGGAAGTGCTAATTTGGAGGAAGGCACATTACAATAGTATTAGGCAGGAACTGGACAAATTAGATCGGGGGTGGCTCTTTGAGGGTTAATCCAGTCTAAAGTCCAGTTAATCAGATTTCAGAACCAGGATGTTCCTGGAAGGATGAAAAATTAGGACGGCTAGATCCAGTAAAACTGGATGACAAAAGACATTGAAAGATTAGTTGAAAAGAAAAAGGAAGCCTATGTATGGTTTAGGAAACTGAAATCTGACAAAACACCTGAGGAATGTAAAAGAAACAGGATAGAACTTAAACAAGGAATTAGGAAGACTACAAAGGGCCATGAAATATCTTTGGCAAGTCAAACTAAGGAGAATCACAAAGAATTTTATATGAATGTTAGCAGCAAGAGGACAGCAAGAGAAAAGGTAGGTTCACTCAAACATAAAGGAGGAAATTTATGCATGGAGCCAGAAGAAGTGGGTGAAGTCCTTAATGAATACTTTGCATTAGTATTCACTAAAAAAAAGAGCACAGAAGATGTTAAGATTAGGAAGTGTCAAAATTGAGAAGGAGGAGCTGTTGGATATCATGAAAAACATTAAGATAATTAAGTCCCAGGGCCTGATGGAATGTAGCCCACAATAGTGGGGAGGGGCGTGCAAGAGAGAAGATTGCTGTGGCCTTTACAGAGATCTTTATATCCTTTGTAGCCACAGGCAAGGTCCCAGAACACTGGGGAATTACCAATGTTATTCCTTTGTTTAAGAAGAGGAACAGAGATAATCAGTTGTATGGAAATTATCAGAGAAGATTCTTAGGGACAGAACCTAATCAAATTTAGAAAAAAATAACTGAATTATTAGGGATAGTTAGCATAACTTTGTTGGGGGGAGGTCTTGTCTGCCAAATTTGATTGCATTTCTTTCAAGGAAGTGAGAAGGTGATTGATGAGGGTAGGTCAGTGGATGTTGTCTATATGCCTTTATTAAAAAGCACTTGACAAGATCCCTCATGGTCAGCTGATGCAGAAGATTAAGTCACATGGATTGATAGTGAGTTGGTAAGATTGATACACAATTAGATTGATCGTAGAAGACAACGGTTGGTGTGGAGAGTTTTTCTGACAGGACATCTGTGACCAGTGGTGTTCCACAAGGAACAGTGCTAGGAACTCTTAATTAGAAGTTATACAAATGACCTAAAAGAAAATGTAGATAATCTGATTAAAAGTTTGCAAAGTAAAAATTGATGGTGTTGAGAGTAGTGAGGAAAGGATATAGTGTCAAAGGGTACAGCAAGATATAGGTCAGTTGGAAAGTTGGGCAGAGAAGTGGCAGATGGAGTTCAATTCACACAAGTATGAGGTGATGTATTTTGGGAGGTTAAACACTAGAGGCAGGTATACAGTAAATAGCAGGACCCTTAGAAACATTGATATAGAGAGGGATCTTGGGGTGCAATCCCTATCTCCCTGAAAGTAGCAACACAAGTGGATAAGGTAGTAAAGAGAACATATGGCATGCTTGCCTTCATTCGTTGGGGCATTGGTGTAAAAGTTGGCAAATCATTTTGCAATTGTATAAGACCTTCGTCACACTGCATTTGGAATATTGTGTGCAGTTTTTGTTTCAACACCATTGGAAGGGTATCTAGGCCTTGGAGAGGGTGCAAAAGGGATTTACCACAATGTTGCCTGGGTTGGGGTCTATTAACTACAAAGAGAGTTTGGACAAACTTGGATTGTTTTTGCCAGACTGTAAGAGGCTGAGGAGTGATGTAATGGAAGTCTATAAAATTATGAGAGCCATGGATAGAGTGTGTAGTCAGAGCTTTTTCCCTGGGTGGAACTATCAAATACTATGGGGCATAGGTTTAAAGTGAAAGGGGAAAGGTTTAAACGAGATGTGTGAGGCAAGTTTTTTTATACAGAGGATGATAGGTGCCTGAAACATGCTCTCAGGGGAGGTGATAGAAGCAGATATAATAGCAAGCTTTAAGACACATTTATGAGACACATGAAAATAGAAGGAATACAGACCATGTGCAGGCAGATGGGATTAGTTTAGAATGGCATTATGGTTAGCAGAGACACAAAGGGCCAAATGGCCTGTTCTTGTGTTGTATAGTTTTATGTTCCATGTTCCAGGTACCACACAGGAGAACACAACATGATCAGAATTACAATTAAGTGTTGGAAATTGGATTAAAAGGTGTTTAGAAGAGAGGAAACAGAGACTAAATGGGTAAAAGTGTCTGGCAATGTCCATTATCATCCAATTGTGGGACCATATTCATTCACAATGAATATTGATGAATTGTGTATAAAAGTAGAGGTATCATTATCCAAGTGAGCAGACAAGATAGCAATTACAGAAACATGGCTCAGAGATGGACAGGACTGGCAGCTTAATATTCTAGTATACAAATGTTACAGGAAGGACAAAAAGGGAGGCAAGAGAGGAGGGGGAGTGGTGTTTTTGATAAGGGATAGCATTACAGCTGTACTGTGGGAGGATATTCCCGGAAATACATCCAGGGAAGTTATTTGGGTTGAACTGAGAAATAAGAAAGGGATGATCACCTTACTGGGATTGCATTATAGACCCCCAAATAGTCAGAGGGAAATTGAGAAACAAATTTGTAAGGAGATCTCAGTTATCTGTAAGAATAATAGGGTGATTTTGTTCGGGGATTTTAACTTTCCAAACACAGACTGGGACTGCCATAGTGTTAAGGGTTTAGATGGAGAGGAATTTGTTAAGTGTGTACAAGAAAATCTTTTGATTCAGTATGTGGATGCACCTACTAGTGAAGGTGCAAAACTTGACCTACTCTTGGGAAATAAGGCAGGGCAGGTGACTGAGGTGTCAGTGGGGAGAGCTCTTTGGGGCCAGCGACCATAATTCGATTAGTTTTAAAATAGTGATGGAAAAGGATAGACCAGATCTAAAAGTTGAAGTTCTAAATTGAAGAAAGACCAATTTTGATGGTTTAGGCAAGAACTTTCAAAAGCTGATTGGGGACACATGTTCGCAGGTAAAGGGATGGCTGGAAAATGGGAAGCCTTCAGAAATGAGATAATGAGAGTCCAGAGACAGTATATTCCTGTTAGGGTGAAAGGAAAGGCTGGGGTAGGTGTAGGGAATGCTGGATGACTAAGCAAATTGAGGGTTTGATTAGGGAAACAAAGGAAGCATATGTCAGGTGTAGACAGAATAGATTGAGTGAATCTTTAGAAGAGCACAGAGGCAGCAGGAGTACACTTAAGAGAGAAATTGGAGGGCAAAAAGGGGACATGAGATAGCTTTGGCAAATAGAGTTAAGGAGAATCCAAAGGGTTTTTATAAACACATTAAGGACAAAAGGGTAACTAAAGAGAGAATAGGCCCCTCAAAGATCAGCAAGGCAGCCTTTGTGTGGAGTCGCAGAAAATGGGGGAAATACTAAACGAGTATTTTGAATCAATGTTTACTGTGGGAAAGGACATGGAAGATACATAATGTAGGGAAATAAATGGTGATATCTTGAAAAATGTCCAAATTACAGTGGAGGAAGTGCTGGATGTCTTGAAACGCATAAAAGTGGATAAACCCCAGATCCTGATCAAGTGTACCCTACAACTCTGTGGGAAGAGCTGAAAATGTGTTGCTGTAAAAGCACAGCTGATCAGGCAGCATCCAAGGAGCAGGAGAATCGACGTTTCGGGCATAAGCTCTTCTTCAGGAACTCTGTGGGAAGCTAAGGAAGTGATTGCTGGGCCTCTTACTGGGATATTTGTATCACCGATAGTCACAGGTGAGGTGCCGGAAGACTGGAGGTTAGCTAACATGGTGCCACTGTTTAAGAAAGGTGGTAAGGACAAGCCAGGGAATTATCGACCAGTGAGGCTGATGTCAGTGGTGGGCAAGTTATTGGAAGGAATCCTGAGGGGTAGGATGTACATGTATTTGGAAAGTCAAGGACTGATTAGGGATAGGCAACATGGCTTTGTGCGTGGGAAATCATGTCTCACAAACTTGATTGAGTTTTTTGTAGAAGTAACAAAGAGGATTGATGAGGGCAGAGCGGTAGATGTGATCTATATGGACTTCAGTAAGGCATTTGACAAGGTTCCCCATGGGAGACTGGTTAGCAATGTTAGGTCTCATTGAATACAGTGAGAACTAGTCATTTAGATACAGGACTGGCTCAAAGGTAGAAGACAGAGGGTGGTGGTGAAAGGTTGTTTTTCATACTGGAGGCTTGTGACCAATGGAGTGCCACAAGGATCAGTGCTGGGTCCACTACTTTTCATCATTTACATAAATGATTTGGATGTGGGCGGCACGGTGGCTCTGTGCTTAGCACTGCTGCCTCACAGCACTGGGGTCTTGGGTTCGATTCCCACCTGTCTGTGGGAAGTTTGCACGTTCTCCCTGTGTCCGCGTGGGTTTCCTCTGGGTGCTCCGGTTTCCTCCCACAATCCAAAGATGTGCAGGTCAGGTGAATTGGCCATGCTAAATTGCCCACAGTGTTAGGTGCATTAGTCAGGAGTTAATATAGGGTAGGGAAATGGGTTTGGATGGGTTTCTCTTTGGAGGGTCGGTGTGGACTTGTTGGGCCAAAGGGCCTGTTTCCACACTGTAGAGAATCTAATCTAATCATATGAGGTATAGTTAGTAAGTTTGCAGATGACACCAAAATTGGAAGTGTAGTGGCCAGTGAAGAAGGTTACCTCAGATTCCAACGGGATCTTGATCAGATGGGCCAATGGGCTAAGAAGTGGCAGATGGAATTTAATTTAGATAAATGTGATGTGCTGCATTTTAGCAGGACTTCTAGATTTAATGGTAAGGTCCTAGAGAGTGTTGCTGAACAGAGACCTTGGAGTGCAGGTTCATAGCTCCTTGAAAGTGGAGTCACAGGTAGATAGGATAGTGAAGAAGATGTTTGGTGTACTTTCCTTTATTGGTCAGAGTATAGAGTACAGGAATTGGGAGGTCATGTTGCGGCTGTACAGGACATTGGTTAGGCCACTGTTGGAATATTACGTGCAGTTCTGGTCTCCTTCTTATCAGAAAGATGTTGTGAAACTTGAATCTGTTCAGAAAAGATTTACAAGGATATTGCCAGGGTTGGAGGATTTGAGCTATAGGGAGAAGGTGAATAGACTAGGGCTGTTTTCCATGGAGCGTCAGAGGCTGAGGGGTGACCTTATAGAGGTTTATAAAATTATGAGGGGGCATGGATAGGATAAATAGACAAAGTCTTTTCCCTATGATGGGTGAGTCCAGAACTAGGGGGCATAGGTTAAGGATGAGAGGGGAAAGATATAAAAGAGACCTGAGGGCAACTTGTTCATGCAGAGGGTGGTACGTATATGGAATGAGCTGCCAGAGGAAATGGTGGAGGCTAATACAATTGCAATATTTAAAAGGCATCTGGTTTGGTATATGAATAGGAAGGCTTTTCAGGGATATGGGCCGAGTGCTGGTGGGTGGGACTAGATTGTGTTGATATCTTGTCAGCATGGACGAGTTGGACCAAAGGGTCTGTTTCCGTGCTGTGCATCTCTATGACACTATGACAAGAATGGAATAAGAGGCACAATCAATAATTCAGGGTAACGGTTGAAGAAAACTGAAAAATCATGGACAGTGCTTGCCAAACTTTATTGAACTATGATCCCATTGCAAGGCTTGAAAATTCTCACCATTGGTGAAAACTGAGAAGTCTGATGGTTGGGGGAGAATACTTAGGAGGTTAATGAGTGGCAGAAAGAAGATGTGAGAGTGCAGGGAGAAGAGGGTGAAACTTGAGCTCATAGCTTACAACCCCAAAATTTCAGCTCACAATCCCACATGCAGTCTCAACCTAAAATTTTGGAATCCTGGCAAAGATCCAGAGTGGGCATCAATAGGTATTGTTAGTAGAATAGATGTTAACTCTGACTGAAAGCTAAAACATGAAAAGGATCCAGACACTGTGGACTGGATATCAAATGATGGACAGAGCTCTTGATCCTTTGTCCTCCATTCCGATATTTACCCTCTTCTGGCTCTATGCTTTGTGATTTCTAATTTTCCTTATCCTTTAACCTTCCCTGACCTCTGTTCTGTTCTAATTGTTCCTCCCCATGTTTTTAATAGGATAAAATCCATCAATTTTCCATTTCTCTTCAATCCTAAACAAGTTGTATTGGGCATGAAAGAAAATATAGCACAATTATTTATTAGGAAAGAAACAGTTCTATATTTATACCTCAACTAATAAGACAGAAACAAATTATCGAGTCATAAATCCCTTGCAGTTTGGGGGACCTTGCTGTGCACAATTGAGCTGGTATATTCTATCATGATAACAGATCATCACCCAAGGTCATCGATAGATGCATTGAACTTTAGTTTCAATGTTTTTTTAAAAAAGTAAGTGATTTAGCCAAAATGTCAATGGATATAAATGTAGTGTTTTCTGGAGAGAGAGAGAGAGAGAAAGACCATGGAATATCATTCCTGATGAAGTGTTAAGGAATTCCAAGGGGATGGAATTAAAAGGGAGAAAATGCATTACTAACTTGAACTGTAAGCTCTTGGGGGTTAACTCAGACTGTGAATGTGATGAAAGAAAAGTGCAGCAACCTGGGAGAGATATCTTTGTTTCTTCCCCTTTCACCATGGCAACCGTGAGGGCCCTTCATCCTACAGCACCCTTTCAATCATAATAACAGGGGTAAAAAGCCAATTCAGTCCTGGTCTGTATGTGCTAGTGGAAGACATTTTGCTAGTGAGGGTAGGTCCTTGTGTATATTAGCCTGGGTTTGAGCTTTAATGTGATGTGAAGATCACAGCTGAAGAGACATCCTACTGGTCACCTCTTTGATGCAGATAGAGGACTCCCTTGCTCTGAATGTTAGAAGTCAACTAGTCAACAAACCAATCAAGAGGAAACAGGACAAAGGAAGGGCTCTCTTGCTCTGAGTGCTGCTCGTCAGCCACTGTCAAAAAGAAACAGGATGAAAGGATTTCAATTAGCCTGTAGAGCTAAACATCTCAAACCTAACTGTTCAACGGCCAACATCACACCATGTATTCCTTACTGACCTGTATATCTATTAGCTTTCATTTTTGTTTGGACTCACTTCTCATTTCTAATCTGTGTATGTATATTGTGTCATTATTTACTCTCACATTTTAGCAACTAATGCACTCACTCTTCTGTTAACTTAAGAAAACCTGATTAAAATAGGTCCTTTTAAAATATATATTCATTTGGTCTGATAGAAACATATCTACATGGGAAAGATCCTTTGTAAATTAACCCTTTTATGATCAACTGAATACGTGGGTGAAAAAGATGAGGAAACACTTCATCCCTCATCAGGGTGCTTGACAATTTGATGTATCCCATCTAGAAACATGATAATGTTGGGTGCTCCCCTAGAGGTCTGGTTGTAACAAACTGTGGCCTTTTCTGGAATCTGCTCATTACAATTGTCTATGTTACAATAATAGCAATACAATAGAGCATAACTGTTTTGGGGATACTCCCATATATAACTCCTGGAGCTGTGAAAAGGTGGTGCCTGTTAACTATTAGACCACAATTTAAAATAAATTTATTTGATCTTATTAACAGGCACAAAACTAGTGTCAGGTGAAAGTTATACAAGTACATGCATAAGGAATACATGCATATGTATTCAATTTTTTAATCTGAAGTTTGTAGAGTGAATGAAATCTGCTCACTTGACACTAAGTTCACACATTATTGCTGTATATGAAAGTGAATAACAATCAGACAATATTATTTACTTTAATTTGGCATGTCTTCATTACAGAACTTAATAATGCAAACGTACGAACTTTAATACCTCATCTATTTGATTTGGCATTATCAGATAACTCCTGTGAACACATCATTCAGTGAAGGAATATATAATTAGTGCACCTGATTTCAACAATAGTCTTTTTTAAAAATGCTGCTAATTTTGTTGAAAATAGATAGATCTAATAATGTTTTCTCCCAAAAATAAATTCTGCAAAATAGATTATTTGCATATCAGCAATTGTTTCAGTACCTCAGATTCACGTTTCGCTTACTAGAAATTAATCTTCATGCATGAAAAGATTTGCTTTTGAACTAGGCTTAATATACAAATAATCAGTCTCACAGTATGCTACAATTTGCCATTGAGAAAAGAATATGGTTTCAAAGTGAAAATGAGAATTACAGCATTTTCAGGTAACAAGTATATGCAGTATTTCTTAGAACTTGTTTTCTGCTACGTGCTGGTTTGTAGGTTTCTGAAACTTGTGTAATTTATAAACGCTGTTTTTCATTAAGTTCATTGTGGTTTAAAAGTAAACTCTCTCATTACACATTAATTACATGTGAATAACTTCATAAGTAAAAACAAAATACACAAACGAGGACTTGGAACAAAATGAGAAATTAATATCATGCTATTTGAGGAAGTAAATGTTTGCCAACTGAACAGGTTGATTATAAAAAAAGATTGATTTGACCAGTATAGAAAATGCTGTGTGCACCAATGTACTAGTTACAATAGACTGTGTAGCACTGGGATTTTTAGAATCAACCTGTTATTACATACCTTTGGAGCAAGTGGGACTTTGCCTCGGAGATGTGGAGACCGTACCACTGCACCCAAGAGCACAGAATAGGCTTCATTATCAGATATTTTCTAAATTAATTTGTTCAGAGATGTTAATAGACATCTCTAGAGCTGGTAGGACTTGAACTTGGGCCTCCTGGTTAGTTGTGACACTAGGAGAAAGTGAGTACTGCATCCTTCACCAGGATGAAGAAGGGCTTATGCCTGAAATGTCAACTCTCCTACTCCTTGGATGCTGCTTGACCTGCTTTGCTTTTCCAGCGCCACACTTTTCAACTCTAGTTGTGATACTATTCTGACAAGAGCCCTTCAATTTTAACAACAGCTGGAACGACATGAAGTTCAGATTAATTGTGATAGCTGTAGTAAATGGGCACATTTAAGAGATGAAATAAGGCAATCTCAACTTCTTTGATCCAAACTAAACATCCTTTCCTTAGAACTACTAGTCTATGCTACACCAGCATTTACTAATGTAGGTGTCAACACTCAGGTTTGCTACCATATTTGCCTCCTTCTTCCCTTTCCCCACTGTTCAGTGATATATTGCCAGGCAGCTGCAAGAGTGGACCAGAATACAGTTAATGAGAACTGAGGAGAGACCTCCTTTAAGTATTATTTGTTCCTCCAGTCAGGGTCTTCAGTTGATGACATCTTTGATCCCTCCAGGTCTGTCTAAGCTTTCTCCTTCTTCCTCAAAATTGATTGCATTCAGCACTGTGAGATTCTAAACAGAAGCAATGAGTAGTCTCTGGCCTGCCATTATTCTGTTTGGAGTTTGGTATGGAAACAAAATAACTCTAGGTCCAGAAATTGCCACCAAAATGTTGGATTTGATCTGCACACTTCCTCCAGATTTATTCAGGTGTGACATTCAGTGAGTGATACCATGATGCTAAATACCCAAAATCCTTCATTTGTGGATGAAGATTCATCAGATGTCATTACAGTGCGTGTTGTAGCTGAGGTGACATTTACTTTTTGCATTTTTACTTGGATTATATCTTCATTTGATGATGTAAAAGCCCTTCACATAGCCATTTCAATCAGAGCTAAATCATAAGCAAAGCCAAAGACTCTTTGGCTCTTGTTGAGTTTCTCTAAAATTGTGTGAAATTGGTGAATAGTCTAGACTATACTTCAGATCTATATCTGATATAGTCAAAATGGGTACAGCAAATACAGAAATGAAGGTGGTGGTAACATAGTGGTAATGTCACTGCTCTAGTAATCCAGAACTCCAGGCTCATGTTAGAGGAATATTGGTTTGAATTTCGCAATGGCAAATAATAACATTTGAATTCAACACATCTGAAATTGAAAGCTAGCCTAGTAGTGGCCATGCAACCATCGTTATAAAGACTCATCTAATTCACTAGTGTCCTTTATGGAAGAAAACCTGTTATCCTTATCTGCTCTGTGACCTATGTGTGACTCCAGATGCGAAGAAATATAGTTGACCTTGAACTGCCTACCAAACCATGCAGTTCAAGGGCATCCCATCAATAAAATTTCTAAAAACTGCTAAAGTGGATTTATTTATGGCATGTGTTTACCTCCACATATTTGTTCTGCATTCACTGTGTCCAGATATCCATTATATACAGGAACAGGAAACGTTTTCCCCATTGAAGTCATGAAAATTGTGAATCTAAACAAATTTTTGAGTTGTCCGAGAAGCCAAAATGAAGACTGAGAAACTGTCAATGACAGATCATCAACCCTTTCCATGAACAGGATGTTTTACACTCTCATAGTTTCAGCTTCTGTTTTGGTACCATTTGAGAGGTTTTGGTTCTCTTGTGCTTTTATTGGGGGTTGCATTTCATCTATTTGTTGTTGATTGTATTTTCTCCGATAGTAGATTCGTGATAACAAAGTGATAATGAACATCTCCATAATGAGAAGCTGCTGGTTCATATCTGGAAGAGATAGATCTATAATGAGCTAGTTGAATGACTAATCTGTCAAAAGATTTATTTAATTTTGACACAGGTTACCTAGGCCACTTGTGCAGAAGTATAAATAATTCTCAGCAGAACCTCACAAATTGCTCTATCAGTAGCAAGCACAGATTTCAGCATAAGATAGTGTTACAATCCTATTTCTGATCTGACATTAAGGCCAAAGAGGCTCTGTACCTGTAACCAAACCTTTATTTGCATGAAAGAAGAGTCAAATAAATGTTTTATATGTATACTTTAAGCAGGCCTGCACCATAAGAAAAACTAAATTACTCTGTTTGTAAGGTATGTATTTTTTTTCCTAAGCACATTGCATCCCTAAGGAATATAGGTATACACTGGGTTAGTAAGATACCACCTAAATTATCTTGATAAGTAGTAAGTACAAGCTGTTTCCTCAACCAGATAGTAAAGGAAGTCTGTCATATAGGATTTGTTCAGTCCATCATCAAAGCTGTTCTTTGACTGAGTGCCAATGATAGATCTCTGAGTAACAAAGGCTAGAGATAATACTGATGTGGACAATCAGAAACCTTTTTTGAAAATGGTTTGCAGGCACATTTCTCAGATTTAAATCCAAACAGTACAATATTTTTTCAATTTAAAAGATATAGTACATTTCAAATAAAATATTATTTTAAAAAACATACATCCTCCTCTGGCAGTGGGTGAAAGTGGAGGTGCACAGGCGATGCCACCTGACAGTGCTGTTATGTTGATAATGGCAGCTTGGAGTTGAGTGAGAATGAATGAAATCTGCATATATAATACAAAATTAAAGCATCAAGTAAGACAAACATCTTGAGAATTAGACATGCATTTCAACAAATTTCTTGAGGTTGACAATTTGATGTCCCAAGGTGATGAGACAATTAATTAACTGATGAAGGAATTGATTTGACAAACACAGGTTGAATGTTATAAGTTTCAGGCCTGTCAAATTATCTCCAAGGTACAAGTGTCAATCATGTAAACAGACCACATGACTTACATTGTTTAAATATATGTTGGTCATTTGCTTCAATGGTCCACATTGCATATACTTATCAGTTAACACTTATCCTCATGCACACTTTGCCAAACTTTTAAAAGATGGGGTAAAATATTTGATGAGACAAGATTAGAAATGAATTGGTAGGGTGAAAAGTGTAGATGTGCAAATGTAAAGTGTACATGATTGTAGAAAATACCAGTCAAGGAAAATTACAGTTAATACAAAGTTAGAATTATTGCTAAGGAGGCCATTCAGCTCATGAAGTCCACAAAGGCTCCTGAGAAAATAATCTGCTCACTGATACTCAGTTGGATTCTGCAAGGGCCACACAGCTCCTGACTTCATTACAGCCTTGGTTTAAACATGGACAAAAGAGCTGAACTCCAGAGGCGAGGTGTAAGTGACTGCCCTTGATATCAACAAAACAAAAACAGAAATGGCAGGAAAGATGCAGCAGGTCTGGAAGCATCTGTAGTCATACATTAGAGTTAACATTTTGGGTTTAGTGACCTTTCCTTAGGACTCTTGACATCAAGGTAGCATTCACCTGAGTAGGGCATCAGAAAGCGCGAGCAAACTGAAATCAATGACAATCAAGAACTCTCTACTGGTTAAAATCATACCTAGCACAAAGAAAGATTGTGTAGTTATTGGGATGTCAATCCTCTCAACCCCAGAATATCAGAGCAGAATTCCTCAGGGTAGTGTCTGATATTCAATCATCTTCATCTGCTTCAATGACCTTCCCTTGATCATAAAGTCTGCTATGGGAATGTTCACTACTGATTGTACAATGTTCAGCACTATCCATGTTCACGTGCAATAAGACATGGACAACATCCAGGTTTGGATTGATAGTGGCAAGTAAATTCATAATAATTAATTACATCTCCAACAAGAGAGAACTTAACCATCACCTCTTCATGTTCAATGACATGACCATCATCGAATCCCCCACTATCAAGGTCCTGGGGATTACCATTGACTAGAAACTGAACTAGACCAGCTATATAGATACCATGGGTACAAGAGTATATCTGAGGCTAGGGATCCTGCGTCAAATAACTTACTCTCTGTCTCTGCAAATCCTGTCCATCATCCACAAAGCACAAGTCAGGAGTGTAAGCGAATATCCTCACTTGTCTGGATGATTGTAGCTTCAACACGACTCAAGGAGCTTGACCCCATGCAAGTCAAAACACCAAGCTTGATTGGTACCTCAACAATATTCACTCCCTCCACGACAAATGCGCATAGCAGCAATGTATACTATTTACAAGGTGCACTTCAGTAATTCACCAAAGCTCCTTTGACAGCACCTTGCAAACCTCTACCACCTAAAAGGAAAGGAGTTCCAGTTGCAGGGCAGCACCACAACCTGCAAGAACCCATACAAGTCACAAATTACCCTTTCTTGCAAATATATCGCCAATCTTTCACTGTTGTTGGGTTAATATCCTGGAACACCTTTCCGAACAGCAGTATATATGCACCTACACCCAATGGACTGGAGCAGTTCAAGAAAGCAGTGCATTATTATCTCCAGGGCAATTAGGGACATTAATAAATGCTGGCCTAGCAAATAGTGACTACATTCATGAATGAACAAAATAAAGCCCCACGCTGACTCTCGGAACAGCAATCCAGTCAGTTCCATTTTGAGCTTTATCCCTAAAGCCCTGCAAGTTGATTTCCCTCAAGGGTTCATCCCTTAAGGCACGGTGGCTCAGTGGTTAGCACTGCAGCTTCATAGCATCTGCGATCAAGGTTCAATTCCAGCCTTGGGCAACTGTCTGTGTGGAATTTGCACATTATCTCTGTGTCTGTGTGGATTTCCTCTCACAATCCAAAGATATGCAGATCAGGTGAATTGGCCATATTAAATTCCCCATAATGTCTGGTGCGTTAGTCAGAGGGTGATGGGTTGGTGTGGAATTGTTGGGCTGAAGGGCTTGTTTCCACACTGTAGGGAATCTAATCTAATATCCATTTGAAATTATTGTTCATTTCTACTGCCACAAACATAGTAGCAAGAGTCCAGGTCATTAATACTTGTTCCATATAAATGTTCTCCCTCACATTCTCCCCTTGCATCACTTGCTCAAAACATTAAATCTGTGTTCATTAGCTAATGAGAACTATTTTCTTTATTTTTATCTACCTTATCTGTCATAATCTTGTACAATTCTATCAAATCTCCTCTCAACCTCCTTTGTTCCAAACAGAACAATATCTTCTCCAAGCTAATATTTTAGCTAAAATTTCTCATCCCTGGCATCATTTTAGTAAATCTCCTCCGCACCCTCTCACAGATTCTTATATCCAAAGCCATCTCTGGTGGGGAATAACAATACTCCCTCTAAGCCAACATGACTGAGCACATGTGCAGACGCTCCAATGTTCCATGAATGGCAACTGTGGATGGCACACCAATCACAGCATTGTCTTCCAGCTCCAGGCCCACGCAGCCTGGTAAGAAAATTAGAGGGAATATCAGCGTGCAAATATTATGGTAAATCAGACTCTGCAGGAACCCCATTCCCCAGGGCAATAGACACAATAGAGCTTATGCTATGCCCCACACTGTGGCTCTGAAATTTTTGCTTCCATCCTGCAAATGAAGGTCTACAGGTTATAAATCTGTGCAGCTACTTTGCATTAATAATGTCACGTCACCTTCAAACTAAACTGGAAAGGAACAAATGCCACTCACTAATTCTGAAGTCACTCCACCCTGGTTTCTGGTTTCTCCCATGTGCCTATGGGCCCAGAGCAGGTCCACTAAAGATGGTGTCCTAGGATGATCAACCTGATTTGCCTTTCTCCAGGGAGTGTTCTGATTGTATCCTCCATAGATGCTGTGATCAGAACTGCACTTATTACACCAAATGCGAATTACCCAGAGTTTTACAAAGCTTAAGCATAACTTCCTTGCTGTGGCACTCAATCCCCCAATTTACAAAGCCCTAGATCCCATATAGTTTGCTAATTATTCTCTCAGTAAATCCTGTCATTTACAAAGATGAATCTACATGAGTCCTCTGGTCTCTCCATCCCTGCACACTCTGAAGAACTGTGCCATTGAGAACATATTGCCTTTCATTATTGCTTCTGCTAAAATACACTCCTTCACACTTTATTAAATTCCCTCTGCCATTTGTTTCTATTTCCTGTGATTGCAGCGTAGAAAGTATCAGCTTGCCAATGTTGTTGAAGCTATCCTTAGCAGTTTGACGAATGGTATTTGACATGTTAAACATCTGTTTATAAAGAAAGGACATCTTTGGCTACAGGTATTGAATCTGCCTTTGGAAATTCCAGGAGAGTTTAAAAGTTTTTTTTTCCCCTGAGTCTACAGTTCCTGGACAGGACTGAGTATTTCTACATCAAGTTAGTAAAAGAATCTCCGTGGACTTTCACCACATAAAAAAATGTAACAGGCTCAATTAACTAAAGTTTACAATGGTGAATTATTTACATTGATGGATAAAAAAATAACTTGTACTGATGTCTATATAAATAAATCACACCATTTTATCACTGCTATCATGGGCTGACAGTGCATTATTTTCTACCTTCAGAAGTGCAGTATAGAACATTTGGACAACCTCTAGTGAAAACAAGTGAATTTCGCAGTAATTGTTATCCTGTTTGCTACATCCTATCGATGCTGAACACAAGATCATTCATTTCTGTCTGTAGGATGTGTGCCTGGGTATGGATAATGTATTTTTTTAAAGTGAAGAAGAGTAAAAGGGAACCAATAATTGGAGCACTCATCTTGTTTTACATAGTATTTTAAAAATTAGTATTCTGTAACTTAATTTATTTTCTTCATCAATATGATATGAAATATGCCCAGCAATGTGGACAAGGAACAGGAGTATGTGACTCGGCCTTCACGCTTGCTCCATCATTCAATATGCCCATGGCTGATCAGATTTTAACCTCAACTCTACATTCCTGCATATCCCCGATAATCTTTCATCCCCTTGGTAATTAAGAATCTATCTACCTCTTCCTTCAAGATCCTACATCCACTGTATTTGAGGAAAGGAATTCCAAAGACTCTGAACCCTCAGAGAAAAAATGTTTCCTCATTTCTATTTTAAATGGGGATGCCCTTATTTTAAAAGTACAACCCCTAGATTCTCCCTTAAGAGAAAATATCCTTTCAACATCTACCCAGTCAAGTTCCGTCAGGATCTTATATGTTTCAATGAAGTCACCTCATTACTCTTCTAAACTCCAGAGGATACAGGCCTAGCCTGTCCACACTTTCCTTATAAGACAATCTGCTCATTCCAGTATTAGAGTCGAGAGTGTGGTACTGGAAAAACACAGCCGGTCAGGCAGCATCCAAGGAGCAGCAGAATTGACGTTTCGAGCATAAGCCCTTCATCAGGAGCGAGGCTTGTGGGCCAGCGGGGTGGAGAAATAAATGGGAGGAGGGTGGGGCTGGGGCTGAGGTAAGGTAGCTAAGAGTACAATAGGTAGATGAAGGTGGAGGCAATACGTCAGAGAGGAGGGTGGAGTGGATAGGTGGGAAGGAAGATGGACAGGTAGGACAGGTCATGATGGCGGTGCCGAGTTGGAAGGTTGGATCTGGGATAAGGTGGGGGGAGGGGAAATGAGGAAACTGGTGAAATCCACATTGATGCCCTGGGCTTGGAGGGTCCCAGGAAAATGGGGTGTTTTTCCTCCAGGCATTGGGTAGTTAAGGTGTAGCAATGGAAGAGGCCCAGGACCTGTATGTCCTTGGTGGAGTGGGAGGGGAAGTGCTTGACCATGGGGCGGTAGATTGGTTTTTGCGGGTATCCAGAGATGTTTTCAAAAGCGCTCTGCAAGTAGGCGTCCTGTCTCCCCAGTGTAGAGGAGACCGCAATGGGAGCAATGGACACAATAAATGAAGTGCAGGTAAAATTCTGATGGATTTGGAAGGCTTCTTTGGGGCCTTGGATGGAGGTGAAGGCACAAGTGTAGGCGTAGGCTTTGCAATTTCTGCGGTGGCAGGGGAAGGCCTTAGGTGAGGAGGGTGGGTTGGTGGGGGGTGTGGACCTGACAAGAAAGTTGTGGAGAGAATGGTCGTTACAGAACGCAGATAGGAGTGGGGAGGGAAATATATCTCTGGTGGTGGAGTCCATTTGTAGGTAGTGGAAATGGTGGGGGATGATGCGATATACAAGGAGGTTGATGGGGTGGAAGGTGAGGACTGGGGGACCATCCAACCCCATCACTCCGTGGCCAAACTCTTCAGCTTCCCCCTCCTACTCCACCAAGGACATGCAGGTCCTGGGCCTCCTCCATCGCCACACCTTAATCACACAGCACCTGGAGGAAGAACGCTTCATCTTCTGCCTTGGACCCTCCAACCAAAACGCATCAATGTGGACTTCACCAGTTTCCTCATTTCCCCTCCCTCTATCTTATCCCAGATTCAATCTTCCAACTCGACACTGCCTTCTTGACCTGTCCTACTCTTCATCTTCCTTCCTGCCTATCTGCTCCACCCTCCTCTCCAACCGAGCACCATGACTCCCACCTTCATCTACCTATCTCACTCCCAGCTACTTCCCCCTGCACCCCCCCAGTACCACCCCCACCCTCACCCCCTCCCACTTACTTCTCCACTCCCTTGGCTTACAAGCCTCAATCCTGATGAAGGACTTTTGCTTGAAACATCAATTCTCCTGCTTCTCGGATGCTGGCTGACCTACTGTGCTTTTCCAACACCAGACTCTCGCCATTGATCCCCAGCATCTGCAGTCCTTTCTCCTCGTTCCAGTATTAGTCTAGTAAACCTTCTCTGCACTGCTTCCAAAGCATTAATATCCTTCTGGAAGGTTTGTGACTAATACTGTATACAACAATAATAATCCAAATACAGTCTCACCAATGCCTTGTAAAACTGAAGCATAACCTCCCTACTCATGTCGTCAATTGCCCTCACAATGAACAAATGTTCAACTTGGTAATTAGCTTTCTTAAAGCGAATACAGAGGTCTAAATTTTCCTCTCCATTAAGTGGAATAGGCAAGGTTGAGAAAATTGGGAAAATATGAAGGAAATGGAAAATTCAGATTTTCACATTGAGAAAAAAATTCCAATTTTCCCCTTCAGGTTTAAGTAGCAAGTTCTGCATCTTGCCAATGAGCAGCAACTACCTTAGTTCCATGCATTTGCACCTAAACTGAACTTGCCTCACTTTCACCTGGATTTGCCTCATTTCCATGCAGCTGCTAATTATTCTTTCCATCCTTGAGCTACTAGACAACATCAACCCTGACCCATGAAAGTTAGAGTGGCAGATAATCTGGTCGTAACAACTCATCAATTGCTTTTCTAAGCTTTCATCCAACTCTGTCTTCATAATATCCCTGTGTACTCCACGGACACTATCCTCTTCCACCCTTCAACTAAGCAAATCGCATTGCGAAATGTCCAGCCTCACCACATCACCAGGGCTTGCTCCTGGATCAACTCAAAGGCCACTTCAGGACTCCACTTTGGAGTGTAAGGTCACCTACAACTTGCATGTTTGTGTCAGGTTGCTTTACACACAGGGATACGTGCATAACATACATCTACATGGGATGTATCTTATGGCTTTTCCCTTCATTTCTAAATGCTCACTCGGTTTGCACTTACATGGAGGCTGTCAGAATCCGTGGCATGCTTTGCTTTTTAGCCTATAGGAAGATGCAGTACCTTGGAATCATATTCATAGAGATGTGCAGCACAGAAACAGACCCTTTGGTCCAACTCGTCCATGCTAACCAGATATCCTAAATTAATCTAGGCCCATTTGCCAGCACTTGGCCCATATCCCTCTAAATCCTTCCTATACATATACCCATCCAGATTCCTTTTAAATGTTGTAATTGTGCCAGCCTCCACCACTTCCACTGGCAATTCATTCCATACATGCACCACCGTCTGCGTGAAAAAAGTGCCCGAGGTTCCTTCTAAATCTTCCCCCTCACACTCAATCTATGCGCTCTGGTTCTGAACTCCTTCACCCCAGGGAAAAGATCTTGTGTATTTACCCCATCCACACCCTCATGATTTTACAAACCTCGATAAGGTCATCCCTCAGCCTTTAATGCTCCAGGGAAAACATTCCCAGCCTATTCAGCCTCTCCCTTTCACTCAAACCCTCCAACCCTGGCAACATATGTGTAAATCTTTTCTGAACCCTTTCAAGTTCATGTGGGGGGACCTAGAATCAGGGGATGTAGAGTCAGTATGGTTAGAGCTGAGAAATTCTAAGGGTAAAAAGACCCCCTTGGAAGCTATCTACAGGCCCCCAAACAGTAGTCTGGATGTCGGATGTAAGTTGAATCAGGAGCTGAAATTGGCCTGTCGCAAAGATATTACTACAGTTGTTATGGGGGATTTCAACATGCAGGTAGACTGGGAGAATCAGGATGGGATTGGACCTCAAGAAAGAGACTTTGTGGAGTGCCTCTGAGATGGATTCTTAGAACAGCTGGTGCTGGAGCCGACCAGGGAGAAAGCAATTCTGGATCTGGTGTTGTGCAACAAACTGTACTTGATCAGGGATCTTGAAGTAAAGGAGCCATTAGGAGGTAGTGACCACAATACAATAAGCTTTAATCTGCAGTTTGAAAGGGAGAGGATAGAATCGAAGTGACAATATTTCAGTTGAATAAGGGGAACTATGGAGCTATGAGGGAGGAGCTGGCCAAAGTTCAATGGTGCAATACCTTAGCAGGGATGGCAGTGGAACAACAATGGCAGGTATTTCTGGGAATAATGCAGAAGATGCAGGATCAGTTCATTCCAAAAAGGAAGAAAGATCCTAAGGGGAGGCAGGGGTGGACGTGGCTGACGAGGGAAGTTAAGGACCATATAAAGACAAAAGGGAAAAAGTATAACATAGCAAAGATGAGTGGGAAATCGGAGGACTGGGAAGCTTTTAAAGAACAACAGAGGATAACTAAAAAGGAAATACGCAAAGAAAAAATAAGGTATGATGGTAAACTGGCCAAAAATAGAAAGGAGGATAGTAAAGGCTTTTTTAGGTATGTGAAAAGAAAAAAAATGGTTAAGACTAAAATTGGGCCCTTGAAAACAGAAACGGGTGAATTTATTACGGGGAACAAAGAAATGGCAGAAGAGTTGAATTGGTACTTTAGATCTGTCTTCACTGGGGAAGACCCAGCAATCTCCCAGATGTAATAGTGGCTGAAAGATCTGAACTGAAGGGAATTTATCTTCGGCAGGAAATGGTGTTGGAGACACTGTTGGTCTGAAGGCTGATAAGTCCCCGGGGCCTGATAGGAGGTGGCTCTAGAAATCGTGGATGCATTGGTAATCATTTTCAAATGTTCGATAGATTCAGGATCAGTTCCTGCGGATTGGAGGGTGGCTAATGTTGTCCACTTTTTAAGAAAGGAGGGAGAGAGTAAACAGAGAATTATAGACCAGTTAGTCTGACCTCAGCGGTGGGAAAAATGCTGGAGTCAATTATAAAGGACGAAATTACAACACGGGGAACAAAGAAATGGCAGAAGAGTTGAATTGGTACTTCACTGTGTTCACTGGGGAAGACATGAGCAATCTCCCTGAGGTAACAGTGGCTGAAGGACCTGAACTGAAGGGAATTTATATTTGCCAGGAATTGGTGTTGGACAGACTGTTAGGTCTGAAGGCTGATAAGTCCCTGGGACCTGATGGTCTGCATCCCAGGGTACTGAAGGAGGTGGCTGTAGAAATCGTGGATGCATTGGTGGTCATTTTCCAATGTTCTATAGATTCAGGATCAGTTCCTGCGGATTGGAGGGTGGCTAATGTTGTCCCACTTTTTAAGAAAGGATGGAGAGAGAAAACAGAGAATTATTGACCAGTTAGTCTGAACTCAGTGGTGGGAAAATTGCTGGAGTCAATTGTAAAGGATGAAATTATGACACATCTGGATAGCAGTAACAGGATAGGTCAGAGTCAGCATGGATTTATGAAGGGGAAATCATGCTTGACTAATCTTCTGGAATTTTTTGAGGATGTAACTCTGAAGATGGACAAGGGAGATCCAGTGGATGTAGTATACCTGGACTTTCAGAAAGCCTTTGATAAAGTCCCACATAGGAGGTTAGTGTGCAAAATTAGGGCGCATGGTATTGGGGGCAAAATACTGACATGGATTGAAAACTGGTTTGCTGACAGGAAACAAAGAGTAGTGATAAACGGCTCCCTTTTGAATGGCAGGCAGTGACCAGTGGTGTGCCGCAGGGATCAGTGCTGGGACCGCAGCTTTTTACAATATATATTAATGATATAGAAGATGGTATTAGTAATAACAGGGTGAAATGTGGCAGGGTGAAATGTGTGTAGGATGTTAGGAGATTACAAGGTGACCTGGACAGATTAGGTGAGTGGTCAGATGCATGGCAGATGTAGTTTAATGTGGATAAATGTATGGTTATCCACTTTGGTGGCAAGAACAGGAAGGCAGATTACTACCTAAATGGAGTCAAGTTAGGTAAAGGGGCAGCACAACAAGATCTATGTGTTCTTGTACATCAGTCAATGAAAGCAAGCATGCAGGTACAGCAGGCAGTGAAGAAAGCTAATAGCATGCTGGCCTTCATAACAAGAGGAATTGAATATAGAAGCAAAGAGGTCCCTCTGCAGCTGTACAGGGGCCTGGTGAGACCGCACCTGGAATATTGTGCGCTGTTTTGGTCTCCAAATTTGAGGAAAGACATTCTGGCTATTGAGGGAGTGCAGCGTAGGTTCACGAGATCAATTCCCGGAATGGTGGGACTATTTTACGTTGAAAGACTGGAGCGACTGGGCTTGTATACCCTTGAGTTTTGAAGGCTGAGAGGGGATCTGATTGAGTCATATAAGATTATTAAAGGATTGGACACTCTGGAGGCAGGAAGCATTGTTTCCGCTGATGGGTAAGTCCCGAACCAGAGGACACAGTTTAAAATTAAGGGGTAGGCCACTTAGAACAGAGTTGAGGAGAATCCCCTTCAGCTAGAGAGTGGTGGGTGTATGGAATGCTCTGCCTCAGAAGGCTGTGGAGGCCAAGTCTCTGGATACTTTCAAGAAAGAGTTGGATAGACCTCTTAAGGATAGTGGAATCAAGGGTTATGGGGACAAGGCAGGAACAGGATACTGATTGAGGATGATCAGCCATGATCATAATGAATGGTGGTGCTGGCTTGAATGGCAGAATGACCTACTCCTGCACCTATTGTCTATTATTGGAAATTTGAGAACTCAATGTTGAATCCTCTGGGCTGTAGGTTGCCTCGGCAGAAGATGAGGTGATGTTCCTCCAATTTCCGGTTTGCTTCGTTATGGCAATGGAGGAGACCAAGGATGGTAATGTTGGAAAGGGAGTGGGATGGGGAATTAAAATGGGCAGTGACTGGGAAGTCTGGTTGGCCCCTACGGGCCCAGCTGAGATGCTCGGTGAACCATTCCTTAAGTTTAGGTTTGGTCTCCCCGATGTAGAGAAGACCACATTGGGAGCACCTGATGCAGTAAACTAGGTTGAAGGAGAGGCAGGTGAACGTCTGTCTCACCTGGAAGGACTGTTTGGGGCCTTGGATGGGTGTGAGGGGGGTGGTGTATTAGCCAGTTTTGCATCTTTTCCGGTTGCAGGGGAAGGCACCTATGGATTCGGGTAGGGTTGGTGGGGAAAGTGGTGCAAACCAAGGACTGTCAAAGGGAATGGTTCTTGCAGAAGGCAGAGAGGGATGGAAAGGGGAAGATGGTCTTGGTGGTGGGGTCTAGTTGGAGTTGGCAGAAATGCTTAAGAATGATGCATTGGATGCAGAGACTGGTGGAGTGGTAGGTGAGGACAAGGGGGACCCTGTTGGTTTAGCATCCTTTGCCAGTCAGCAGAAAGATCCTATTCTACTACCCTATTCACCAATAACCCTTCTGGTCCCTGTTGACAAAACTTACAATGAGCACATAGCTTCCTATTCTCAGTAAGTCCTTAGTAATAACAGTGGCTCTCCGAATTGTGAAGGGTAGTTCACACTTTGAAGTGGTGTACAGCTTAGGTTGAAATATATTGCCAGTGGCGTGCATTTGACAAAGTCCTGGCAGCAATGACAGCTTCCACCTCTCCTGTTGCATTCCATGACACAGGTGTTGATGAGTCTATTTGTATAATTAATAAGCTGAACAGCAGGAAATTGCATAAGGAAAATCACCTTAGGCGTTGGCAAACCACTCATCTCAGCTCAAGTAAGTACCTAAAACATGCACAGTCCAACCTTACCTGATAAAGAGTGAATTTTGGAATTATCTTCTGATTTTTTAGTTCATCTTTAACTTTGTTAAAAACAATTCCAATGGGCCACAGTGCAACTATTGTGGACACACCAAGGGAAGAGTTAATCCATATTGCAGGTCCACTAGCAGAAAGCTGTAAAATAAGAAATTATAAACTGTTATCTTCACTGAAAACACATTCACCTATTATTAATTCTATATCACGTGTTCTTTGGTGTCTTTTGCTGTATATAATCAATCTTATGTAGTAACAGCTGAACTCCTCTTTGTACCTAACTGTTGATGCTGCAGTTGAGATTTGAAACCCAAATATGGACCACATATGTGAAGACATACAGCAAATCGTTAATGTAATAACATATGACACGACATGAAGAAGTGAAGAGTTAGAGTTCTTAGCCAGTCTTCTTTCAGCACAGTTCTCTCTTCAGAGCTTTCTCTACAGCCATTCATCATTTTCATTGAAAAGTACATTGCAGCAACCACTGAAAAATTATGGTGTGCATTTTTAGACTGGATTAGCCTTATTTTAAAAAGCTTTTTTTAAAATACAAGGATCATTTAGTTACCTCAAGAAGAAGCAAAATTTGTCACATGTAAGATTTATCAACTGATCACCAACACTTTATTTAACTTATTTCTTCCCAACTTGACACTATTTTGTCTCCCTTCATCCAAGTCTCTTTCCACTTCAATGTGTGAGTCTTCTGATGCTTTATACTGTTTCCATAATTTCCAGTGTCCTGGCTTTAGCCGCCTCCTGTTTGCCATGGGAGTATGATCCCTCGACATGTCCACCCCATCAGGATGATCTGAAGGCTCACTGCTTCTTTCTTGAAAGGAGCCCTGTATTGTCCCACCCATTACCATCCTTCTCCTCTGGCTGAGCTCACTTTCACTTCGAACAATCTCTCCAAATCAAAGATGTAGCTACAGGTAGCCACATGTGTCTCAGTTATGCTTGTCTCTTTTGGGGTATGGGGTAGGAGTAGGTCTATTAGATCCCTCCCCACACAATATTTTTTGATAAACCAATGATTTCTTCAATATTGCTTCTTCTCTTCTCTGTAATTGGAAAACTTGACCAATTTTACATTTAGTTTTTATCCTTCTCTCACGTTCATCTGATCCACCTTTGAATCTTTCCTTCCCTATCTTGACTTTGAATTCCATTTCTGAGGATAAGCAATGCATCAATATCCACTATAAAACTACAAATTCACACAGTATCTTGTCTACACTTCCTCACACTCTGCTTCCTTGGGGATGGCTAACAAAGCAATGGATAACACTTTGAATGATAGGACCTAGGAAAGGACTGAAGATCAGAGGGATATCTATCCACAGATCCCTGAAGGTAGTGAAGCAGTTAGATAAAGTGATTATGAAGACATATGGGAAACTTGCCTTAATCAGCCAAAACACAGTACAAGAGCAGGGAGGTTATGCTGAACTGCATAAAATGCTGGTTAGGCCACAACTGGAGTACTGTATGCAGTTCTGGTCACCATATAATGGGAACAATGTACTTGTATTAGAGACGGTGCAGAGGAAATTTACCAGGATTCTACTTGAAAAGCTGGTTTAAGCCATGAACAAAGATTGGAAGGCTAGAGTTGTTTTCCTTGGAATAGTCAGGTTTAAGAGGGTATCTGATAGTGATGTATAAAATTATGACAGCCATGGATAGGGTGGGTAGGAAGGCACATTTTATGAGTAGAAGCTCAATAGCCAGACGCATAGATTTAACACAAGAGATGGAGGGCTAAGAGCAGAGTTAAGGACAATCATTTTCATCTGGAGAATCTGAAACTCACTGCCTGAAAGAGTGGTTAAGTTTAAAACTCTCATAATAATTCAGCAGTATTTTGATATTCACTTGCAATGCCCTAGCCTTCAGGGCTAAGGGCCAAGAGCTGGGAAATTGAATTAGTGTAAACAGATGTTTGTGGACCAATGTGAACACCTCAGGCTGAATAGTCTCCCTCTGTACTGTAAGCATTTATGAGACAAGGAAAAAATAACATACATCATCCAGACTAAATGTCCCATTCACCCAAAGGACTAATGTGAAGATCATTAGGACTGGCCGTAAGAAAGCAAGCTGAAATGTTCCCAATTTCAATAAGAACATCAAGCGCCTGAAAGAACAGAAACAAATGTTAGCATTTTAGACAATAGCTTAAAAATGGTAAATGTAGATATTTTGTTCACTTTTAACATATTTAACCTAACAAATTAACACTTTGTGAAGGGCAACGACAGGCTTTTGTTGTTGCATTAAGTTTAGATACTCTGAGTTAAATTAATTACTGTAAGTTTGCAAACACTGTCAGGATAGAGGATAACATATAGGTATTATTTATATTATATATTTATGTTAAATATATGCACTGATACAAATTGTTACAATCACTTGTGTTAATTTACCAATGATTATTCAAAATGTTTTAATATATTTACCTCCTTTTGTTCTTATTAATTAATCTAATCCTGAAACTCTACATCATTCTTTGAAGTGAGAGAAAGTGCCAACAAAACTTATGTGAAAGTGTCAAAAAAAACAAACAATCCTAAATAGCTACTGTGAAGCAGGAATTTGAATCAGGCAATTTTCCCTTGGGAAAATTAAGGTCATAGTTCACCAAGGTAGACTGTATCAGAAGATCATCTACAGTTTCATAGAAACAGAAATATAGAATATAAGCGCGGGAGAAAGCCATTTGGCCCTTCAAGCCTGCACCACTATTCAATGCTGACCATGCAATCCCAGTATTCCTTTCCCAATTTCTCTCCATACCCGTTGATCCCTTCATCGACAAGGGCCATATCCAGCTCCCACTTGAATATATCTAATGAAGCAGGCCCCAACAGCTTCCTCTGGGAGAGAATTTCACAGGTTCACAACTCTCTGCGTGAAGAAATTCTTCTTCATCTCTGTCCTGAATGGCCTACCCCTTATATCTTTCTATGAGAGCCCCCCCCCCATCATTCTTCTAAATTCCAGCAAGTACAAGCCCACTCAATCTAGTCATTCTTCATATTGTCAGTCCTGCCATCTGGTGAACCTTCGCTGGACTCCCTCAATAGTATTGAATATCGATCCACAAACTAGAAAACCAAAACTGCACACAATGGTCAAGGCATGGTCTCACCAAGACCCTATATAATTGTAGCAAGACAACCCTACTCCTATACTCAAATCCTCTCACAATGAAGGCCAGCATGCCATTAGCTTTCTTCACCACCTGCTGCACCTACATGCCAACCTTCAGCAACTGTTCCACCATGACACCCAGGTCTTATTGCATCTCACCTTTTCTTAAACTGCCACCATTCAGATAATAATCTGCCTTCTTGTTTTTGCGACCAAAGTGGACAATCTCACATTTATCCACATTATATTGCATTTGCCAAGTATTTGTCCACTCAACCAGTCTGTCCAAGTAACCCTGCAGCCTCTTAGCATCATCCTCACAGCATACACTGCCATCCAGCTTAGTGTCATCTACAAATTTGGAGATATTGCTTTCAGTTCTTTCGTGCAAATCGTTAATGTATATTGTGTACAGCTGAGGTCCCAACACTGAATCCTACGGCACCTGCCACTGTGAAAAGAATCCATTTATTCCAACTCTCCACTTCCTGTCTGCCGACCAGTTCTCTATCCCATCAATACATTATCTCCGATATCATGAGCTTTAATGTTCATTACTAATCCTTTGTGTGGGACCTTGTCAAAAGCCTGTTAAGATACACAACATCCAATGATTCACCCTTGTCCACTCTTACTGGTCACATACTCAAACAAATCCAGAAGATTTGTCAAGCATGATTGATTTAGGCAAAAATCGTAGGTCATGATATATTGTACATGAGCATGTTTTGGATTAGTGTGCAGGCACAATTGCCCACAATTGACTTAGTGAATCCATGCTGACTAGGACCAATTCTATCACTGCTTTCCAAATGCTCGGTTACTACATCATTAATGATTTCCCCACCACTAATGTCAGGTTAACTGGCCAATAATTTCCTGTTTTCCCTCCTCCACCCTTTTTAAAGAGTGGGGTTATATTAGCTACCCTCCAGTCAACTGGAACTCTTGCCGAGTCTACAGAATGCTGGAAAATGATCACTAATGCATCTGCTATTTCTCGGGTCACTTCCTTAAAAACTCTGGGTGAGGAGCATCAGGCCCTGGGACCTAAGGGTTTTAATTCCATCAATTTCCCCAATACCGTTTCCTGACTAATAAAGATTTCCTTCAGTGGTTCCTACATGCTTCACCCTCTATTCCCCCAGCATGTGCTCAAGGTCATTTGTGTCCTCCTTCACTGCATTGTTACTGCTTGAATGCACAATCTCCCATTACATGGCTTATAGATACAGTGTAGCCAGGAGCTAAGATTTTCAAGCCAGGCATTTTTAAAAATTTTTTCATTGACAAACTAGTGGCAATTTGTTCTGAAGCTTTAACATCTGAATTAAATAAAGCAAAGTGCCTGTAAGATATTGCTCTTCATTCATATTCAATGATTTCACCTGGGACATCACAATATATGACTATGATGGCTGGACCAATTGTTGCTGTGATGTTCTCCTTGCAAGACTTATCACTAATTCTCATTACCTGTACTCATATGTGAAAAAAATGCCAATACTCCGAACTGAATTCAATATAAGCAACTGTTTCAATAAAAAACTGGGAATAGGCATAAAATTGAACAATTTTTAGAAAGTGAAATATTGTCTAAAAATATCCAGAAAATTACGGAAGAATATACACAATTGTCAGTCTCTGCATAAGTTTATTGTCAATTTTATTAAATATCTAGTTCCAATGGGGGAGCTGGTTAGCACAGTTGGTTCACATGTGATTCAGATCAATGTCAATAACCAGGGTTCAACTCTCATTTTATTTAAGGTATACTTGTATCCTCAGCCTGCCTCTGAAAGTGATTTGGAGACGCTGGTATTGGACTGGGGTGTACAAAGTTAAAAATCACACAGCACCAGGTTATAGTCCAACAGTTTTAATTGGAAGCACACTAGCTTTTGAAGCGACGCTCCTTCATCAGGTGGTTGATGATCACCTGAAGGAGCGGCGCTCCGAAAGCTAGTGCTTCCAATTAAACCTGTTGGACTATAACCTGGTGTTGTGTGATTTTTAACCTTGTAAACCACTGATGGAATCTGCAAAGGAAGCAGTTCAGGATGAAGCATCAGCAGACAATGAGTGAAGGACTTGCCTTTAAGCAGAACACACATGATATATCCAGTACAAAGATTTTCAGAATAGAACTCTATCCCACTGTGAAATATATTATAAACTAGAAGAGTAAAGATTGTATTCATTAAGCTATAAAATCTTCACAAAAACATTTCACTGCATCTGATCTGGGCAGTGGGGTTGAATGGGGGTGGGTGGTAGCGAATGGGGTGGGAGGACGGGGAAGGGGTGATAAAGAAGGGAAGTGTGAATGGGAGAAAGGAAGATAGGTGAGAGGACAGTTCTCACTCTTCCTGGCCCCTGGTCCTCACTCCCTGCCTGCCCTCACTGAACAGCTCCTGGCTCCCATACCGCACCCTGACTCTCTCCCTTACCTCCTAATGAACCCTCTTTTTAATATTGTGATTCTGGGCCTTTGCAGATGGTGTCATCAAAATCGTTAGTCACGACATATTGTGCGTGAGCATATTTCCGGACTAGCGCCCATGCACAATTGCCCACAGTTGTGGATGTTAACAGATACGTATGGTGGCACAGTGGTTAGTACTGCTGCATCACAGCGCCAGAGACCCGGGTTCAATTCCTGCCTCAGGCGACTGACTGTGTGGAGTTTGCACATTCTCCCTGTGTCTGCGTGGGTTTGCTCCGGATTCCTCCCACAGTCCAAAGATGTGCAGGTCAGGTGAATTGGCCATGCTAAATTGACCGTAGTGTTAAGTGTAGGGGTATGGGTGGGTTGCGCTTCGGCGGGTTAGTGTGGACTAGTTGGGCCGAAGGGCCTGTTTCCACACTGTAAGTAATCTAATATAATCTAAAAAAAAATACTTCTGCCTCCAAATAAAATGGTGATGGTATTTTCACCAGCTCTCTAATTGGTAGGACAGACTCCCATCACCTACATTAAATACTGCCCTGTTTCCAAATCAATATAGAATCATAGTAAATAAGGCCAAATGGCCTATTCCTGCTCTTTCAAGCCTGCTCCATTATTCAATCTGATCATGGTTGATCATCTAACTCAGTATCCATTCCCTGACTTCCGTTCATACTCTTTGATCCCTCCAGCCTTACGAACTATAACTGACAATACATGTAGTTTTTCTATAACGTGATGGTTGCACTTAGTGTTGGCGATGTAATCACATTACAGTCAATGCACATTTTAAAAGTTTGTGCTTTAGGAACAGTGTCCCCAATTCGTCAATCGTATTGCAGCGAATGTGTTAACAAAACATGCATGATAGCAGAATGAGCTGTCGTTCCACAAAATGTTTTTCTCAACCAAATCTATAGCTCACCTTGAAATCTTTGCAAAAGGCAAACAAAGACAACAGCAACAACAGGGTCCTGTACTAATCTTGACAGGTGTATTCTGAAATCGTTTCAAGAATAGCTCATCACCTCCAAATTCTTCTATCATCATTCGCTGGAATTTATGGATGACAATTGCAAAATACCTGGAGAAGTAATGATAAAGTAGTTAAAGACATTTATCTGACAAAGTACAGTTCAATTAAACGATTTAGTATCATTCCTAGATATATAATGCTGAATGTTTTAGAATTTTTCACCATGAACTTCCTTGGTACTGACAGCATTTTCCTTAATGTTCATGCTGTCCTCCTAATGAAATTAATAATGATGGTACTACATTTGTCTTACGTTTCAAAACATCTAGTTGAAGGAAGCTTGGAAATGGATAATTTTTGAAGTTCTATTCCACTCATGAAAGGGTGCATTAGATTATAAGTACTTTGGGAGGACTGTACCTTATAATTGCAGAGTGTGTTTCTAGCACTAATACAAATTAAGAATAGAAATTAGTCACATCTCACCAAAACTCCCTTGTCAAAACAAGTTAGAGCTATATTGCCAAAAACAACACAGGTCCACACATGGTGGATATCCACAAAGTGTAGATGTAGATTTGCTCCCATGTTTTCTGACCACTATTGGTTTGTGAATCTCATCTATTTAATTATTATAATATCACAAAGCTAGTCCTTTTTTTTCCTAACAGCTGTTACTTGGTAAATTTCACTGTACACTTACCGAAACAATTTGCAAAGTTAGGTCCAGGGCTGCCTACTTAAGAATATTTTGAGTAGTCTGCCTAGTCCATAATAATAACATTTATTTATTCTTCATATAATTATATTTTACTTATTATACATATACTTGCAACTGACCCAGTGCAGTTGGAGCTTATATCTGGGAACAGGTTGCCTGCTTAATTGGCAAAGATCCAGGAAAAGAAAATGATTTGAAAATATAAGTATTTTGTGATAAGTACTAGAGAATTAAGCTAATCTTGTGACTTGAGGGATAACTCTGATTTGGCATTCCACATGACGACTTAATTCAGTGAATCAGGTTCATAAACTTTAGACTCCCATCTCTAAACCACAGTTTCTGTGAGCATGGTTCTCACTCATAGTATAAGGTTGTGAGATTACCCATTTCAGATTAAAGGTAACTGTCATCAAATTATTCTTGACCTCCTTCCACCTATCACATTTCCCCCAAGTCCCTCCTCCTTACCTTTTATCTTAGCCTCTGGGCACACTTTCCTCATTCCTGAAGAAGGGCTCATGCCCGAAATGTCGATTCTCCTGCTCCTTGGATACTGCCTGACCTGCTGCACTTTTCCAGCAACACATTTTCAGCTCTGTTATTAACTATTCTAACATAGCTCATAATGAAGAAATGAAGTAAATGGCAACTGCTTTGATTCATTCCCATTCAATATTAGACACTGTAACATGATGGAGTAGCATAATTTATGGTAGCTTTTTTTTGTTTTGTACTTTTGATATCATTGGCTTTCCTTTACTTAAGGATGATATCTAATGTGTCTTTACCATGGCTCTTCAGGTAACTGAACAGGCCACTTCTCGACCCACAGATTTTCGACTCTGTGCAGAGAAGTGCACTCCAGATTGTGAGATTTGCTACCTTATCTTTTCTTTTGGTTCCCACTCTGCCTCACCACCAAAGCATTTGCACTCAAAGCGTGATGAAGCAAGATGGACAAGTTGTCACCATTTTGAAGGATGAGTAGTAAGCTCCTCACATACATTAATGTCAATGCTGCTGCACTCCAAGGAGAGTGTCAGAGTATCTTTGAAGTGTCTGTTTTTACCTTCCCTGGAACATGACCCATTTCAGAATTGAGAAAACAAGACCAGGCACAGAATACACTTTAGGCCATCTGGACCTACTGTGCAGTCCACAATTGTCCTAGTTGATTTTGCATAAGTTTTGCCTGAATGTTTGTAGAACTGACTCACAAAAAGCAGTATGTTTGACAGCCCTCCCACTGAATCTGGAGAATGCAGCTAATGCATTGCTGGGAGAATTTTAATCGCATTTTTGTGTTGCTGGAACACTGTCTGGTTCTTATTGAAACACATGAGTGTGTTACTTTAAAACTCACATCAGAGATATGGAAACAGATGTTAGACTCTTCCATCTCCAACGGCCACAAAAACAATTTATTTTTGTATAAAAATGAGAGATTCAGTTGAAAGGATCTGGATTTCTTGGTCTAGGCACTAAGTGCTTTTAAGGCATTTCTACTTCCCAGAATTTAATGAAGACCATTAAAATATAATACGACCTGGGTGTAATAGTAAACTCAAAAGGAATACTTACACTGCTGTCGTCAAATCTGTGATCATTGATGCTAGAGGAATCCACATCCCTACACAGGATGTAGATGCAATCACCTGAAACAAAAATATAAAACCTTTTTTTTAATACATCAAGTCCTGCTTAACATTGTCTTAACATTGAATTACTTTAACAAAATTATTAAAGTAACCTCAACATATCCGTTCCATCACTGAGTTTTTTTTAATTCAGTCATAGGATGTGGGTTTCTCTGGCTGGACAGCTTTTATTGCCTGTCCCTAATTGCCCTTGAGTAGATGGGGGCAACTGCCATCTTGAACTGCTGCAGTCCACAATAGGTAGACCCACAATGCCTTTAGGGAGTGAATTCCAGGACTTTGATCCAGGATTTAACTTTGTTTGCCACTTCCTGTTCTATGGTCTACAATGCACCCATTATCCTATTTTCTAGTGCTTCCACTCCAGCCCTTGGTCTTGAGGTTTCTTTTCCTCCTGGGTTCCAATTTCTATTTGTACTTTTGAAATCCTCGGTGTATGGTGCAGCCACTGGAGACTTCAACTGCTCATCCCTGGCAATTCTGTGTTTCCTTTCATTTTCCCTGCCATTGCATGGACCTTCGTGTAAAGTAGCAGATTTCAGAACTGCAAGTCAATGTGTCACACACTGACCCTCAGAAAGGATATGCAGCTTAGAGGGACATTCCAACATGTCTCTAGGTTTTTACCTTAAACAGCCCATGTTCCTACTCTGGTTCTCACATCTACCCTGCCCCAGTCCCTCTTCTCCCTGGCTCTTGTTCCTGCTCTGTCTTCTTATCTCAGACCTGGGGTTTCTTCTTTCGCTGCACCCCTTCTGAAATCACATGGATGACCTGGGCTCCATCTGGTGGCAGAAGTTGGTGTGTGCCAGTAATCCTGGGTCTTCACTTGCTACCCGCACCAACTAATCTTTGCCATTAGGTGGAGCCTAATTAATCTAAATGAACTGTACTGTAGATGAGCATTTGAAGTCACAGAGATGTACAGCACAGAAACAGATACTTCGGTCGAACTCGTCCACATCTACCTGATATCCTAGATAAAGCTAGTCCTACTTGTCAGTATTTGGCCCATATCCCTCTTAAACCCTTCCTATTTATATACGCATCCGGATGCCTTTAAAATACTGTAATTGTACCAGCCGCCGCCACTTCCTGTGGCAGCTCATTCCATACACATACCAGCCTTAGTGTGAAAAAATTGCATCTTAGGTCACTTTTAAGTCTTTCCCCTCTTACCTTAAACTTATGCCCTCTAGTTTTTGATTTCCCCACCCCGGCAAAAGACCTTGACTATTCACTCTATCCATGACCCCCATGATTTTATAAATCTCTACAAAGTTACCCCTCAGCCTCCAGGGAAAACAGCTCCAGCCTATTCAGCCTCTCCCTATTGCTCAAACCTTCCAACCCTGCCAACATCTTTGTAAGTTTCTGTTAAACATTTTACAATGTATGTTGATTAGTTTGTGTGTCTTTTATATTTTGTGATGTATCATGTTTTAGAAGTTATTTTAGCTAGGAAAGGGTGGCACTGCATATTCATGCTTTTATATTTCAATTTGCACATTGATTTCTCCAGATACAAAATGTCCAAAGAAATCTAGCTCTGGCTTTACCATTTATTCCCATGGGAACCCATTACTCACTGAAAGTTGTTTCACTTAAGGTCATGATTATCAGATACACAATCAAACATTTACAATGACATTATGTACTTTAAAAGTTAACATTCCTTAATGTTGTGAAAAAGAATTTCTAAATTGTCTGTTGAAAATTAATTCCTGAATTGATATTTGTGGGATGAAAATGTCTAATGGCAAATGATGTACAGTGATTTTAGTTGTTTCATTAGGTTTTAGATAGCTTATATATTTACTTTAACATTTAGGAATTTAGCTGTTAGTCAGAATAAGTTTCTTTTTCTTTGTTATAGCTTCCTTTTTCCTGTTACTTAAAGTGCTACATTGAGCTGTTCTTTGAAGGACATGACAGGAGAAGAGCCCTGAAATTACACCAAATAATTATAAATAATTCAAACAATAAACATTATTTTTTGTTTTACTTAAAAGACATGCATTAATACATCACTGAAATGTGTGGGGAAGAGAGGGATATCAGATAAAACACAAAATTCCTTAAAAAATAGCCCTGTAGTTTTTAAGCAGAGTTCCAAATTAAATTATACAATTTATATGGTCAGGTGACTGATCAATTTCAAACCTCTTGGGTGAAATCAAAGAGTTTAATAAGTTGAAAGGGAAATTATGAAATCTTATGAAAAATTGAAGATGATTTCTGAAAAGAAGGAAAACGTATAATTTGTAAGGTTTTGCAAACGTACTTACAGGTGCAGCCCCGCTCACCCACATAATAGTTGTTCTCCTGTTTGTGGCAGGGACCTTTCTTAACAGGTAGATAATTTCCTCAAAATACACAAGATTTGCAATTACAGCCATTAGAGTGAGAACAGTGTATAAGATGATAGCAGGCAAACTTAAATCTGTAGAAATAAATAATATTAGTTATTTAAATGAGTTCTCTCCATTGTCACTTTCACAAACAATTTTACAAATTTATTGATAACATTCATTTGCATTTGTGCTCAAGAAAATATTAATGTCAAGGGGCTGGCTTGGGGTGAGATAGTGATACGGAAACAATCAGGAGGTATGGACAAATGGAAAAAAAAAATCAAGAGCTTTCTGAGTGTCCCATGTTCTGTAATGCTGCATTTTGGTGACTCAATTTTTCCAAAGAGAATCCTGCACTTTTCAGGGGGCTAGTTCTTCTAGGGAAGGTGCCACCTGTAAAAGAAGGACAGGTTGCACCTAAACTAGAAAGGCACCAATATCCTGACCAAGAGGTTTGATAGTGCCATTTGGGAGAAGTTAAACTAGGTAGAGTGGGGGAAGCCAGAGCAGCAAGTCATTAAGTATAGGGACTGGGGAAGAGCTTGAGACTAAAGACTAAGAAGAAGCACAGTCTGGGAGAGGTTACTGAGCTCAGCAGAACTGGAGGCTTGGACTACATTTACTTCAATGTGAGAAACATAACATATAAGACGGATGAATTTAGAACCTGAATTAATGCATGCAATTATGATGTTGATGCTATCCCAGAGATATGGTTGAAAGAAGTCAGGATTGGTAGCTTAACGCTCCAGGATATTGATATTTTAGATAAGACTGAAATAACTCCAAAGAGGTCGGTATCCCATTACCAAATCACCCTTAATTTACACATGGAAAATCCTTGACAATGGTCCAGCTCCCTCAGCTCCAATCAGGGAACTCACTATGAGGAACACCTGGCTGACCTCTTTACATTCACTATAGAGACAGAGGGAAAACAAAAACGGTGGACTGGATGGGGTGGGGGGGGGGAGAGATGGTGATGTTGCATATCACAGGGAGCATTAGGGAGCATGTCGCAGCTGTCTTGAGGGAGGATACCCTGGAGGACCTTGCAGCAAGATATTATGGGTAGAGCTCAGGAATAGGAAGAATGCAGTCACAATGCTGGGATTGTATTACTGACCTCCTAGCTGTCAGCAAGAAATATGTAGTCAGATTCTGGAAAGATGTTGGAATAACAGTGTTGGTGTAGTGGGTGATTTTAATTTCTCCCTTAGTGCTGGGGGATTGTGTGGGGAGCACTTTGTTAGGTGTATTCAGGAGAGCTTTTTGAAACGATATGTAGATAATCCAACGAGGGAGGGGGCCATACTAGACCTGATGTTGGGAACTTAGCTCTGCCAGGTTATCAAAGCTTCAGTGGGGAGCATTGTGGGAATAGTGACCACAATTCCATATGTTTTCAGATACTTATGAATAAGGACAAGTGTAGACCTCGGATAGAGATGTTAAATTGGGAGAAGGCTGACCAAAACCGAATTACATAAGAATTGGAGAATGTGGGTTAGGAGTGGCTGTTTCAGGATAAAGCCACAACAGACATGTGGGAATCTTTTAAAAACCAGTTAATCAGAGTGCAGGACATGCATGTTCCTGTGAAAATGAAGGACATGAATCACAGGATTTGGGAACCTTGGATGACAGGGAAAATTATCAGCTTCGTCAGAAGAAAGGTCTAGGCAACTAAAAACAGACGAAGTCCTTGTAGAATATGAGGAAAGTAAGAAGGAACTCAAAAGGGGAATTAGGAGGGCTAAATGGGGCTATGAAATGTCCTTGGCCAACAGGGTTAAGGAGAATCCCAAGGCATTTTCACCATATACTGGAGCAAGACGGTAGCTAGGCAAAGAGTAGGCCCACTCAAAGATAGAGGTGAGTAGCTATGTATGGAGCCAGAAAGAGTGAGCGAGATCCTTAATAAGTACTTTACACTGGTATTCACCAAGGAGAGGACCATGAGAGATGTTGAGGTTAGGGAAACGTGTGTGAATATTCTCAGGCAAGTCAACATAACGAAGGAGGGAGTATTGGGTGTCTTGAAATATATTAAGCTAGACAAGTCCCCAGGTCCAAATGGGATCTATCCCAGGATTACTGTGGGAGGCAAAGGAGGAAGTAGCTGGGGTCTTAACAGATATCTTTGCATACTGTTTGGCCTCAGGTGAGGTTCCAGAGGACTGTAAATGGCCAATGTGGTTTCTTTGTTTAAGAAGGGAAACAAAAATAATCTGGGTAATTTTAGGCCATTGAGCCTGATGTCAGTGGTTGGGGAGCTGTTGGAAAAGATACTGTGAAACAGGATTTATTTACATTTGGAAGCAAATGGACTTGTTAGGGATAGTCAGCATGGGTTTGGGTGGGGATGGTCATGTCTCACCAACTTGATTGAGTTGCTTGAGGAGGTGACAAGAATAATTGATGACAGAAGGACAGTGGATGTTGTCTACATGGAATTTAGTAAGGCTTTTAAAAATGTACCTTGTAACAGGCTGGTAGGATCTGAGGACAGCCAGCAAGATGGATACAAAACAGGCTTGGTCATGGAAGACAGAGAGTAGCAGCTTTTCACAAGGGAGATCACTAACTAGTGGTATTTCACAGGGATCAGTGCTGGGACCTCTATTGTCTGTTTTATATATATAAATGATCTGGAGGAAAATCTATGTGGTCTGATTAGTAAGTTTGCAGATGACGCCGTTGTGGGCGGCAGGGTGGCAGTGGGCGGCATGGTGGCACAGTGGTTAGCACTGCTGCCTCACAGTGCCAGAGACCCGAGTTCAATTCCCGCCTCAGGCGACTAACTGTGTGGAGTCTGCACATTCTCCCCGTGTCTGCGTGGGTTTCCTCCGGGTGCTCCGGTTTCCTCCCACAGTCCAAAGATGTGCAGGTTAGGTGAATTGGCCATGCTAAATTGTCCATAGTGTTAGGTAAGGGGTAAAGGTAGGGGTATGGATGGGTTGCGCTTCGGCGGGACGGTGTGGATTTGTTGGGCCGAAGGGCCTGTTTCCACACTGTAAGTAATCTAATCTAATCAAAATTGGCAGAATTGCAGGTAATGAGGAGGATTGTCAAAGGATACAGTGAGATATAGACAGATTGCACATTTGGGCAGAGAAATACAGGTGGAGTTTAATCCAGACAAATGTGAAGTGATGCATTTTGGAAGATCATATTCAGGTGTGAATTATACAATAAACGGCAGAACCCTGAGGAGCACTGACATACAGAGGGATCTGGGTGTATAGGTCCACAGATCCCTGAAATTGACAACTCAGGTGGATAAAGTGGTTAAGAGGCACATAGCATGCTTGTCTTCATCGGCTGGGCATTGAATACAAAAGTTGGCAAGTTGTGTTACAGTGGTATAAAACTTTAGTTAGGTCACATTTGAAATATTATGTGTAGTTCTGCCACCACATTGCCAGAAGGGCATGGATGCGTTGGAGAGAGTGCAGAGAAGGTTTACCAGGATGTTGCCTGATCTGGAGGGTTTAGGTATGAGAAGAGGTTGGATTAACTAGAAAGATGGAGGCTGAAGGGTGACCTGATAGAAGTCTACAAAATTATGAGAGGCATAAATGGAGTGGATAGTCAGAAGCTTTCTCCCCAGGGTGGAAAGGTCAACCTCAAGAGGACACAGGTTCAAGGTCAGAGGGGGGAACATTTAGAGAAGCGCAGGGATAGTTTTTCACACAGAGAGTAATGGGTGCCTGGAATGGACTGCCAGAACAGGTGGTAGAAGCAGGCATGTTTAAGGTTTATCTTGATAGACATATGAACAGAAGGCGAACAGAGAAATAAAAACCATTTATGGGCAAGTTTGACAACATCCTTCTGATGAGAAGGAGACCAGAATTGCACGCAATATTTCAAAAGTGGCCTAACCAATGTACTGTACAGCTGCAACATGACATCCCAACTCTTATACTCAATACAGTGACCAATAAAGGAAAGCATACCAAATGCCCTCTTCACTATCCTATCTACCTGTGACTCTACTTGTTTGTGATTACAAGATTTTATCATCAAATATTTAGCAAAATAAAACATTTTGAAAACCGAACAATAACAGTCCATACCATAACTACAAAGCAATCATTACTGCACTCGTTATATGAGCCTTTTCAGATCAGCTGAATGTTGCGCAATTGCATATACGATTTTCTTCCTCTCCAATGAAAATGAGAAGGGTAGATCCTTCTATTAATTTATTGTTAATGGAAAACATTTCCCGTGATGCTGTGTAATCGCTGGCAACAATTGTGTTGACACAGTATTGCTATTTTCGGGATGTAGTTGAAATATTTTTAATAAAACGTAGCCTGCCAAGAAACCTGCTTAGCATTATTTTGGAAAACGACCAAAGCAGGGAGCTGATCAGTGATTCCATTATATGTGAGACTCAGAACTGTAGGATTGCATAAGAAAGGACTGTAGGATTGCATATTGAAACACTTTCTACCTACCAACTCTTTAAATGGAGATTTTCACTCTTAGTACAATTTGCTTTGTTTATTTTCAACGCAAATCTTTTCTTCACTTCTTCAGATTTTTTTTTCATAAATTTTTAGTTAAAAGAAAGCAAACAGGTGAACTGCTCCAAAGACTTCAGCAGTTTGTTTCAAGGTTAGAAATTTAGGACAACCATTGCTGCAAGCAGCCTTTATTTAACAGTTACTGAAAAGTTACTTATGAACGTATTTTTGTTTATTTTACTATGGAGCAAAAGCTTTGGCAACAATTGTAAATTTACATCAATAATCAGGTGTGATGACCAAGCTGGACTCAAAATTTGCCTTCCTCACGCCTCCCCTCTTAAGGAATAATTAGAAGGACTTGCAGGTCAGTTGCCAAGCTGGTGAAACACATCATGAACACTGTTTTCATGGTCATTGGAGGGTGGGATATGAAAATGATGGCGCACTGCCCACTAAGTCACAAGGCCCCAGGCCCAAAATGAAGCAGAACACAATTGTATCGTCCAGCAGATTGCAGGACAGTTAATATACCGAACGAAATCATTGACATGTCAATTGGAAACGTATTTGCTCGATATATCATTGAACTAGCTGCAAGTTAAATACCGACAGCAGAGAAGTTTGGCACTTGTATAAACTGTAACAGTATATGGTCTGAAAATGCTGTGACCAGCAAATTAAGCAGTTATCCACATCAACAAATTGAAAAGGACAGAATAGAAAGAGTTGCACATGAACGGGTGAAAACTAGATAAGAGAACGGTATTACTGCTGCAAGACTGGATGGATTTCCGTGTGTCTAATCGAGCAAAGTTCAGTAACAGCTCGATTGCAGCTTCTCACCACATCAGCTCCGACAAGAGTTGGAATCAATTCGGGAGAGCAGAGCAGCAACTTCGAGCAAAAGGCCGGAAAGTTAGCAGTGACAGGGGCTGGGAGAAGCCGCAGCCCCGCTCCTCAGACTGAGTGCCTCCTGAGGAAGGGAGTGTTCCCTGAGGCTGGGGAGGCACCGGGACTCTGGCCCTTTTCATCCACCTCCCCAACCCCCCGAACTGGAGCTGGGGCTGTCCCCGGGCTCTTTGTTGCCCTGCGCGACTCCCCAGGCTCCTTTTCCATTGACCAGTTTGAGTTCAGCTGCTCAGGTTGCAGGATTTGAGCAGCATCTTCACCCTCCCGGTATCGAGTGGCTGATTCACAAAACGCTGCTCCCCACTGAGTAGACCGACAAGGGTTGGACAGAAGCCAACTTGCTTACTTACTCTTTAAAATATCCACGGCCCTGGGTGGGCTGGAGCCGCAATAAATTTCCAGGCTCTGGTTTGCTCCGTCAGACATCTCTCCAAGACACACACACACACTCACAGGAACTGTCTGTGAGGAGTCAGCAGTGAGACTGAGAGCAGGCTCAGCACCGCTGTCCAAACCAGGCTGGCGAGTGCTGCACAATGTGGGGCTGTTCCTTCTCTCCATGCACCTTCACCCATTCTCACTCCCACACGTCCTTCAATACATAAACATCAATAATCAAAGCCGTAAAGTAATTTAGAGATTACAAACTATTGAAACTGAAATGTCAACTCCGCTTTTGCTGGCTGCTCCTGGGGAAATAGATGGGTCAGCCGCCATAAAATGATTCCAATGCAATGGGCATTATCTTTTAATTTTCCGATCCACATTACGGGAACAGATTGTCTGTTGATTTGGAGTCATACAGTCATAGAGATGGAAATTCATGTGGCTCTGCCTAATAATGTTACTGCATCTGCAGTCATTGTCTTTACCTAATAATGTTACAACTTTATAACCAAAATTCAATGATAAGTGAATGTTTTCTAATTATAATCAGATTTTGTTTATTCAGTAGCTGACTGGGACAGCATTCATTGAGCATGACCAACTAATTTACGAACATACAAAATGACAATAGAGTTAATGAGAATGAAGTGCAGAGGGCAGGAAGAATTAGTGGTATGAGAGGACGAGGTAAGTGTGAGCACTTGACTGGATATCACGCATGTGTTGCTGAAACTTGAGGGATATGAGGCTTTGTGAGGTGTGTATGCAGAATCAGAGTTAGAGTGAATGATTGCCACGTAGGTGGGAGGCAGAGGATAGAAAATAGCGCCATTCATCCTTGAGGAGCTCAGGAGATTTTTGGCTTTGCTCTGGTACTGTTTACCATCCTTTTTTTGAGATCCAACAGGACTGACATGCACTGCCAACAGCGCTCAGGCTTGATGCCTATGATGTGACTGTCTTGTGATTTTATTCAGCGGGATGTGACATCTTTTTGTGACTCCATCCAGCAATATCAACTCAGGATGTGCTTTATGAAGTGGGGAGCCAATACAGGCTTTTTAAAAACTGACATCTCTTTAAAAAGTGACCACCGCAGGCTGAGGGGAAAGTCATACCTGCAGACAGCGAGGTCTGCAGATGGTGGAGATCAGAGTTGAGAGTGTGGTGCTGGGAAAGCACAGCAGGTCAGGCAGCATCCGAGGAGCAGGAAAATCGACGTTTCCGGCCGGAGCCCTTCATCCAAAGTCATACCTTCCAGAATTAGTGTGGTGGCCAACTAACCTTTAATTATGGTGCCAGACCATTCGGACATGGAGGTCCCACCCACCTGTGATCCTGCCACATGATTCGTCCTGTAATTTGCTCAACTTCTCACTTGTATAGACAGAGAAGTGTGTGATTGTAGGCAGCAACATGCCTCAGTCATCAGCACATATAATACTATCCAACAAGACTGATGCTATGTTTAATTTCAAAAGGGTATGAGGTGAATAGCCTTCTCCTGTGCTGTAACAGTTCTACGATTCTAAAAAAATTCCTGTAGCTTTTCAGCTCTGATCAAATGGCTGAAAAGCTGTCAGTTTCTTTCTTTGCTGGATATTGGCTAGCTCAGTTAGCTGGATGGCTTGTTTGAGATTCAGAATAACACCAACAGTGGGGGTTCAATTCCCACATTGGCTGAGGTTATCATGAAGGACTCACCTTGTCAACTTCTCCCCTCTCCTGAGGCATGGTGACTTTATCTCCATTTTCTTTTCTGTACAACTTAGGGTTATTTTTGTTTTTGCATTTTGAAGGACCTCTTCATTTGTTTTATAGATTGTATTTGCAATTTTAAGCATATGTTTCTTTTCAAAGGCCTTTGTTTTCTTCCATAAATCTTTCCTTGTGCTCCAGGTTTCTGAGTTTTATTATTGTTAACACATACTTCACCTTTACAAAATCACCACTTCTAACTTCAACAACACACCTACCATCTTGTTTTGTCATTCATTCTAAATAGACAAAGCCTTCCTTCCATTGAATCTGACTGGTCTTGGCAATGTGACCCCACTTATCAGCTTCTAAGGGGAATGACAATGCTGATTCTCCTGGCTGGGTGCAGACCCAGCTGTATTCACCACTCCCAGTGATGTAACTGAGAGATAATATCTGCAGCTTTTGGAGGTGGGATCTTGCATGTTAAAGGGACAGGAGATGAAAGCTCATTAACAATTAGGTTGTCATAGGATCTGGGTTTTCCATCAAATCTTCACTGCCACCACTGCACAAACAAAATCCAGTCCTCTTTATGCAAACATTCAAAATTCTGCCTCTGGGTGACATTGATGCATCAATACTGGTCCCTTGACCCTTTTCCATTAATGCTACAAATCTGTCCATGATTGTCATAACAGTGCCATTTGTCAGGGCTGAAGCGAGTAACCTTGATCTTCCAGGAGCCATCGTTCCAACCTCTTCTCATATTCAATCGGTCTGGCATAATGATTAGTACAGCATAAAAACATTGCAGCCAGTTGTTGGGAACTGGCTTCTGGCTCGCACATTAGCCTCCAGAATCCCATTTTGTCCTGATTAGATTAGACTCCCTACAGTGTGGAAACAGGCCCTTCGGCCCAACCACTCCACACCAACCCTCCAAAGAGTAACCCACCCAGAACTATTTCACTCTGACTAATGCACCTAACACTATGGGCAATTTAGCAAGGCCAACTCACCTGACTCACACATCTGTGGATTGTGGGAGGAAACCAGAGCACCCGGAGGAAACCCATGCAGAGAGAATGTGCAAACTCCATACAGTCACCCAAGGCTGGAATTGAACCTGGGACCCTGGTGCTGTGAGGCAGCAGTGCTAACCACTGAGCCACCATGCCACCCCGCCACCCCAATTCCTGTTGAATTGTGGACAATTAGTCAGGTAGTCAAATAGGAGCTATCATCAACCCTACACTTAAGGACTTTGGTAAAATTACGCAACCTGGAAATGTGCTATTTCTAACCAGTGGGAGAGAAATGAATGCAACCTCTTGATTAAAGCATCTTCACCTCTTTATTGCAGTAACAATAAGGGTTGGAGCCATAATTAATGAGAGTTTTGTCACCTTGACATGTACTGGCAACATCATTAATATGAACTGCAGATAATTCCAAGCAGATGTCTCAAATATGTAATTGTTTCCTTGATCACTATCAACATTTGAAGGTCATGCCATTCAGTCATTGTCAACTGGCTTATATTTATATGACCTCAAGATGTCACAAAGTGCACTAAAGCCAATGAAGTAATCTTGAAGTATGGTTTCCAATGAAATGCAAAGAAACACAGCCATCAGTTTTCACATAATGAGTTCCCACTTATGGGAAAGTTGTAATGCTTGGATAATCAGAGTATTTCAGCAGTGTTGATTGAGGAATATAAATTGCCCAGGGAGGAAATCCCCTGTTCTTCTTATTATCATACCACACAATCTCTAATACCCACCTAAGAGAGCAGAAAGGGCCTGCATTTAATATCTCAAACAAAAAAAATTGCCACAGCATTTACTCAATACTGTATTGAAGTACTGGCTTAGATTAGTGTCTGAAAGCTCTAGTGTGGACTTCGATCCACAATATTCTGACTTTGAGTCACAAGTTGCTACCAATCAAGCCATAGTTGACACACTTGATTGCATCTGTTCCAACTTATCCTACACAGCTACGTTGAGCACTAGGAAGCACTGAATGTTTTACCATAAGAAGCTTGAAACAACCATATGCTTCAATAACCATCAATGTGACAACTTGCTTCAGCTGCGAAATGTGACATCTGAAATTTGGCATGCTACAGTGTCAATGAACAACTGTTGGCAATAGAGCTAATCCTCAAGTTCAGCAAGTATTTCCATTGCCTCCAAACCAATTTCAGAACATTGACAATTAAGTCTATTATTCTGTAGCTAAATCAAAATGAAGGAATAGTAATGCGGATAATAAAATCATAAAGAAAATCTTCTTAAATTATATTGTTTAATTGCCCTATCTCAGGTTTATATCAAAGGCAGGAAAGAGGGCAATTATTGGTTGTGGTTGCAAACTTTCTCATTTAGAGAAAAGGACAAATAGGAAATATTTTCTGGGTTAGGGAAATCTGCAAAAGGACATGATATCATAGGAAATTACAACTGCCCAAGTTGATGAATGCAAAAGTGAGGAAGGAAAACTAAGAAGTTAGGAATATCTCCGTCGGTGATACAGATTGCTTTCTTACTTCTTTATTCATAGGCTGATGAATAAAGTGATTTCTTGGAATTTAGGTTTTGGTAATGATCCATGTCTGGTAGTTTGGGAAATTCTAGTATCCATGGCTGTAATACTAAAAGAGTATTATTTAAAGTCATATAAAAAGGCATGGCCAAAAATAGTAAATTTGAAATAAGATTTTCAAAAATTCTCTGACAAAATGCAAATGCAATGTTTATTTTTATGAAAAATTAATTAAAATACAATAATAGTTCAGACCAGCACTGTAGAAAAAATAGGAAGTATAAAATAATGAGATAATGACCAGAGGGCTGACATCTCTTGATTTCACATTTCATGAGAAAGAGGATTAATAGATTTAAAAATTTATGAGGAAACAGGATAACATGAGATGCAAGATTCCTGAGAATGCATCAATTAAAAGATATTATATATAAGCATATATGCACACAGTAATCAAAGGATGAAAAAAAATCTTTTCTCCATCTGGACATGATCCAAGATGAGCAGTAAATCTTTCAGTTTTGCAAGCTCAACATGCACATGTACTTTCTTTAATGGTATATTCAATCACACAAAAAAACACAGAAAATCTTGGCTCCAAGTGAGTGTTTTTGCTAGTATGTGCTCGCCTGGTTACTTGTAAATGTCACTTTCTTTGTGCATTTCTTTTATTTAGAAATCAAGTTAGGGTACTGGACTGGAAAGAGCCCTGACTTAATGAGGTACACAGATATATTTTTATATTCAGAAGGTAAAGCCTACTACAAATGGAATAGCTTGCCCAAATTTATTTGTATTTGGTTTTTTTTATTTTTCTTATTATTCACCATTCTAATATTAATTGTCTTTCTCAAAAGTCATTTCTACGTTTGTCTAGTTTATTTCCATGTTTGAAGAAAACAGCAAAACAGACAAGGTCATAAACAAGCAGTCAAAGAATTGACTAACTAACAAAGAATAGTCAGACCTTTTAAGGGGGCAAGAAAGAAAAGGCTGTGATTAATAGCAATTGAAGAAATGTGTGCAATGTGATTACAGATGCCAGTGGAATGAATGTCTACCCAAGAAGTTTGTGTTGAATAGCTATTGGCAGGAGAGACATGGTGGCAGGAAATATCCAAAGCAGGAAAATAAATTATGTGGTCACTAAAAGTTGCATGCTGAATTTTCTACAATTGTATTTCCCTAAAAATTAAGGAAAGAAATTAGTTATTTTGTGAATAAATTGTGGTTTTCTGCAAAAGATTAGTTTCTCCATAAATAATCGATAAATATAATTTACAGACTTTTAATACAATGTATGTATGATTACATTTCCATTTGTAGAAAATGTTTTGCAAAACTTAATATAATACAAGTCACACCACGTACTTCCATTATGAGGTCAAGATGATTATTTTATTCTTACATGCTTTACACCAGCATTAGTCATGAGTTGACTAATAGCTAGTATTTCAACAAAGATAAAAAAGCAATAAAATGACTTTACAGATGGTAATCTGTATGTTCTCCAGAGCAATGAACTATAGGTTCAGTGGTAAGTCTGTGGGCTAGATATTCAATCACGCCCAATTTTTAAATCACTCAACAATATACTATGTCTCCAACCTACAAGTAGGAAGTGCATGCACCTTTCAAGCCAGTTGGGCACTGTCAACCTGTTTGAATTTAGCTTTTTCATTATCAATGGGAATATACATCATGAGTATTTAAAATGATGAGTAACTGAGTTAAATTAGAGCTCTGCGTTTGCTGAACCCATCCCAAATTTGGCCCAGCAACAAGGGTTGCTAATTAGCTAGTTTCAAATCACTGCTAGTTAAAGGGATGATATAAAATTTAAGATTAGTTACTGTTTAATCATTTCAGGCTGCTAGTTGGTTGTTTGATTGTTTCTTTGCACATATTACAATGCTAGACAAGGTGGCAATGGATCAGCACTCTTTTCCTCCCAATCATCAACATGCAGCCCACACTGGGAAAGCCAGTGTTCCTCCCAGCAAAGCAAATTCAACAAATCAGCACTTGAAGAATCTTGGTATCATGGAACCAAAATTGAGCAACAACATGATTTCATCCATCTAGCCACTGACTAGGTTTGCTTGGCTCTGTGACTATTTACTGTACATGTTACAAGACCATACATTGTAGGAGCAGAATTAGGCCATTTTGCCCGTTGAGTCTTCTCCAACATTTCATCTTGGCTGATATGTGTTTCAAGGTTGAGAGTGTGGTGCTGGAAAAGCACGGCAGGTCAGTCAGCATCCAAGGAGCAGGAGAATCAACATTTTGGGCATAAGCCCTTCATGATTCCTGATGAAGGGCTTATGCCCAAAATGTTGATTCTCCTGCTCTTGGGATGCTACCTGACCTGCTGTACTTTTCCAGCACCACACTCTTGACTCTGATCTCTAGCATCTGCAGTCCTGAACTTTCTGCTACCTGATATGTTTTCAACCCCATTTTCCTGCCTTCACCCTATAACTCTTGAACCCCTTATTAAGCAAGAACCTATCTATCTCCGTCTAACATATACTCAATGACTTAGCCTCCATAGACTTCCGTGGCAATGAATTCCACAGATTCACCACCCTCTGGCTGACTAAGTTCCTCATCATTCAAGCTCTAAAGGGTCATCCATTCTCTTTGAGACTGTTCTCTGTGGTCCTTCTCTCTCCAATTAGTGGGAACATTTTCCCCACATCCACTCTATCTAGGTCTCTCAGTATTATAGAAGTCTCAATGAGAACCATCCTCAACTTAAACTCCATCCAGTCCAGACCCAGAATCCTCAACCACTTTTCAAATGAAAAGGGATTAATCTTGTAAACCACCTCTGGACCCCTCCAATACCAGCACAATCTCCTTTAGATACTGTGCTCAAATCTGCTCACGATATTCCAAATGTGGTCTGGCCACAGCCTTATGCAGCCTTAACAGTGCATTCTTGCTCTTGTATTTCAGCCCTCTTGAAATCAATACTAACATTGCATTTGTTTTCTTAACTGCCAACTGAATTTGCATGTTACAAGAATCCTGAACTAGGACTCCTAAGTCCCTTAATGCTTCAGAGTTGTGTCCAGTTCTGGTCGCCCGACAATAGGAAAGATACAGAGACTTTGCAAAAACGATTATCAGGATGTTGTCTGGACTGGAGGGCTTGCCTTATGAAGAAAGGTTGAATAAGCTCAGACTTTTTCTCTGGAGAGAAGGAGGAGAGAGGAGACCTGATGGAGGTATACAAGATAATGAGAGGAATAGTTGGGGTCAATAGCCAGAGACTTTTCCCTAGGGCAGGATTGACTGGTACGAGGGGTCATAGTTTTAAGATATTAGGAGAAAGATACAGAGGGGATGCCAGAGGAAGGTTCTTTACACAGAGAGTTGTGAATGCATGGAATGCGTTGTCAGCGGTGGTGGTGGAAGCAGAGTCATTAGGGACATTTGTGACTGCTGGACATACACATGGATAGCAGTGAGTTGAGGGATGCATGGGTTAAGTTATTATATTTTACATTAGGATTATATTTTACATTCGGCACAACATTGTGGGCCAAAGGACCTGTTCCGTGCTGTAATTTTCTATGTTCTATTTCTGAAGTTTTTCACTATTTAGAACATAGTCTACTCCACTGTGCTTAAAAAATAACTAAATAATTATTTTGAACATTTGATATTGTCTGCATCAAACAAGGTTTTAATACTATCATGATGGCTTATTCAAATAATTTGTCTCCAGTTGTGGGGCGGGATGGGGAGAATTTAAAAGACTCCCTTTCGCATTGGAGTGTGACGAACTGCATTAAGCAAGGACAAAAGAGTAAAAGGCAGGAGCATCAGTTGCACTAGAGATGAGGAGGAAAGCATAACAAAGGAAGCCTTATCCACAATTCAAGGAACTCTTTAACTTCACTGAGAAATATTACCTGTGGCACCTTTGCTTTGAAAAGAAAGCCATCATGAAATCAGCAATAAATCGCCTTTTGCATTCTACCAGGAGAACATTTTGGTTCTACATCTACAAAACATCCACATTTAATTCCCCATGGACAGAGGGAAGCAGGATGCAATTACACTGAACTTTGCCCACATCACGGGTTTCAGCCAAGTTTTGCATGTTCCCTACCATTAGCCTGGCATGAACTAGCGGCATATGGGTTTTGGCCTATGTGTATGATGTTTAATAATTTACATGTCAGGTTTTATTAATTTAATATGAGAGAGAGAGAGAGGTTATGGGGTGATAATAGGAATTTGTTTACATTGGGAGTATTTTACAAGGAAACAAAGTAAACATTGAAGAACATTAGCTTGCTTTCAGTTAGAAGAATCACTTGTTTAGTTTTTGTTTAGAATCATTTTTCTTTAGTGGGGAATCCCCAGTTTGGAAAGCTTTATAAATCAGTCCAGAAGACTTGCTTAAAATTGGATGTATGAAACAGTTCTTCTTAGAGAAAGAAATTAGTTCAGAAAAATTAGGATATAAGATACCTCAGTGAAGGGGTTTTGGTTTAAAGCTCCAGAACAGAAATGTTTGGGTAGAACCCAGAAGGGGTTATTTAATCTAAGAAAGTTTAAGTTCAGTTGTGTGACTAATCAAGATAAGGGCAATCAAACTCTCTAGATCAGGAATTGAAAAATAAACCCAGATAATTTAAACGTATAGATGTAATAGAAAAATGAATTCTCTCTGGTGTTAGAGCAATAGACAATAGACAATAGACAATAGACAATAGACAATAGACAATAGACAATAGACAATAACTCTTTCTTAAATGAATCCAGTGACTGGGCCTCCACTGCCTTCTGGGGCTGAGCATTCCACACAGCCACCACTCTCTGGGTGAAGAAGTTTCTCCTGAGCTCTGTCCTAAATGGTCTACCCCGTATTTTTAAGCTGTGTCCTCTGGTTCGGCACTCACCCATCAGTGGAAGTAGCACTGTGAAGTAGTGATGATAGGTGGAATTGTGTCTTTAGTTGTGTTTCAAAATAGTATAAATTATATTTTGTATAAATAGCTTGGTTTATTACAAAATAGAAGATTCTGTTTTATGTTAAAATCAAATCTATAGCAGTGTGTGCTTGCGTTTCCATGATAAATCACCTCATTAAATACAAATAAAACAAAATATAATCCATTGAGTTAGTTTTCAATCTGGGATCTGACTTGGTCAGTAGTAACTTCAGCTGGCATTATAACACCATTAAAAATAAGACTAGCTACTAAGCAACAAGTAGAGTCTGCTCACAGTGACAGTAACATAACCAAAAACAACCTGACTATGTAAATAATCTGAGTATTCAGAAAATGTTTCCATTGCATAATATGTAGAGGAACTGCTGAGTGCATTGATCCAGATTTATGAACAGCTGCTTCAAGTGTATCATCATGAAGGATCAGCCTTCACCTGAGCAATGAAATGCATTCAGTGCTAATTAATCTACTCCAATTATTTTATAAAGTGTTTCACAGTAGCTATAGCTTGAAAGATAAAGTTACCCCTCATAGAGTTCATTTCAAATGGCTTGGTGGTCATTCCAAGTTCTTCTTCATAATAAAGCTTTGTCTAGGATGTGTAAACCTGAGCTCAATTTGCAGCTTTAGCAACCACGTCTTTCCTTCTAAGTGATTCCCTGGTGTCTGCAGCCAACTCACACCTCTTTTCAGGAGTTGTTTGTTGTCTTTAATGTCCCCAATATCCAGCTGCTCAAACTGGATATGTTATTTAATCTGATGAATGGTTTTGGTAGCATTGACTATAAGCTTGAGTGATGATAAATTATCGGGCGCTATACTTCAATAAGTTGAGAGACATGTGCAATAGAAATTATAGTTAAATACATTCCTGCTCCTACCCAGCTGCATTTATCCAATTTCCAGATGAATCAATTTGTAGGTAATAGTCAGCCTAACCAGAGACGAGCAATTGTCACAAGTTTTGATGCCTACAGGTAGAGTCTAGGGAACAATGGAACAAACCAGCAAGCAGGGGTATTGTAAGATCATGCCTGAATTATAGATAGGAGGTTGTTCACAAGCTCATCAGGGAAGACAAGCAATCTTTATTAAGTATTTACACTACATACATGAGAGAGTAAGAGGTGACATTTCTGGTACCCAACCCCCTCTTTGTGATCTGACATCATTGTAAAGACCACATTTGTTTTTTCTTGTTATTTATTGTGGAACAAAATATGAAAATGATTACTTTAAGTCAAGGACTATGAAAGGAGTTGGTATACATTTAACAACATGTAACTGAACTCGTTGAGAGTTGTGTTTGCATTGTTGTTTTGGTCAATCAGAGGGGAAAGATATCTAAGATGCCACAGCACCATGGGTGATTTTTGACTGGTTTGTGAAGTTTAGGCCAGTTGTGGAGGCCAGGCCTCATCAGCATAAGACCACTCTGATTGGCTTCTGGGCAAGTGAAGAGAGAGACTTGGAACAATACAAAGGCAGAAGCAATAGAAAAACAGTCTGTCCCTTCCTCTGCAGACAAATAACCAAAGCCTGAAAAATAATGATTTATTCTCTCCCAGTTCCTGTAAACATTGTCTCAAGCCAATAACTAAAAAACTGAACAATTAGCGTACCAATTGTACTGTATCTGCAGTAAAGAAGTGAAAGGATATGGAAACAAGAATCTTGGAGATCAGAATGACTGGGAAAAAAAGGGGACAGCTCATTGAAATCATTGGATTGTTGCTATTGAACTATACTTCCTCTCCTTCCCCCCATAATATCCATGTTTTTGTTTCTGTTTTTCTGTGTCAGTCTATAATGTATGAAAGTATTTAAGAGGAAGCTACAGTTTCAGCTAATAAAGTTACATGTCAATAATTCATAGTTTTGTTTGCCTGTGATCAGAATTGTTTTCTTTGTTATAACTAGTCATTCCCTGTTAAGTATCAAACCCTGGTCAATTTTTTCAAATAACCTGAGTTCATCAGACAGGAAGATTGGGACTTTGAGCAATTTAGTTAAACCTTTAATGTTTGTGATGACCCCAGGAGTAGTGGAGCTCAAACATCAGTGCAAATTCCAAAGTTGGTTGTGACATCATCAGTACACAGCTCCTTGTGCACATGCGCAGTAGCTATCATAAAGATAAAGGTACTGTTAACCCTTTACTTCACATCTCCCCAAGTCTTTTTCCCCATTTATGGTTTACGCTAGTTACACTAATTGCTCATCATTCTACACCACCCCATCTCATGTCTGTGGGACATTTCTGGTGAATGTATATTGAGTTCCTTTGGAGGTTGTTGGGGTCTCTGTACATTCCAGACTCCTTCTCTGAGGAACTTCATCCCTCATCTCTGCCATCAGTGTTTATGCAGTCATATTTTCTTCTGGGGGATCAGTGTATGCAGCCCATCAGGCAACTCGCTTATTTTTCAGTGAATCAAGACACTCCTAATTGTTCAGTTGATGGCACTTAGTTCCAACAAAGCACATGGTGCCCTCCTGCTGCTGGTCCCCAAATAACACGTGCAATCCCCTTGTGAAGACAGCAAGCCCTTTGTGTCTGGTTGAAAGTACAGGCTCAGTCGGTCCTTAGCATTTCTCTTTGGCATGCCTGCTCATTACTCTGCACTGTGAAGCTTGGTGTCAGTGGATGGGAAAGAGAAGTGAATTGGATTCACCAGCTGCAGCTTACCCAAGCTGGCATGTGGCAAAACTGTTCTGCAGTGGTGTAGATCAGTATTTGAGTTAGGTTAAATGAAAATTTTCATTCTCTCTCAGTAGGTCTTTTACGGTACCCCTCATGTGGTTTTGCCATTGGCTCAAGGATATTGCAGTGAACTTGTAATGTGAACAAATCCATATAAGACCACAAAGAATTAGACACATTTGTTCATGAATTGTGGCTCATTTTTTGCGATGACCAATAATTGAAAATAACCTCTTCAAAGAAGTGATAACAGCTTCTGAGGTGGAGTGATTGAGGTTCTAGACATCAATCCATCAGGAATAATAGCCCACTTGGATGAGAAAATCATTTCTTTAATTTCAAATAGATCTATTGCAAGGTGTTCCCATGGCTTTTAGGAAATGAGGAGGGCAGAAATTCTTTCTTCTACACTCTGTAAGAGGCACAGCTGGCACAATTGGATACCATGTCCTCCAGGTAATGTGAAATACCTGGCCACTGTGTGATTGTAGTGCCCTGGTGCAATATGGAAATGCACAGATTTCTGGTGGATTTTCTGAAGAATTCAAAATAGGGAACACTTAAAGCAGCCACTTCCCATCATAAACCACAAGGTTATTATTTATGAAGATTTGATGGCACTGTTTAAGATCCTGCCACAGAACAAGGTTACTGAGGCCATACACCCCCTGGCCATCATTACAGGACATGGAATTTGCGCATGAAGTCCATCAAACAATTGAGCCTCTTGATATTCCTACAATTTATTCACTGTGCCCGGCAAATACTAGGTGATGAAAGTATCAATGTCTGTCCATTTGTCTTCCTTCCTTGGGCAGTTGATGATTATTCTTGAGAGAATCAGCAGTAATCTGCTATTTCCCTTGCACATGCTCAATAATTATGTCATAATACAACATAAATGATGATCATAATGGTATTTTATTTAAATACCAGATCTGCAGGCCATAAGCTGAATTGCAGTTCTAGCACACATCTAAAAGGTTATGTATAAGTTAACTAATCAGGCTAACAAATTCCAATCATTTAACAATCGTGTAGTGACATAAATGGACCTTAAGCCTAAACTTCACCCTAATTCAGTGGGGAGCAGGGAAGTAGTGGACAGGAGATCAAAAGAAGGGTAAAATAGATCAAACAGGTAACAGATAAGACAGTTTATATGCTGTTGTAGCTGAGTTTCCATGTAATCAGCTAGCACTGCATTGTTATCAACATACAGGAATTCTCTGCTCAAGATGTCTTCACTTCCAGTTATAATAGATTGTAGAACTTGACATTTAATAAAATGTGCAAAAGAATTTCTTCTTTTGGCGAGCCTTTAAAGCAAAAGTAATTTGGATACAATCAAGATATATTTGTATTTGAGGTTGGATCATCTCTACGACTCTGACTCTAATTGAGAAGTCTTCTTTCGGCATACAAAGAATAAAAGGATGATAAAAGGAAGAGCGAGGCTGATTAGAGAATTGATAGGGCTCTATATCTAGAGTTAGGGAACATGGGTGAGATACTAAATGAATAATCTTTGTCTATCTTCACCCAAAGAGAAAATGGAAACCCAATAATAGTTTAGGAGAAGGTAGCCAAGTCACTGGATAAACCCACAGTTGACTAGATGTGACTAAATATCAGTGTATGCTACAGCTGAGAATCAGGCTGAATATAGATATCACAAGGGGAAAGTAAAATAATAAATAGGAGTGAATAAAGAATATGAGAAGTGAATTGTGGCTAAAATAAAAATGGAATTCTGGTCTCCTTCTATCAGAAAGATGTTGTGAAACTTGAAAGGGTTCAGAAAAGATTCACAAGGATGTTGCCAGGGTTGGAGTTATAGGGAGAGGCCTAACAGGCTGGGGCTGTTTTCCCTGGAGCGTCAGAGGCTGAGGGGTGACCTCATAGAGGTTTACAAAATTATGAGGGGCATGGATAGGATAAATAGACAAAGTCTTTTTCCTGAGGTGGGGGAGTCTAGAACTAGAGGGCATAGGTTTAGGGTGAGAAGGGAAAGATATAAAAGAGATATAAGGGGCAACTTTTTCATTCAGAGGGTGGTACGTGTATGGAATGAGCTGCCAGAGGAAGTGGTGGAGGCTGGTACAATTGTCATGTTTAAAAAGCATCTGGATGGGAATATGGATAGGAAGGGTTTGGAGGGATATGGGCCGGGTGTTGGCACGTGGGACTAGATTGGGTTGGGATATCTGGTCAACATGGGCAAGTTGGACCAAAAGGTCTGTTTCCGTGCTGTACATCTCTATGACTCTCTGACTCTAATTGAGAAGTCTTCTTTCTGCATACAAAGAATAAAAGGATGATAAAAGGAAGAGTGAGGCTGATTAGAGAATTGATAGGGCTCTATATCTAGAGTTAGGGAACATGGGTGAGATACTAAATGAATAATCTTTGTCTATCTTCACCCAAAGAGAAAATGGAAACCCAATAATAGTTTAGGAGAAGGTAGCCAAGTCACTGGATAAACTGAAAATTGAAAGGAAGGAGGATTATATAGACTGGCCATGCTTTAGGTTCATGAGCTGAATCTTATGTAGTTTTGGTAAAGTGCTGGTTGCATTGAGTTTTTTGAACGGGTTTTCCCAGAAGGCCTAGTAGAATTTTGTGTTTTACCAAATTCACCTCATTAATTATCTACGGCGTTCCTCTCGATCCATTATTTTCCCCATTTTACCACATGCTATTCGCGGAACAATTTGCCCCTGCCAGGGTACGACAAATTGGCCATCAGCCTAGCACTGACACCATCTTTCAAAGAATATTACACACCTGAACAAGCACTGTCAGTCCAAAGCTGCCCTGCACAGTTCATGACTTTTGCTCAGATGTGGCAGATGAGGGAAATTTAATTCCCTACATTGTGGGCAGGGAAATGGAGGTCCTGGTAGACAGGGTAATGTATAGGGAGAATCTCCTCATCTTCTCATCTCCTCATCTGCCATCGTCTGCAGCAAAAGAGGCCACGGCACCAGACCATGCCCAGCCTGATCTGTGGTTGCCACTCAGGTCAGTGCATTCTCAGCCATGTGGAGGAACGCGCAACACTACAGAAAGAAGGCTAATGACATACTCCACTCAACCTGTGTAGGTGCCATTATCTTCTCTCTAATACCTTACACTCTATCTCTGCTACTAGACCCACCTTGCAGCAAGGAGCATGTTCTACCACCATCATTATTATCTGCAACATTTTCCCTCAGTGGATGTCGCCAACTCCAAACCCTGACTCCAACAACTGTGGAAGCCCTCTGCACTGCTACAAACTCATTTGGGACACATTCCCACCTGCATCATAGATAACAACTGTGCAACCCACATTTATCTCCCTTAATATATGTCTGTCTATCTTTTCAGGAGAAAAGAAGCCCCCCAAAAGGGAAAAAAAGATATTTAGCTCCACACAAGAGGGCAGTTTGTCCTGGATGGTGGCAAGTTTCTTAAGAGTTCTTGAAGCGGCACCTATCCAGACAAATGGAGAGTATTCTATCACACTTCTGACTTGTGCTTTTGTAGATGGGGGAGGTGAGTTAACATCTGCAGGATTCTTGACCACTGACCTGTTATTTTCTTTACATTATTTGTAAGGCTAGTCTAATTCAGTTTCTGGTTGATATCTATTCCCAGGATACTGATCGTGTGGGAGATTCAATAATGTAATATCATTGAATGTCGAGGAGAAATTATGAGATCTGTGCTTGTTGGAGACGGTCATTGTCTGGCATGTTTATCCCACATATGTTACTTATCTGCAGAAGGCTAGATGGTGTCAGGTTTTGATGCATGCGGACATGGAGTATTTCAGTATCTGAGGAGTTGTGAGTGGTACTAAATGTTGTATAATCATAACCAAAGATCCCCCCGGGGTGGAACAGTGACTCAGTGGTTAGCACTGCTGTCTCACAGTGCCAGGGACCTGGGTTTGATTCCAGCCTCATGTGAATGTCTGTGTGGAGTTTGCACATTCTCCCTGTGTCTGTGTGTGTTTCTTCCAGGTACTACAGTTTCTTCCCACAGTCCAAAGATGTGCAGGCTAGGTGAATTGGCTATGCTAAATTGCCCATATTGTTCAGGAATGTGTAGGCTAGGTGTATTTGTCAGGGAAAATGTAAAGCAATAGGATAGGGGAATGGGTCTGGGTGGATCTCATTATTTCAGTGGACTTTGGAGGATCGGTGTGGACTTGTTGGGCCTAATGGTCTGTTTCCACATGGTAGGGATTCTAGGATTCTGACCCATTATACAAAGAGCATCCTGACTCTGACAGCCCCAAACAGCTGAACCAGTCCCTGAACTAGTATCAAAGGCTACCCTAGTCTCTCTGGTACCGAAAGCCCTGAACAAAGCCTATCTCCCTTGATTTGACTAAGGATTGCTAACAACTGGTAAGCTTCCAGGCCTTGTGTCAGCAGTAAACGACAAGGCAATACAACATTACTTTGAGTCTGGTATCTCTGGTCAAGGGGACCAAGTTCTAAAAGGCAAGATAAGGCAATGCAAGGCAGGAATTCTCTGAGCAGGCTCAGAGTGGTTGCCAGGAGAGAAAGTGGTGATACAGCCGATCCAGTCCATGATCTGGGTGCATGTCCCTGAGTGCACATTCTCCTTGCTACAGTATTAAAATGATAGTTACCAGTGCAATCCATGGCACAGCATTAAAATGCAAATGCATTCTGTGTGTGGATTTGAGATGTGAGTTCCTAGAGACTGGCCCATGTCAAGTGCATGTGGCCAAGTCCAATGGAGCATGCCCTCTGATAATGGTACCTGCTATCAACATGGAGGTTGTTTGGAGTAAGCAGTGGGCTGCATTCGCCTGGTAGCCTCTCTGACTACCATGTCAAGATTTTGTGATGTCTAGCTTGGTTGACACATTTGGGAAGATAGGAGATGAATATAAATGAGGTATATTGTGCCATCAGTAAGACATTTATAAAGCAACAGTCCCCATTATTTGGCAACTTACAATGGGAGAACTACAAAGAAACTTGCCTTGTTGCTCAACAGTTGCATGAAAAGATACAGTGAGTTACTCTTGACATCAATCTCACTGTAGCCCATGTCATTCAGGCTCCTGTAAGATCCTACCTGATAATTCAGCAGGATTGGATGAAATGCATTCAACAACATTGAGGGAAGCAAGGGTAGAAAATACAGGCACAATGACCATAATTTTCCAATCCTCTTTTGATACACAAGTGGTGTCAGAGGACTGGAGAATTGCACATGTTACACCTTTGTTGAAAAAGGTGTAAGGATAAGTCTGGCAAATATATGCCAGTTAGTGTAAACTAAATGAGAAAAGCTTTAGACGTAACAATTTGGGACATTATGGCCATTTGGTAACTTGTGGATTATTTATGTAAATCTGGCTCAGATATGTTATGGACAAATCAGATTTTACTAACTTGATTTAGTTTTTTGAGGAACGTTGATGAGGGTAATGTTATTCATGTGACATACTTGGATAGCCACTCAACAGGCTTGTCAGCAAAGTTAAAGCATGCGGAATTAAAGGGACTTAAAGGGAATTAAAGTAGAAGCATGGCTATAAATTTGCACAAATTTGAAAAGAAACAAAACATGGTTGTGTGAAGTTGTTTTATGAACCATAGGAAGGTGTATGATGGAATTCCCCAGGGGCAAAGCTCTACATTTCTTGCTAAATATTAATGATCCAGACTAAATATACCTGGCACAACTTCAAAATGTGTAGATGAAACAAAGCTTGAAAGAATTGTAAATTGTGAGGAGAATGGTGATAAACTAGAGTGATTTTTTTTTCGCAGAGAAACAATGTAAAGGATATAATCATTGAAAGTGGCAGGCCAGATTGAGAAAGAATTTAATAACAGCAACTTAGACATTTTGAATACAATATGAAATCATTGGAAGTTAGAGCTTTTATGCTACAGTAATACCCTACCCCTACAAGAGCTCCTGACCCATTGGAATAAGGATCAAGAAGGAAATGTTAATTAATTGGCAAGCAAAGCAATAATGCCAAGGAAACTCTTTTCACATATGTTTACGATTTGAATGCACTATCTAAGAATGTGATTGAGATAGGTTCAATAAGGAGTTGAAGGAGGAATTGGATTGCTATCTGAAAAGGAAAGATGTGTAGGGATACAGGGAAAAGGGTGGAAGAGGATTAGGGTTAAGTGGCAATAGGTAAATAGGTAAATTAAGTGGCACTGGTTAAATTGGTCCTACAGAATACAATGCAGATCTGATAAGCTGAATGGCCTCTTGTAGTATAATAATTCTGTGATTGTATGAACCTTGGTAGCTTAAATTCTATCACTGTGTAATTCCAAAGCATGTTAATCATTTATGAGAGATGTCATTTGAACTCTATAACCATAAACTGTTTCTGTGCAAACTCTTATCTGATTTCAAATGAAAGGTTAATTGCACATAACTAATGAAAGTGGTGGAATTACTACAACAGAACATATAGAACAGCCACATTCATAACACATTACAAATGTTAACATTTTCATACATAGAAAATAGCTCTTAAATTTAAACTTGATATTCCCTTGTGCTAATGAAATAAATAAGCTCAAAGTTACTGCTTTCTAAATTATGCTATAAGATTCTTAGATCATAGAAACAATATATTATTGTTTGGAGAACTTGAACTTTAGCACAACAAGATCAGATCCAACCAACAGTACCTTTACCAGCACACACATTACTCTCCAGCCCAAGGTTCTCTGATGCTATGCTGGAGGCTTTAGTCCTGTCAGTTGAAAGGTTACGTTTCTTCCTTGTTGCCAGCAGGCCATCAGGAATATACTGCAAAGGGAGAGGGAGCAGTCGGCGCGGAAGTGAATTCCAATAGTCTAGCTCCAATAACCAAGTTCTGGTGCAGTAAAAAGAAATGGTCAGGTCAGTGAATGCATCTTCCCATGACGTCGCCAACTAACCACACATGAGATTCTCTTCTGTTCACAGAAGAGCAATTAGCAATCAAGACTTATACCTAATGAATGCTTCATCTCACTCTCATATATGTACTGATGTTGCAACTCTACATCCATATCTTGCAAAGTCTATAGTTCCAGCTAAAACAGGCACATCACCTAAACATAATGCAATACACTTTGCTGCCTTTTTGCTGGACAATGTCACACAGAACAAGAGATGATAGTATGGAATTAGTGCCTACATCTCCTGGATACTTTGGAGGAGGCAATATTCTGGATTATGGGATCAATGTCAACTGAGGTCATTCCACTTAGAGTTACCACGAGCATGCACAATAACAGTATGTCCTGATCTCATACCCCTTCTCAAATCCACTATCTGACTTGAGGCACAAGCTGCAGATGATTTGTCCAGGGGCATGCTGCTTTCCACACTAACTCTCTTTCTTCACTACTAACCTTCCTGTCTGCATTTATATGTTTACAACCTCACCATGAAGTACACAAGCCAGAGCAGACATCAGATAAACGCAGCCACTTGATCTGACAGTTATAGGCATCAGCTCAGAGATTGGCAACTGCCTTTATCTTATAAGGTAGTATGTAGATGAGATGGTGGAGCTCCTGGTCAGGATGGACTATAGTCAGGTGAAAAGAATCATGATCGTGGAAGATTGCAGATGAGCTCTGTTTCAGGTGACTTATGAGAACTTTTAAGGAACAGCATTCAGCAAAAAGTTGGTGAAATACATACTGAAAAACCCTATGGATTAGCTGCCTGACTCAGAGCTCATTTCCACCAGCAAGGAGCTAGAAGAAGTCCAGGGTTTAGCACACACATTGGAGTGCATTTCTTTCCCACCATGGCAGACATGATCATAAGAACACTGAAGCTCAGCCATGATGTCTAGTGGCCAAAGTGTCAATTTGCATTGCAACATAGTCAGAATCCACTGTTTGAACATGGAGGTTGAGGTAATCAGATCCATGCTTATTTCCATGCAAGTCCAGCCTTGTGTCATATAGATTCAGACAGCTGCCATTGCAGCTCAGTGGGTCATGCAGGTTGTCCCAACAGCCTGGCTAGATAGCCCCACTCTTGCCCCAGGGAAGTGGCAGTGACTTTCTTCTGCAAATTCTTGCTCTTCTTACTCAGGATGGCAGCATTTGATCTTAGTTGGGCTTCTTGATGTAATACTGAGTAAAATGCAGTCTTGATGCCAGTGTTGTAGCTGTTGGGTAGAAATACAGCAAGTTCTAGAGCACAAGTCTTCAGTATTATTGCTGGAATGTTGTCAGGTTCCATAACCTTTGCAGTAAACAATTTCTTCAGCTATTTCTTGCTATAATGTTGAGTGAATCGAATTGGCTGATGACTGGCACCTGTGAAGATGAGGACAGAAAGGAGAAGCTTATATGGATCAATCATTGGCACTTCTGGCTGAAAGGTTTTGCAAATGTTTTAGCCTTATCTTTTGAACTGATATGTTCTGCTCCCCTCCATCATTGAGAATGGGAATATTTGTGGCACATCCATCTCCAATGTGTTGTTTAATTAACCACCACATTTTACAACTGGATGTGGCAGGACAAAACAGCTTATATGTAATCTATTAGAATCAGTTAGCCCTGCTGGTATCTTGCTGCGTACGCTGGTCAGCGTGCAAATAATTCCGTTTTGTAGCTTCACCTGGTTGACACCTCATTTCTAAATACAACTTGTGCTTCTTTTGGTATCCCCTTCTGCACTCTTCACTGAGCTGGCTTTGATCCTCTGACTTGATGGTCTCAATAGAGTGATGGATATGCCAAAGCATGAGGTTGCAGGTTGCATTTGAGTGGAATTTTGCTGCTGCTGATGGACGACAGTGACTCATAAATCTCCTGTCTTGAGTCACTAGTTCTATTCAAAGTCTACTTTATTTAGTACTGTCATAGTGCCACAGAATGTGATGGATGGTACTCTCAATGTGAAGGTGGAACTTTGTCTCCACAAGGACTGTCCAAGTGGTCACTCTTATCAATAGTATCTTGAACAGATGCATCTGCTACTATCAGATTGACAAGAATAAGGTTAAATATGTTTTTTCCCTCTTGTTGGGTCCCTCACTATCTTCTGCAACAGAATCCAGCAGCTATGCCCTTTAGGACTTGATCTTGATTGATTGTCATGATTTGGAGATGCCGGTGTTGGACTGGGGTGTACGAAGTTAAAAATCACACAACACCAGGTTATAGTCCAACAGATTTAATTGAAAAATTGATTCACTTCTTTCACTATCACTGTATTCTAACAGATGAAAGGCTTAACAATCAATTTTTCAATGTATAATTTCAGTTACATCACACTGCAAATTTTTGCTATAAATTCTGTGTTACGATCGAGCCCTCCACTATCACCTGATGAGGAGTGTCGCTCCGAAAGCTAGTGTGCTTCCAATTAAACCTGTTGGACTATAACCTGGTGTTGTGTGATTTTTAACTTTGATTGATTGTGCTATTCTCAATGATGGACATTGAAGTTCCCCACCCAAAGTTTAATCTGCACCCTTTTCATACACAGTGCTTCCTTCAAATGATGTTCAACATATTGATACATCAAATATTTATTCATCATCTGGGGGAAGGGGAGCATGATAGATTGTAATCAGCAGTATTTTACCATGTTTGACCTGGTGCCATGAAACTTCTTGGGGTCAGGAATCAATGTTGAGGATTCCCAATGCAATCCCCCCCGCCTCACTGTGCCATCATATTTGCTGGGTCTGTTATGTTGGTGGGAAAGGATAGGTCCAAACCTGTTAATAGTATTGTTTGGGACATCATGTCTAAGGTATGATTCTATGAGTATCACAGAAGCACAAAATTGATACGGTGCTAAAGGAGGCCATTCAGCTCATCCTGTGTGATTGTTCAATGACCTAGTGTCAATCTGCTGCCTTTTCACCATATTCCTGGAAACAAGAATTGACCCTAGATCTTTTGGGGTCAAATCATCCAAAAGTGAACTTCATACCTTAGATGAACGAGCGAACTGCAGATGTCTATGTCAGACTGTTGGTTGCCTAACGCGTGAGATAACTCTCCAAAGTTTGGCACTAGCCTCTAGATGTTAATAAGATGATTTTTCAGACTCAACAATGCTGAGTTTGCCACTTTTGTTTCTAATGCCTAGTTTGATGCTCAGTGATCCATCAGATTTCATTCATATTTTGAGATCTTTTAGCAGGTTGATACTGCTGAATGTCTTTCTAGACAATTTCAGATAGCAGTTAAGAATCAATTACATTGCTGTTGGGCCTGGAGACACATGTATGCCGGACCAGGCAAGGTCAATAAAATATGGAGCTGGAGAAAGCATAGCAGGTCAAGATCAGAGGAGCAGTCTTGATGAAAAGTCCTGCTCAAAATGTCGACTCTCCTGCTCCCCTGATGCTGCTTGACCTGCTGTGCTTTTTCCAGTTCAACATTTTATCGACTCTGACTTTCCAGTATCAACAGTCTTCCCTATCTCCAAGACCAGGTAAGGTCAGCAGAATCAGATGGACCTATTTTGATTCATCTTGATAACAAAAACTATGAGACAAGGAGAGTCAATCTTTTCCATTCCAGAACTGAACTCTGGCAAAAACCCTCAAGTTCTCATCTCTTTACCCTTACGCAAGTAGGCCAATAATAGAACCAATACTAACAGGGTAACAATGAAAATGAGGGACAGATCCTAATACATGAGTGAATCTGTCATTTGTTCCCAAATTTCAAAGGTCCTTTCACCAAGTGATGGTACATATTTGTATGGCATCGTTAGCCAATGTCATAGCTTGTTTCTACAGTGTGTAATATATGCTCTGCATTCACTGAGCCTCATTATGAATACTTATAATGTGTTCCGATAACAGTGGGATTACATAGTAGATCTTGTTCAGACATTGTATCAGAGTTTCCTTCCTTTCCTTCACCTGTACGTTAATAATTTATACCTCGCTTCTACCAATCCTACCTTTGTCACCCTCGCTGCTAGCTGTGAGTATAAACACACTGTTGTTTTATGTTTTTTATGTTTTTATGTTGTTTTTAGCATGGTTGGTTATAAGAGATGAATTAGAATATCCTTTATATGTCGTGTGCACTCAAGTATGGAAGCACAGGAGTACAGCGAAGTTTACAATGTTACCCCACATGGCACCATCTTAGGTACAAAGTACTTAGGTACAGATCTTTGATACAAAATCGAGAAATAAAAGAAAAAAAGAAAAAAAACCACTTTACTTACAGTTATCCATATTATAAGTTAGAAAAATGAGAAATAAAGTTAAAAAGATAAGTATTACAGTCTTTCCATGAAGGGCCTGCAGTAGATCAGCGCAAGGGGCTTTCACACATGGTCTGACTGGACTCGCAAACTACTGACCACTTGCACCACTCCCCAGTCCATAACCTATCCCTCTCTGCTCAGGCCTCCAGCCTGCTAGCCTTCCATGCATCATTTGGAGTTGATTGATTGTTCCCATGTTGGTACTCTTTCCGTGAAATGGTAACACAATATCTCCCTGTACCCAGGTATGCAGTGTAGCTGGTTCCATTGTAGCCCATATAACATCCATTACACAATACACTGTTGCATTAAACCCCCAGCTTACTTCATCTGACTCATATCATCTGTGGACACACTACCAAAGAGATTTCTACACTAAATCTATCTATACTGGTGCTTCCAGTATTTCCTTCTATTTTTCCCACATAATAACACATTACATAATAAACCTGCTAATTACTAAACCTGCTAATTACCTCAAAGTTCTCCAGTCTATATACTGTCTTATTGGATAACGATGCTGGCATAACTGGAATTATCATAACAATACAGTTAACATACTACTATTTATATTACATTCTGCATCAGGCACAAGTAGAATTGTTAAACCCCCAAGCTGGTAGCCTGTCAGGCAAGCTCTTGTACTGTGGCAGGTTAAATAAGTGAGCAGTTGTTATCAACAGGGTGCCTCACTCTCATGAATTTGTCTCACGTTTTCCTGTATCTGCTCAAGAATACATGATTCAAAGTGTTGGAGGTATCATTCCTGACTGTACTGTTTGATAGAATTTTGTGCACGGTAATCCATCTGTTAATAGTCCAAGCATAACTATCTGCCACTGTGGCCAAGCTCTGAATTACACATCAAGTCTTGCTCCACACTGAGCTGTCTCTTCTGGATCCCATGTCCCTTTTCAACTATTTTGACAACTTAATGTCCAAAATGTTTGGTCCATGGTGGCCAAATCAAGTGAACTGCCTACTGAGGTCACTTTGTTAAATGCCATGGTGACATCATCAACCAGACTTAGTCGATCCTTTCGCTGAATTGGGATGCAGCTGTCCTGTGTGGACGTTTGTTTAACCAAAGCTGTAAATAATGCTTGGGTCTGAACCAAACACCACTTTGGCAAACCAGTATTGGAGATGTGTAGAAGTAAGGGTTACAGCTTATGGTGTATGTTACTGTAAAAAATGTTCTCATCCTTCACAAACACTAGACAGTTTTCTCATTCTGGGCTTAGAGCCAGACTAGATGGGTTTGTTACTTGTAGCTCTGGTTCTCCATCCTCTGCTGCACAGTAGATGATGGATGCAATTATTGTTGCTACTTTTCATGGTAGGTTTGTTGCTCTATGAGCATTCTCCTGTTGGCATCTCCAGTTTCGTTGACCCTATCACTATCTCCTTGCTCATGCAGTCCATCCTCAAGATTGGTGATGAAATGTTTTTGCCTCACTTTAGATGTACATGATGGCAGTCAATGCTATTGTTGTCGGTCTACCTGAGGAAGATTCAAGTGCTACCATGGTGTGGTTTGTAAGCTTTAAGCAAAGGGCAGCTGTATTTTTACTTATTCCTCCTCTTCCACTTATGCAGCATTAAGGAAACTGCTGTGATGCACAATAAGTGATTCAGCGTAAAGGTAAGATGCTCCTAGTCAAAGAAGCAAACAGTTCCATTGCACAGTAAATGTTCATTTATTAATAGGTCTGAGGAGTTATTGGGGAGGCAGTTTGTATCCCAACAGTCCATGCCACTACTGCAGTTAGTAAGGTTCGATTACCCCCATGACTAATTACTCTGGAAAAGATGTACAGTATTAGTTAATGAATGACTTGCCTTCAATTGTGACCAGTGTTTCCAGTGCCCTCTCTCTTTCATATCACTCTTCTTTATTACTTCATAAAGTCCTTTTCACATGCAGGCAAAATATAGTTTCTCTGTTGTCAGTCTCTCCATTGCCTTAACCCTGACTCTGGACATCTCAGCCTGTCCTGTTCCTGCCTTTACTTCTGAACTTCTAGTCTCTGTCTGTGCAGCTGCTTGCACAGCTCTCTCACAAACAGTTTAACTCTCTCTCATGGGTCCTACATACTCAAAGCCAGTCACAAAATCCTAAGGAATTTCATTTGGCTTCCTGCCATTAGTTTATATGGAGTGTATCCAGTCATTCTAGAGGGTGTTGCCATGAAACCCATTTGGATACTAGACAACAGACCAATCCATCCCTCTCTTGTCTCCTGGATGACCTCAGCTAATGCTCTCTTCGTTGTCTTATTCATTTGCTATACCACGCCTGAGCTTTGCAAATGGTAGTTGGTGAATTATTTGTTCAATTCCAAGCAATTTAAAAATGTTATGAATGAGTATGTGGATGACCTTTACGAGAAAAGGTGCAAAACTTGACTTACTCTTGGGAAGTAAGGCAGGTCAGGTGACAGTGGGGGAGTGGGTCAGTGGGGGAACACTTTGGGGCCAGCGACCATAATTCTATTAGTTTTAAAATAGTGATGGAAAAGAATAGACCAGATGTAAAAGTTGAAGTTCTAACTTGGAGAAAGGCCAATTTTGATAGTTTTAGGCAAGAACTTTCAAAAGCTGATTGGGGGCAGATGTAAGCAGGTAAAGGGACAGCTGGAAAATGGGAAGCCTTCAAAAATAAGTTAATGAGAGTTCAGAGATAGTGCATTCCTGTTAGGGTGAAAGGAAGAGCTGGTAGGTGTAAGACTGCTGGATGACTCGAGAAATTGAGGGTTTGGTTAAGAAAAAGAAGGGAGCATATATTAGGTATAGACAGTATGGATCGAGTGAATCTTTAGCAGATTATAAAGGTAGTATGAGAATACTTAAGAGGGAAATCAGGAGGGCAAAAAGGGGACACGAGATAGCTTTGGCAAACAGAGTTAAGGAGAATCCAAAGGGTTTTTACAAATATATTAAGGACAAAAGGGTAACTAGGGACAGAATAGGGCCCCTCAATGATCAACAGGCAGCCAATGTGTGGTGCAGCAGGAGATGGAGGAGATACTAAACGAGTATTTTGCATCAGTGTTTACTGTGGAGAAGAACATGGAAGATATAGCATGTAGGGAAATAGATGGTGACATCTTGAAAAATGTCCATATTACAGAGGAGGAAGTGCTGGATGTCTTGAAATGCATAAACGTGGATAAATCCCCAGGACCTAATCAGCTGTACTCTAAAACTCTGTGGAAGCTAAGGAAGTGATTGCTGGGCCTCTTACTGAAGACTAGAGATTGGCTAATGTGTTCCCTTTTAAGAAAGGTGATCAGGAAAAGCCAGGGAACTACAGACCAGTGAGCCTGACATCAGTGGTGGGCATTTTGTTGGAGGGAATCCTGAGGAACAAGTGGGCATTTTGTTGGAGGGAATCCTGAGGAACAAGATGTACATTTATTTGTGATTCGGAGATGCAGGTGTTGGACTGGGGTGTACAAAGTTAAAAATCACACAACACCAGGTTATAGTCCAACAGGTTTAATTGGAAGCTCACTAGCTTTCGGAGCGATGCTCCTTCATCAGGTGATAGTGGAGGGCTCGATCGTAACACAGAATTTATAGCAAAAATTTGCAGTGTGATGTAACTGAAATTATACATTGAAAAATTGATTGTCTGTTAAGCCTTTCATCTGTTAGAATACAGTGATAGTGAAAGAAGTAAATCAATTTTTCAATTAAATCTATATGGACTTTAGTAAGGTGTTCAAAAAGGTTCCAGATGGTGGAATCTCATGGAATATAGGGAGAACTAACCATTTGGATACAGAACTAGCTGAAAGGTGGAAGACAGAACGTGGTGGTGGAGGGTTGTTTTTCAGACTGGAGGACTGTGACCAGTGGAGTGCCACAAGGATTGGTGCTGCGTCCACTCCTCTTCGTCATTTATATAAATGATTTAGATGTGAACATAGAAGATGTAGTTAGTAAGTTTGCAGATGACACCGCCATTGGAAGCGTGACAGACAGCGAAGAAGGTTACCTCAGGATACAATGGGATCTTGATCAGCTGGGCTAATGGGCCAAAGAGTAGCAGCTGGAGTTTAATTTAGATAAATGAGAGGTTTTGCATTTTGGAAAAGCTCATCTTTGCAGGACTTATAAACTTAATGGTAAGGTCCTAGGGAGTGTTTCTGAACAAAGGGACATTGGAGTGCAGGTTCGTAGCTCGTTGAAAGTAGAGTTGCAAGTAGATCGGATAGTGAAGAAGGCATTTGATAAGCTTTCTTTTTTTGGTCAGAGCATTGAGTATTGTAGTTCGGCGGTCATGTTGTGGTTGTATAAGACATTGGTTAGGCTACTTTTGGAATATTGCATGCAATTCTGGTCTCCTTCCTATCGGATGTATGTTGTGAAACGTGAAAGGGTTCAAAAAAGATTTACAAGGATGTTGCCAGGTGTGGAGGATTTGAGCTACGGGGAGAGGCTGAATAGACTGGGGCTATTTTCCCTTGCACATCGGAGGCTGAGGGGTGACCTTATAGAGGTTTATAAACTCATGAAGGGCATGGATAGGATAAATAGACAAGGTCTTTTCTCTGGGGTGGGGAGTCGTATTTGATGGGGGAGGGGGGTTGTTGGAATCCAGAACTAGAGGCTATAGGTTGAGGGTGAGAGGGGAAAGATTTAAAAGGGACATAAGGGGCAACTTTTTCACACAGAAGGTGGTGTGTTTATGGTATAAGATGCCAGAGGAAGTGGTGGACACTGGTACAATTACAGCATTTAAGAGGCATCTGGATGGGTATGTGAATAGGAAGGATTTAGTGGGATATGGGCCAAGTGCTGGCAAATGGGTTAAGATATATGGTTGGCATGGACGGGTTGGACTGAAGGATCTGTTTCCGTGCTATACATCTCTATGACTCTATGACTGCTCCTGTGGCCCATTTGGTCAGAGCTGATGAAACGTGGATTTTGACTGGACTTCCCAGGCTATTTTGAATGTGCACCAGACATCACTGACAATGTTTTTCTCTGACTGTTCACTTCCCTTGCTACCACCATCAGTTACCCAACCTCCTCTATGTGGCATGTTGTGCATTCCTATATTGTATTTTCATAAAGGTTTGCTGAATGCAACATCATGCTGCCACTCTTCTAGTCCTGCCAGATGCCATTAGTATCTTTTACTGCCCCCTGGTGTTCTACCGCCATTTGCTACTTCTTCCATATCCCTGTATAAATCTAACATGACTTGGAGATGCCAGTGGTGGACTGGGGTGTACAAAGTTAAAAATCACACAACACCAGGTTATAGTCCAACAGGTTTAATTGGAAGCACTAGCTTTTGGAACGCCACTCCTTCATCAGGTGGTTGTGGAGTACACATTGTGGTTCGAATACCATGATAGTTTCACTTCTTTCATGTGTAAATCACAAAATCTTTTTTAAAAATTGCATTCTCAGGTTAACTGTAACAATTGGTGTTAGCTAGACAATATGTTGAAGATGTTAGTCTCTGTCTGTGCCGCACACATATATACACTCTCTCTCACAGACACTCACAACCCCCTACCCCAGACACACACACACACTCCCACACTCACACATGCATCCCCTCACAGATTTAAGACACTCTACACTCACATACACACACATATACACTCTCTCTCACACTCACAACCCCCCCTAACCCAGATAGACAGACACACACATCCACATATACATATAAATTTGTGGGGTGAATTTGTACTTGCAGAGTTACATTGTACTTTGCTCAAAAACTGCATGAATCTATGTACGACTCTGTTATCTCACTTTTAAGATTAGAATCAGTCTAAACATCATGGCACAGACAGAGAACACAGGGAGCTAACACCTTCAACATATTGTCTAGCTAACACCAAATGTTACAGTTAACCTGAGAATGCAACTTTTAAAAAAAAGTTTTGCGATTTACACACGAAAGAAGTGAAACTATCATGGTATTCGAATAGATGAAAGACTCAACAGACAATCAAGGTATTTTTCAATTTATAATTTCAGTTACATCACACTGTAAATTTTTGCTATAAATTCTGTGCCTTGCAATTGTGGCCTCCATAACCGCCTGATGAAAGAGCGACACTCTGAAAGCGAGTATGCTTCTAATTAAATCTGTTGGACTATAACCTGGTGTTGTGTGATTTTTAACTAAACTTGATATGTTAACCTCCAATGGCCCAAATGTTGCTACTGCCACCTTTTGGTCACAGCCAGTTGCAGCTGCCTTCTTGACTGCCTTACTGGCCTTCACTGGCATAAGGTCAAAATCCTACAACTTCCTTCCTAATAGCACTGTGGGTTAACCTACACTTCCCCATAAATCACTACAGATTATAATAGTTTGAAAAGGACCCACCCCCATCAAGGACTATTAGGTGTAGATAATAAATACTGCTTTTGTCATGATGCCCAAATCCTGGTAAGACTGTTTTTAAAACATCCTGAGGTCATCAACATTCAGGATCCCAAGGCTCCCAACAGTTTGTAATGGGTTGGTACACACCCCTTCCCACCCTACCTCTTGCAAAAATGCCATCCTGTATTCCCAATTCCTCTGCCTCCGCTGGATCTGCTCCCAGGAGGACCAGTTCCACCACAGAACACACCAGATGGCCTCCTTCTTTAGAGACCGTAATTTCCCTTCCCACATGGTTAAAGTTGCCCTCCAACGCATCTCGTCTACATCCCGCACCTCCGCCCTCAGA
>NC_057721.1:28986962-28991198 GCF_004010195.1 Chiloscyllium plagiosum
ACTGCCTTTATTCCTGATGAAGGGCTTTTGCCCAAAACGTCGATTTCGAAGCTCCTTGGATGCTGTCTGAACTGCTGTGCTCTTCCAGCACCACTAATCCAGAAAATGGGTTGGTACAGTTGCAGGAGGTAACTCCTATGGAAAAAATATGTGAGTGAGCAGCAAACGGTTCATCTAGAAAAATATTCTGATTGGATGATGAGGTTTATGCATGGTTCTGAAAGTGACTACAGTATTCTCTTTTTTTTGTCTCAACTGCCCTTCCTGACAGTTCTGATCACAAATGTCCTTCAGGGAAGAAATAGATCATCTTTACTGGGTTTTATTTGTGGGTCCAGATCCCATGGCAATGTTGCTGACACTTAACTGCTGTCAACAGCTGCCATGTCCCATTAACAAATGAAACAATGTGGAATTCTTCAGCTGATGCTTCACCCCATTCTGCATTCCAATGTTCTATTGGATTATATCAGGGCCAGCACCAGCTCTATCAACAATTAATGTAGTGATGTGAGAAATGGGTGCTTGGACTGAATATAAGTAACTTTGTGGTTGAATTAGCACAATATAATTGATAATTATGATCATTTACAAAGTGAAGAAACTTAAATTGGGATGTTTAGATTGGAGGGGCAGACAGCAAATGAATTTTAATCACTCAATTACTACATTGTTGATCTGTTAAATAAATTATTATAACAGTTAAAAACAATGCAAAAGGTTTGCAGGGAAGTAGATGGCAAATGTTCCAATATAGTTTGCTAAAACAGAGTTGACAATGCAGTTTCTTTTGGAAACATTTGGTAATGAATTGCAGTACTTCACAACAAAACTCCCTTTTATATGCCTGTTTCACATGTGTCAGACCCTTCCAAACAAAAACAAATTAAAAGCAGTTTTAGTTGTATTTAATTGCGATTATAAATCAGTCACGGATTAAAAGCCCTAGCATCTGAGATCTGCCACACCAAGAGGTTTTCTCAGTTTGTTGAGTTTGTACTGAAAGCAGAATAACCACTGCCTCTGTTTTAAACTTTGTTACAAGCTGCTTATTTCTCAACCACAAAAAGCTGTGGAAATTGTTCAGGATCATTATTGTAATGGTTTAATCAGACAGAAGCAAAATACTGATATAGAAACCTGAATTTAAAAAAAAATGCTAGAAGTACTCAGCAGGTTGGACAGCGTCTCTGGAAAGAAACAAACTCACCTGTTGAACTTTGATTCTCAAAAATGGCTGAGTTGAAGATAGTGCAAATGCTTACATTTTAAAAATCTGCAACCTGATCATGAACAAAATCAAGAATGAAATTGACAATTTACATATTTTGGTGAGGCTAGCAGCTTTTGATTAAACCTACTTTTCAGACTGAAAGAGGCTAGTTGGATTTCCCAGAACTTGAGAAACTTGGGACTTGAAGACTAAAGATACATGTCATGTTAGCTGTATATTAAGTAGGTGGTTTCTTATATCCATATTGTACATGTTAGCTGGGTACTCAGCTGGGCTTATACATTTAGGAACTCACTGAAACTGTAGTTTTTACATTGGAAGTGCACAATATGCTGTTTGTAACTCAAAGCTTGGAAGTGAATAGAAGTGGTCCAGTGGTCAATCCATCACTGTCTGGTTATTTGTACTCTAGCATGCCACAGAGTTTCAGCCTGCAGGAAAACATGTACCTTGGGGATTTCCAGCTGAAACTCCATCCTGACCTGTCTGTGAAACTGATCTAGTTATTATATGGAGAAAGTGAGGACTGCAGATGCTGGAGTACCAGAGTTGAAAAATGTGCTGCTGGAAAAACGCAGCAGGCCAGGCAGCACCCAAGGAGCACGGGAAGAAGATTGCAGGACGGTGCTTAATCCAAGGGTTGGGACTGAGATAAGGTGGGGGGAGGGGAAATAAGGAAGCTGGAGAAATCTACATTCATCCCGTTTGGTTGGAGAGTTCCTAGGCGGAAGACGAGGCGCTCTTCCTCCAGGCGTCGTGTGGCCAGGGTCTGGCGATGGAGGAGGCCAAGGACCTGCATGTCATTGGCAGAGTGGGGGGGGGGGCTAAAGTGTTCAGCCAGGGGGCGGTTGGGTTGGTTGGTGCGGGTGTCCCAGAGGTGTTCCCTGAAACGTTCCGCAAGTAGGCAGCCTATCTCCCCAATGTAGAGGAGACCACATCGGGTGCACACCTCCAGACAGACCCCACCACCAGGGATATATTTCCTCTCCACCCCTATCAGCATTCAGGAGAGACCATCCCTCCGTGACTCTCTCGTCAGGTCCACACCCCCCACCAACCCAACCTCCACTCCCGGCACCTTCCCCTGCAACCGCAAGAAGTGCAAAACTTGCGCCCACACCTCCCCCCTCACCTCCCTCCAAGGCCCCAATGGATCCTTTCATATCCATCACAAATTCACCTGCACCGCCACAGACATCATTTACTGTATCCGCTGCACCCGATGATCTCTATTCAAACTGTAAAACACAAGGGATGTAACAAGTTTTAAAAAGTACAAAAATAGGAAAAGCAGGGAGAATATAAAAGAAAAAAGTGGAGATCTGTGATGGGGTGCAATGAGAAACTACATAGGAAAGCACGATTATGCAAGTCAAAGAAGATACATAAAAGAATAGGTCTAGACAAAGAGTTCACGGAGGTAGAAGAATCAGCTGATGTTTAAATAGATGGACAGACTGGTTTGGAGCAGAAATTGTGAGTTCAATGTTGAGCACAAGAGGCTGTGAAATGCCTAATGAGGTGTTGTTTCTTGAGCTGTATTGAGTTTGGTAGGATATCGTGGGTAATTCTTTTGTGGTACAATGGTATTGTACCTACTTCCGGATCAGGAGACCTAGGTTCAAGTCTCACCTACTCCAGAGGTGTGTTATAATGCTTCTGAACACACTGATTAAAAAAAGTATCTATAGACTCCAGGTCCCTCTGGGCAGAAGCTCAAATTTCAGGTTTCACCTTTTCTAGAATTTGTAACAACTCTGAAAAGATTGACTAGAAAATATTTAGAACATTGTAAGGATGGGGTGGAGAATTAAAATGACAAGTTGCTCGGTCAGAGTCTTATTTACAGACTGAATGAAGTGAATACCAAATCAATCACCTAATCTGATTTTAGTCTCCCCCCACATAAAGAAGATCCCATTAGGTGCAGCAATTACATAGGTTACATCGAAAGACATACAATTAAATTGTTAATTCATAGAATGGTACAGACCCTGCAGTCCAAACAGTCCATGCTGAACATAATCCCAAATTAATCCTACCTGTCTGCTCCTGGCCCATATCCCTCCAAACTGTTCCGATTTGTGTACTTATCCAAGTGTCTTTTAAATGTTGTAACTGTGCCCACATCCACCACTTCCTTAGGAAGTTCATTCCACATGCTGACCACCCTCTGTGTAAAAGTTTTTGCCCCCATGATTTTTTAAATCTCTGTCCTCTCACATTAAAAATATGCCCCCAAGTCTTGAAACCCCCATCCTAGGGAAAACAAAAAATCTCATGATTTTATAAACCTCTATAAGGTCACGTTTCACCCTCCTACTTTCCAGTGAAAAAAGTCCCAGCCTATCCAGCATTTCTTTATAACTCAAACCTTCCATACCTGGCAACATTATGGTAAATATTTTCTGAATCCTCTCCAGCTCAATAATATCCTTCCTATAACTGAGCGACTGAAACAAATTTCTGGGACTTGAATCATGGGAAGGGAAAGGGTATTAGATGTCCTGTATTTGCACAGGAGGGCACTATGGAATGGTGAAAGAGTTTTGGGGATGATTGAAAAGTGACTTTGTTGACACAAATGTAACAATCCTTTTGGAATGCTGAAAAAGGGGAGAAGATCTATTTGATGCTGGCATCCCATTAGAGTCATAGAGTCATAGAGATGTACAGCATGGAAACAGACCCTTCGGTCCAACCTGTCCATGCTGACCAGATATCCAGTGGTCAGGTGAATTGGCCATGCTAAATTGCCCGTAGTGTTAGATAAGGTGTAAATGTAGGGGTATGGTGGGTTGTGCTTCGGCAGGTCGGTGTGGACTTGATGGACCGAAGGGCCTGTTTCCACACTGTAATGTAATCTAATCTAATCTAAAATGTTGAATATCCCAACCCAATCTAGTCCCACCTGCCAGCACCCGGCCCATATCCCTCCAAACCCTTCCTATTCATATACCCATCCAAATGCCTCTTAAATGTTGCAATTGTACCAGCCTCCA
>NC_057721.1:28992485-29017385 GCF_004010195.1 Chiloscyllium plagiosum
TCTTCAAAAAACTCAATCAAGTTTGTGAGACATGATTTCCCATGCACAAAGCCATGTTGACTATGCCTAATCAGTCCTTGCCTTTCCAAATACATGTACACCCTGTCCCTCAGGATTCCTTCCAACAACTTGCCCATCCCTGAGGTCAGGCTCACCGGTCTATAGTTCCCTGGCTTGTCTTTACCGCCCTTCTTAAACAGTGGCACCACATTTGCCAACCTCCAGTCTTCCGGCACGTCACCTGTGACTATCGATGATACAAATATCTCAGCAAAAGGCCCAGCAATCACTTCTCTAGCTTCCCACAGAGTTTTTTGAAACAAAGAAAGAAATCCTCTATCTACATGAAACCTTCAAATACAAATGCCAGCAGCCTGGTCCCAAGGACCTGAGCTTGAGAAGCTCAATGCCTGGTCCAAGTATAACATTTAAAAGGCATCTGGATTGGTACATGAATAGGAAGGGTTTAGAGGGATATGGGCCAAATGCTTGCAAATAGGATTGGATTAATTTAGGATAGCTGGTCAGCAGGGACGAGTTGGACCGAAGGGTCTGTTTCCGTGCTGTACATCTCTATGACTCTATAAGTAGTCAGGGTCAGAGAATGCATGTTTAAATGTCACATACCAGCAATTGCACAAGTCTCAAACATTGCTTAATGCAACCCTACCATTTCTAACAACCACTACTAATCAACACTTATATCCAACAGCCATATCTTCGCCTCACTCTTGCACTGCTGCAAATCACACACCCCTGTAGAATCCCTACAATGTGGAAACAGGCCATTTGCCTCACTGGTTTGCAACGACCATCTAAAGAGCATTCCATCCAGACCGATCCACCTATCCCTGTAACCCTGCATTTCCCTTGGCTAATGCACCTAATCAACACATCTCTGGACATTATGGGCTAATCCACCTAACTTGCACATCTTCGGACTGTGGGAGGAAACACATGCAGACACGGTGCGGGGAATTGAACCCAGGTCCGTGGCACTGTGAGACAGCGGTGCTAACCACTGTGCCACTGTTTGATGCAAGGATCTACCTCTTGTTTTTCTCCCCTCTCCCTCACTGCAACTCTCCCTTTGAGCCTTTATCCTTTTAGATACCAAGAACTGCCACCTGACTGGATAGTGCTGCAGGAACAAATTGTGGAAGAGGATAAAGATACTGATAATGATTCTCAGCCTTACTGCCACTACCTCAGATACTGACACTGTGAGTAGTTTAGAGCAGCTTAGAGGCAAGATTTGCACATGGTGAGACATAAGTGTCCTAGAATCAGAGCGAAGAGAAAGAATGGGATACTATTTGGTGGGTGAAAGTAGACATGAATTACTGAGGACTCTGAGGATTCAAAAAGGGTGGCATACAGATATGTAAACAGACTGAAAAACTTTTGTACCTCTGCAGGACTACCAGGAAGTCTGCACTCACTTTCAAGGAGTGTGGAGGAGTATATCAACCTTGAGCATGGCTTTACATTGCGCTTGGAACTCATTGTTTCCAGCATGAATATGGGCCATGACTGGAATAGCCATTATATGGCATCTGATAGATGATGTTTCAACTTTCTTTGGGAAATTTATGCTTATGTTACAATATCTGGCTACTGCACTGGAGCTCAGACTGAAGCCATCATTACTGGCAATACTGATGTTCAAAGGATTTTGCTGTGAGTTACAGTAGCCCTGTATCGATAAACATGTGACATAGATTAAGGAGGCACCACCCGGGGGAGTGACAATTGCTCAAGGGAGCAAAAAGCTGCTTGTAGATGGTCGGGAATGGCAGCAATTCATCCTTCCACAACAGCCATCTGGTTGTTGGTAGCTGCCATCCAGCCAGCCCAGGAGAAAGTGAGGACTGCAGATGCTGGACATCAATTTCAAAGAACCTGGTGCTGGAAAAGCACAGCCATTCAGGCAGCATCCAAGGATTTTTCAAGCATAAACCCTTCAGCCTCATTCCTGATGAAGGGCTTATGCTCAAAACATTGATTCTCCTGCTCCTCAGATGTTGCCTGACCAGCTGTGCTTTACCAGCACCACACACTTTGTTCCAGCCAACCCAGACTGTTTTGTTCCATTCTGAAGTTCTGCAGACCAAAGCCATGTCTTCCAGGCGTAGACTGATACATGGTTATCCTGCATGGCTAGCTGTAACCTCTGCTATTGAATGTCAGCAGTGTTCCACCAGCCGTGCCTTAGCCATTGAGGTAGTACCTTGTCAAAGCATTGGGACAGATAAAGTCACACATAAGGAAAGCATTAAGCGAATACAGAAGATTGACTAATTAGATGTTTTATTGAATATTTATGGTTTGATTGGTAAAGTTAATTTCAAACTTTTGTTTTGTGGTGACTTTTTTGACAATGTTGTTGCCTCAGCTTCTGATAGAAGGGAAGGAATGGGACTATTTTTGCATAAAGAATTAGGATTTTTTTTACAAGGAACACAATGGAATGAGATGAGCAAAGCCCAACCAAGAAGGGGCTGAGTTGATGCCTTCACCTCCTCACCTTCTCAGCACATGCCTAGTAATAAGGTTGTGTCCTCATGATATCCAGGTTGCCTGGTATGCAACAGATCACTGTGAATTAAGAGCTGCATTCAGAAAAATACTGCAGAACTCATCCAAAACAGCAGAAGCATTGATTAAACACCCCAATGGTCTTCTCAACAATAAGCCACGTGTTCTTTGAATACAGCACACATAGGGATCACACACTGGAGTCATAAGCTGGATTGTCATTCAGAGGCCTGCCTCTAGTTTCTCATTGTGACTCAATTGCTAACAGTACAGTGAACCTTTGGAGAATAAAGGCAAATGATTGTTGCTAGTTACCTGGCATTGACCTGTACTCTATATACTGAGGGAGTGGAATCGTTTTGCTGTTATGCTCCATCTCTGAACTTACTTGCACACCTGCAAAGCAATATATGAATGGAACTGTGTGCCATATGAACTGTACAATCCGAGTGAAGCCATGTGCCTTAACCATCTACTTCTCTGTGGATTGCATACAGAGTGTCATCTCCATGACATCCTGCTCTGAGGCTGCAAGTATGGTTGCAAGAGCTGGAAGATTTCAGTGAGCACCACCTTAGTGAAGTGGACACACTGATGCTGCTGTGATTGAGGTAGAAGTAGTCTATGGGTAGATATGACTTCCTGTCTATGGGTAGTATATGACTTCCTGTTAATAGCTTTTCTCCCTCGTTCAGCAATTTACTCTCTCCAATGCCATTTCTGCTCATTCTCCCTTTCCTGCTCCTGACAATACCTCTCACTTGAAACACATGAGCTCAGCAGAATCCTTGAAATCAGAATGAGGGACCTGACCACATGCATCACTATTTCCTGTAGAATTAAACAGGACACTGCAGTAACTGTACAAACCAACAGACACTGTCAGCAACACTACAACAGCTAACAGAAATCAATAGTTGTTGTGGTTCTGTTCGCCGAGCTGGAAGTTTTTGTTGCAAACGTTTCGTCCCCTGGCTAGGCGACATCATCAGTGCTCGGGAGCCTCCTGCGAAGCGCTTCTTTGATGTTTCCTCCGGTGTTTATAGTGGACGAAACGTTTGCAACAACAACTTCCAGCTCGGCAAACAGAACCACAACAACGAGCACCCGAGCTACAAATCTTCGCACAAACTTTGAAGAAATCAATAGTACCTAATCTGAGTGGGTTTCTAAACCTTTAATTGGGCTGCTAAGTGCAAAATCAGCTTCAATGTTATATGTGGGAATTAGTTGGGGTGTTAAGGTTGAAAACATAATTATGATACCAAATCAATTGAATAACACAGGATCCACATACTTCGTATACTTTTGACACACGCCCCTTGTGTTTGCTTTACCCAGTTACCCGAAATGGTGCTCAGTACAAGAAGCTTCCATCTGATGTTACTTTGAATGCAATTGGCAACCATGGTGCTGAAAATACAGGTGCTACACAATCAAACGTGTGACCAATATCTACAGACATTTTGTTATATGGGTTCTAGTAGCTTTCCAAAACTTGATTGTGTAACTAAAACCCACTTGAATTGCTGCACATTAAATAATATCAAGCCAATGGGATATATTCAAAAGAGAATGAGTTCCAAATAGTTAATTTTTTACTATCCTGGTTGTTGAATGATACAACGATAATGGAGTTTTTGATTAACTACAATAATCAATGTGGTTATTAATCCACAAAACATCCAGATATAGCATGAGGAAAACCCTAGGGTGAAGACCCACAGGAACAATAAGTTGTAATGCCATCTTTCCCATTCAAGGATGTGACATTTATTGCATGATATCTTACATCTCAATTACTAGTTGTTACTAGGAGTGGGAAGTAGTCATTTTAGTTAAGCCAGAACAATCTATTTTGTCCTAGGGCCTTACTGTTACTCCACATTCAAGAAACTGTTTTATCTTTTAAGTATTCAAATCTCATTGTTGGCTGCCTCAAAAATAGTTTGGCTGTGGTCAAGAGTAGTCTTGTAGGGTTGGCTTCAGGGCTGATGGGGTTGGCACAGCAGCAATAAAAGGACCTCAGAGCATCAACAACTGCTTGAAGTAGGTGGAGGAGGGCACTTGTCAGGAAGTCACATGAACGAAGGATCTTCAAGGAACACTGAATCTACTCAACCTTATTTCGGAACAAGAAAAACGTGAGGACTGCAGAATGCCGGTGATCAGAGTCGAAGAGTATGGTGCTGGAGAAGCACAGCCAGTCAGGTAGCATCTGAGGAGCAGGAGAATCGATGTTTCAAGCCTAAGCCCTTCATCAGGAATGTTAAGGAACAAGGTTTCATACAAATTCACTTCAGCAAAGGGAACTATCACCAAACTATGTTGCCTGCTGGAGCCATAACTTGAGCCTTGAACCAGCGGATGAGTAGTACTGCCTACATCAAGCCAGGCCTCTTGCCCTTAGCTTTTTATGTTCCTTCCCCATTAATGTCACATGCTATGTATTATTTTAACCATAAGACCAGCACAACTTAAAATGAATTGGTTTTAGTTTATTAACAGGAGCAAAATTAATATTGTACATATAAGTTAACGATGCATGGATAAGAGATGTATTGAAATAATAAGTATCATACAGTGGATCACTTAACACTTCATTCACATACTGTTTGCATTTGTCTTTCATATGCAGCCATAGTCAGTATTTTCCGTTTAAATGTACACTCTTTTGCAAAATAGTTCTGTTAAAATATTAATTTAAATACCATTTCTGTTTGTCTGGAGATCATTACAGTATAACTGTGAAGACATAATGTCATGAAACAGCGCACATTTATTTTGCATCAGGTATCAGAATTTTACAGAATTAGTTCTGTAAAACTGCTGATTTTGATAATGGGATAAAACCTTGATAATTTCTGATAATGCTGACTCCCATGCCAAGATATTGCACTATCAAATGGTTTAAATTAACATTCAATTGTTGTACAAACAGATCTAATTTACAGCTAGCCTTAATATATAAATTATCAGTTTTTCACAGTATGTTGTCATTTGCACATCGTATAAAATGTTTTCAGTGTTAACTCAATTGACAATTATAGCATTGTCATGTAATGAAGTAAACCAGCTTTTCACAGAATTTGCTTCTTCTTCCATGCTATTTTGCAAGCATTTAGGAATTTGTGTAATTAATTTCTAAAAGCTTCTTTTGGTGCAATCTCTTAAAAACTAAAATTCAGGTCTTGGTAAGCCTCTAAGAGGTAATTCAAGTCCTTGATTCTTCTCTCTCCCTAACAGTTGTTGCCCATCCATCTTACAGTGTGAACAATATTGTGGTTGGAAAGAGTACTTTCATCCCTCAGGAGGAAGTTACATGTTAGACAATTACCGGCCAATTGACTGGCAGAGACTCTAATCTCAGCAGTGCCATCAGGATTATAGGAAGCTCACCACATCAAGGAACCTTGACTGACAGTTAAGCCCAAGGTGTTGCCAGGCCTAGGTGGTAGGTGGAAGCGGGGGTATTAAGAGGGAAGGGCTATGGGTGACCAGATTCCGATGTGGGGGGGGGAGGAGATGACCTTGGAAGTGGATGAGTAGGCCTTTGTTTGTCCCAGGGTGCGGAGATTCCTCCCCAACACCTAACTGCATGCTTGCTCTGCACAGCACCAACACACACAGCTAACTTGGTCAGGTGTTAGCCTCTCCCCCTTGGGTTTAGGTTCCTTAACTGCTCATTATCTGGACACTTAAGGGTGACAACAGGCGCTAAGGTGGGTGGACCACGTGGTGGATCCCTATCTCCCATTTGATTCAAACAAGTTAGTGGAAGAATGTAATATCCATCTCCAGAGGAACTAGTGATTTAGAAATTCCACAAAGAGAACCTCAGGAAAAAAAAAGTGTTTCTGAAACAAAAATATCATGAATCTTGTGCTTTTTGAGGAAAAAATTTACAATGTGACAAATATTTTCTTAACTTCTGGAATGTTTTAAATTTGGGCTCCTACAATTAGCTACCAAAGTTGAGACATTTTGAACATATTGAATTGTATAAATTGTATATTTCACCTTCAGTGTGATACTCAGTAAAGATAAACAATGATCTCAATTCATTTTCCAAAGCTAGCAAGGTGTATAAGAGTCAAATAGCATCCTCAGTCTTGGCCTAGCTGGGAACTGTTTAGCCATGCATTTACCTTTGAAGTGGGGAGACTCTCTCAAGAAGTGGTGCAGTGAAGAAATTGCATTCACAAGAAATGCTGATCAGGAAAACACAGGTCCTTGGCCCAGATTGTCCATCCACATGAATTAATAAACTGAAAATCCAGGATACAAGCTCCTAATTTCCTGTCCAATGCAATTCACAAACACTGCATCAGGGAATCAGCCTTAATCCATCTGCAAATACCATGCGAGTTAACTGTCGAGGAATTAACACGTTAATTTTCATTGCTTTGAAGACCATGTCCAATCCATTTTGGGAATCATCTGGCGTGTTCTAACCTCCCAAATCCATATATGATAACAGCAGCAAAGGAACACAATTATTAAAGGAAGCTTGCCATCACCCCGATAACACATTCTTTCCCCAATCTCTACTAAATCTATAAAATTCCCACAAATACTACTGATATGGCCATGGTTCAGATCGCTGGGCCATTTCAATTCCCTCCACCCCTATTCAAAATGCTCACTGGTATCACCACACAGCAGCAAGAATGGCTCTACAAAGTCACTTGTGGAGACAAAAAACACCTCAGTTGTTCCTGCAAGTGTTAATATCACTGAGAATCAAACCAAATACATTGGAGCTATTGCATTGAGAGGGTAGTGTTTGGAAAAGGGCTAAACAAGTAGTGAGAAACGATTGATGATGTAACATGAATCCTTGTCATGAGGAAGGTGTTTTATTGCTGTTTTACACATTTGAGCTTTCACCTTCTGTTATGGTATCACTAACATCGTTTCGACCATTTTGTGGTTTTACTGCAGGCCGCGTTTCATCTGTTTCTTGTCCATTGTATTTCCTCCTGTAGTAGATTTGTGATAATAAAGTGATAAGAAACATTTCCATGATGAGAAGTTGCTGATTCATGTCTGGAAAAGATTGAACTGCAATTAGCTAATTGAATAATTAAGTGGCCAATAGATTACTCACAGTAGAGGTTACCTAAATCTTTTGTGTAAAAGTACAAAAACAATTCGAGCAGTTTTGTGAGGCTGTGCTATTAGTATTCAGTATAGCTAGCAGCAAACACAGATTTGACAATAGGCCACAGTGTTCTAGCCTCTTTCTGATCTGACATTAACGCTATTGAGACCTTGCATCTGTAGCAAAACATTTGTTTCCAAGAAACTGTTTTACGTATTGACTTTCCAGCATATTCTGTCTGTTTGTAAAGCACATGCTTTCATTCCAACCATCCTTAACTTCTACCACTTAGGAACATATGAATCATTAGGATCAATAAGAATAATTTAAATTAGTACTGATAAGTAGTGAAAAATTTTCATGCATTCTCCTCAAGTAGAAATTGTAGTTTTAAAATAAAATTGTATTTACAAATAACATACATGCTCCTCTGGCTGCAGGTGAAAACGGAGGTGCACAGGCTATGCTACCTGCTGATGCTGTTATATTGATAATTAAAGCTTGCAGTTGATTAAGAATGAATGAAATCTGTAGAAAGAAAAAAAACAGAAAATTAAAAATCACAGAGTATAACATAAACCATGTTAAGCAAACAAAAAACAGAAATTGCTGGAAAATCTCAGCAGACCTGGCAGCATCTGTAGAGGAAAATCAGAATTAATGTTTTGGGTCCAGTGAACCTTCTTCAGAATCTTTTTTAGTTCTGGGCAGTACAGTGGCTCAGCGGTTAGATTAGGTTACTTACAGTGTGGAAACAGCTCCTTCGGCCCAACAAGTCCACACCGACCTGTCGAAGCACAACCCACCCGCACCCATTCCCCTACATTTTCCCCTTCGCCTAAACTACAGGCAATTTAGCTTGTAGCCAATTCACCTAATCTGCACATTTTTGGATTGTGGGAGGAAACTGGAGCACCCGCAGACACGGGGCGAATGTGCAAATTCCACACAGGCAGTTACCTGAGGTGGGAATTGAACCCGGGTCTCTGGCGCTGTGAGGCAGCAGTGCTAATCACTGTGCCGCCCACACAGTGGCAGGGATGCAGATTCAATTCCACCCTCAAGCAACTGTGAAGAGTTTGCATATTCTCTCTGTGTCTGTGTGGGATTCCTCCACGACCCCCCCACCCCATTCCAAAGACGTGCAGGGTAGGTGGAGTGGATTGGCTATGGGAAATGCAGGTATAAGGTAGGGGGTGGGCCTGAGTAGGATGCGTTTCAGAGGGTCAGTGCAGAGTTGATGGGCTGAATGGCCAGCTTCCAGACTATAGGGATTCTAGATGCTGCCAAACCTGCTGAGATTTTCCAGCAATTTCTGTTTTTGCTTCAGGTTTCCAGCCCTTTTGGTTTTTTGCCCATGTTAAGCAAACCTGTACGACAGAAATTGAAATTTGTTAATTAATTACTAAAACTGGCTCAGAGAAAAACATGGTGCTTGTCAAAACTTTAGGAGCTAGTTTATTCTCCAGGGAACATTCTTGTCAATTCTCTTGTCAATACAGACAGGGAAAATTGGGACCACCCAAAATCGAATCATGCAATCAGATGGTCTTGTGATCAAATTGAGAATTACGTATTTAATATTTTCCCTCAACATGCTTCAAATGGGAGACAAACATTTGGTGAGTCAAATAGATATGAATTGTTAAGCTGCTTTATTTCATATCCAACACATGAACATAAAGAATGACAACACAGAAACATCCCATTTCACTCAATCCTAATTTTTTTCTTACATAATAAACCATGATGAAATCATGAGTGGCATGGATAAGGTTAAAAAAAGGGTCTTTTCCCCAGTCCTTTACGGTATATTTTGTGTTACTTTTCTTAATCGATTACTTTGAAATGCAGGAAATGACCCCTTGTCTTTCAGTATCCAGGCCTGGGCTGTGGCCTTACACTACGCATTTGCTTGGTTTTAAATTTGCTGTCTGTGTCATAGAGTCATAGAGATGTGCAGCACGGAAACAGGCCCTTTGGTCCAAATTGTCCATGCTGACCAGATATCCTAAATAAATCTAGTCCTATTTGCCAGTATTTGGCCCATATCAGTCTAAACTATTCCTATTCATATACGCGTCAAGATGTCTTTGAAATGTTGTAATGGTACCAACCTCCACCACTTCCTCTGGCAGTTCATTCCATACACACACCATTCTCTGCATGAAGAAGTTGTCCCTTATGTCCCTTTAAAATTTTTCCCCTCTCACCATAAACCTATGTCCCCATGGACTCCCCCATCCTGGAGAAAAGACCCTATCCATGCTCTTCATGATTCTATAAATTTCGAACAGGTCACCCCTCAGCCTCTAGCACTCAGGGGAAATAAACCCAGCCTATTCAGCCTCTTCCTGTAGCTCAAACTGTCAAACCCTGGCAACATCCTTGTAAATCTTTTGTGAACACTTTTGAGTTTCATAACATCCATCCAATCACAGGGAGACCAGAATTACATGCAGCATTGCAATAGTGGCCTAACCAATGTCCTGTCCAGCTGCAACATGTCCTGCCAACTCCAATTGTCAATGCACTGACCAGTAAAGACAAGTAAGCCAAATGCCTTCTTCGTTATCATGTCTATCTGTGACTCCATTTTCAAGGAACTATGAACTTGCATTCCAAGGTCTCTTTGTTCAGCAACACTCCCCGGGACTTTATCATTAGTGTATAAGTCCCGCCCTGATTTGCCCTTGCAAAACGCAACACCTCACATGTATCTAAATTAAACTCCATATGCTGCTCCTCGGCCCATGGGCCCATCTGATCAAGATTCCATTGTACTCTGAGGTAACCTTGTTCGCTGTCCACCACACTTCCAATTTTGGTGTCATTTGTAAACTCACTAATCATACGTCCTATGTTCGCATCCAAATCATTTATATAAATGACGAAAAGCAGTGGACCTTGCACTGATCTGTGTGGCACACTACTGATCACTGGCTCCAGTCTAAAATGCAACCCTTCACCACAAACCTCTGCCTTCTACCCTTGACCCAGTTCTGTATTCAAACAGCTAGCTCTCCCTCTATTCCATGAGATCTAACTTTACTAGCCAGTCTACCATGAGGAAGCTTGTTATAGATAACGTCTACTGCTCTGTCCTCATCGATATTATTTGTTCCTTCTTCAAAAAACTCAATCAAGTTAGTGAGGTATAATTTCCCACACACACAATACCATGTTGAGTATTCCTAACCAGTCATTGCCTTTCCAAATTCAAGTAAACCCTCTCCCTCAGGATCTCCTCCAACAACTTACCCCCCACCGATGTCGGGTTCTCCAGTCTACAGTTCCCTGGCTTCTCCTTACCACCTTTCGTAATTAATGGCACCATGTTAGCCAGCATCCATTCTCCCAGCACCTCACCTGTGACTATCGCTGATACAAATATCAGCGAGGGGCCCACTAATCACTTGCCTAGATATCCATAGAGTTCGAGGTCCTGTTGAGGTTGAGGTCCTGGGGATTTATCCACCTTTATGCATTTTAAGACATCCAGCGCCTCCTGCCCTGTGTTATGGACATTTTTCAAGATGTCACTATCTATTTCATCACATTCTATATATCCCATATCTTTCTCCATGGTAAACACTCATGCAAAATATTTGTTTAGTACCCCTCCCATCTCCTGCGGCTCTACACATAGATGGCCTTGCTGATTTTTAAGGGGCTCTAATCTCTCCCTAGTTACCCTTTTGTCCTTCATGAATTTATAGAATATCCTTAAACATATTTGCTAAAGCTCTCTCATGTCCCTTTTTTGCCTTCCTGACATCCCTCTTAAGTATACTCCCACTACTCCCTTTATACTCTAAGGAATCACTCGATTTCTGCTGCCTGTACCTGAAATATGGTTGAAACATGGTTCCTTTTTATTCTTGACCATAACCTCAATTTTTCTAGTCAGCCAGCCTTGCCCTTCACTCTAACAGGAACATACTCTCTCTCGACTCTCGTTATCTCATTTTTGAAGGTTTCCCATTTTCCAGCCATCCCTTTACCAGTGTTCATCCGCCCCCCCAATCAAATTCAGAAAGTTCTTGCTAATACTGTCAAAATTGGCCTTCCTCCAATTTAGAAGTTTAACTTTTAGATCCAGTCTATTCTTTTTCATCACTGTTTTAAAACTAATAGAATTATGGTCACTGGCCCCAAAATGCTCCTCCACTGACATCTCAGTCACCTGCCCTGCCTTAATTTCTAAGAGTAGGTCAACTTTTCATCTTCTCTAGTAGATATGTCCACATACTATATTAGAAAATTCTTGTAAACACATAACAAATTTCTGTCCATCCAAGCCCTTAACACTATGGCAGTCCGAGTCTATGTTTGGAAAATTAAAATCTCTACCATAACCATCCTATTATTCTTACAGATAACTGAGATCTCCGTATAAATTTGTTTCTCAGTTTCCCACTGACTATTAAGGCGATCATCCACCCAAATAACTTCCCCGGATATATTCCCAGAATATTGTCCCTAAGTAGAGCCATAATGTTATCCCTAATCAAAATTTCCACTCTCCCTCCTCTCTTGCCCCCTTTTGATTTTACCTATAGCATCTATACTCTGGAACATTAAGCTGCAGCCCTGTCCATACCTGAGTCACATCTCTGTAATTGCTATGATATCCCAGTCCCATGTTCCCAACCATCTCCTGAGTTCATCTGCCTTACTTGTTAGGCCTCTTGCATTAAAATAAATGCTGTTTAATTTATCAGCCCTAACTCATTCTCTACTATGTTCCTACCAGCCCTGTCTGATTGAATTATTCTTTTTCCCACATGTACCTGTCTCAGATTGATCACTTTCTTCACTATCTCCCTGGGTCCATTCACCACCTCCCCCACTAGTTTAAGTCCACCTGAGCAGCTCTAACAAATCTCCCCTATAGTATATTAGCTTTCTTCCAATTCAGGTGCAATCCATCCTTCTTATACAGGTCACTTCATACCTAAAAGACATTCCAATTATCCAAAAATGTGAATCCTTCTCTCTTGCACTAGCTCCTCAGCCATGCATTCATCTGCTCTATCCTCCTATTCCTACCCTCACCAGCTCGTGGCACTAGGAGTAATCCAGATATTATTACCCTCAAGGGTGGCCACTGTTGGAGTATTGCATGCAATTCTGGTCTCCTTCCTATTGGAAAGATGTTGTGAAACTTGAAAAGGTACAGAAAAGATTTGCAAGGATGTTGCCAGGGTTGGAGGATTTGAGCTATAGGGAGAGGCTAAAAAGGCTGGGGCTGTTTTCCCTGGAGCGTCGGAAGTTGAGGGGTGACCTTGTAGAGGTTTACAAAATTATGAGGGGCATGGATAGGATAAATAGACAAATTCTTTTCCCTGAGGTCGAGGAGTCCAGAACTAGAGGGCATAGGTTTAGGGTGAGAGGGGAAAGATATAAAAGACACCTAAGGGGCAACTTTTTCATACAGAGGGTGGTACGTGTATGGAATGAGCTGCCAGAGGATGTGGTGGAGGCTGGTACAATTGTAATGTTTAAGAGGCATGTGAATGGGTATATGAATGGGAAGGGTTTGGAGGGATATGGGCCAGGTGCTGGCAGGTGGGACTAGATTGGGTTGGGATATCTGGTCGGCATGGACGGGTTGAACTGAAGAGTCTGTTTCCATGACGCTATGACCTACTTTTAAATTGCTGCCTAACTTTCTCTACATTCTCTTCATGTGATCCTTTAGAAGCTGATTTGTTCACTTTGTTTTCTGTGGCTGCAGCCAGAGAGAGGATGAGCATGCCAACTCTTACTGGATGGAATCCTGGAAAGTTTGATAGTGTAAGCGAGTTTTGAGAAGATTTGTAGCTCAGGTTGAGGTTTTGGATGTAGGTTTGCTCGCTGAGCTTGGAGGTTCATTTCCAGACATTTCGTTACCTTACTAGGTAACATCTTCAGTGGGCCTCATGCAAAGCAATGCTGAAAATTCCTGCTTTCTATTTATATGTTTGGGTTTCTTTGGGCTGATTGTGTCATTTCCTGTGGTGATGTTATTTCCTGTGGTGAAGTCACTTCCTATTCCTTTTCTCAGGGGGTGGTGATGGGGGTCTAACTTGATGTGTTTGTTGATAGAGTTCCAGTTGGAATGCCATGCTTCTAGGGATTCTCGTGTGTGTCCTTGTTTGTCTTGTACTAGGATGGATGTGTTGTCCCAGTCGAAGTGGTGTCCTTCCTCATCCAAATGTGAGGTTACACGTGAGAGAGGGTCATGTCTTTTTGTGGCTAGTCGGTGTTCATGTATCCTGGTGGCTAGTTTTCTGCCTGTTTGTCAAATGTATTGTTTGTTACAGCTATTGCATGGTATTTTGTAAATGATGTTAGTTTTGCTCATTGTCTCCATAGGGTCTTTCAAGTTCATTAGCTGCTGTTTTCGTGTGTTCGTAGGTTTGTGGGCTACCATGATGCCAAGGGGTCTGAGTAGTCTGGCAGTCATTTCTGATATGTCTTTGATGTAGGGGGAGTGGCTAGGGTTCCTGGACGTGTTTTGTCTGCTTGTTTGGGTTTGTTGCTGAGAAATCGGCAGACTGTGTTCATTGGGTACCCATTCTTTTTGAATACACTGCATAGGTATTTTGATCGTGTAACATTTGAACCATGAGAACATATGCTTCTTAAGATCTTTGACTCCATATATAAGGGTGTCTTTGAAAATCCAGAAGGCTTTGTTTATTTTGGATGTCCATTTCCTTTGGTAGGACTTAATTATTTCCAATGACTCCATGGATTTTTACTGATAAAATGTCACAATACAGTCAGTTAAAAGAAATTTAAGATCATTTTTGAATAGCTTAAATAAATGAATAGAATAAGTAAAGAAATCAAGAATCACATTAATGACCACGTGAATAAATTCAAGTATTTGTTTTAGGTGTTCTACTTTCTATAACTGGTGGATTTCCAAGACATCTGCTGCCCTTCTTTCTTTCTAAGTGGTCAAGGTCACAGGTTTTAAAGATGCTGTCAAAGGAGCCAGTGTGTTACTGCAGTACATCATCTTGAAGGTTGTACAGATTGTGCACCAGTGGTGAAGGGAGCAAATGTTGAAGGCAGTGGATTGGAGGCCAATCAAGCAGCTGCCTCAGTGATGTTGGACCTGAACCCACCCAGGCAAGTGGAGAGTATTGTATAATATTCCTGATTGTAGATGTGATCAGGCATTGGGGTGGCAGGGGATGGTCTACTTGCTGTAGAATTCCTAGCCTCTGACCTGCTCTTATACGTATAGGATGTTGATAGTTACATCTACAGCAATGATAGCGTCACTCTATGTCAAGGGATGATGGTTAGATGGTGACAGAGTAGGACACTTCAGCCATATCTTGTCCACTCCATCTATTTCTTTTCTTGTTTTTTTTTGCTTTAGTGGTCACTTCGCAGCCTGGCATGATGATCTCTTGGTAGCCCAGTATCCCAAGGTGGCTGTCTCCCAGCATGACATGGACATCTCCATGTCTGGCGTAGCCATCTTTTGGAGGCCTGGTGTGGAAGGTCTCCCAGCCCAGCATGGCCTCACTGTAGCCTTCCAGCTTCCAGATGATTCCAGAGTGATTTCCCAGCCTCATCGTAAAGCCCTGCACAGGCTGGAGTCAAAGCCTGGCGTGGACTTAAGACTAGGTATCAGTATGGGCTGGGTTGAAAGGACTGTTATTCTGAACATTTTATTTCTTTTTCTTCAAATTTATTCTTATGATCTGCAATGCTGGTCTATTTATTTATTTTCTATTTTTTTCCCTAAGAATTTGTCCTTAAGAATCTATACCTTGGTACCCTTGTAGCAAAGGTGGTGTCATAAATGGTGATTTGTAAACTTTTCACTGTACTTATTTGAGTAAGAGACGTTAAAGCTCATTATAATTTTAACTTCTCTTGTTGGAGATGGTCATTGCATGACATAAATGTTACTTGATGTAGTGATTGGAAGGAGGGCCAAGTGGATATCATTGATTATACGATTCCTGATTGGGTTAACCTGGGCCAGTCAGGAAGCCTTGGTTGACAGGGAGAAACAGGAGATTCAGAAGATCTCCTCAGTCTAAGACTCTGAGCAGGATGGTCAGAGCCTATGTACTGTGCACATATAACTAAAGGGTCACTTGGTAATGGTATACCGACCTCTGTGCAGTTATTTCACTTGCCATTTATTAGATATTGTCCAGGTCTTGCTGCATATAGGCAAGAACTGCATCAATATCTGAGGAGATGTGAACGATCCTGAACATTGTGCACCTATTAGTGAACATCTCCACTACTAACAATATGATATAGAGAAGATTATTGATGCAGCTGGAGATGGTGGGCTTGCAAGGCCTTGCAATGCAGTGGTAATGCCCTAGCTCTAGATGAGAATGTTTGTGTCCAAGTCCCAGGGTGTGATGGTTACAGAGGCATGTCAGAACATATCCAAAAAATAAGTTGATAAAATGACTCTACGGAAAGCTGATAGGGGAGGGGAGGGAAATATATCCTTGGTGCTGGGGTCTGTTTGGTTACAGAGGCATGTCAGAACATATCCAAAAAATAAGTTGATAAAATGATTATTGATTTATGCAAGTGTATTAAAAAGTTAATATTCTATAATTCTGCTTATTTTCTACAATAATGCATTATTTATTATGTCCCTTCAAACTAATTTAGTCCCTAACATTTCTTCCCATTCAAATGAAAAGCAAACATTAAGTAGCAGCAAAATGCAGAATTCAATCTACCTTAAAAAGGAGGAACTTGGGCATAATCTTCTGATTTTTAAGTTCACCTTTGACTTTGTAAAATACAATTGAAAGTGACCACAGTGCAAACACTGTGGACACACCAAGGGAAATATTAATCCATAAGGCAGGTCCACTAGGAGAAAACTGCAAAATAAGAAATCATATATTTGTTACATTCAGTGAAAATACATGCAACCATTCTCAGCTCTATCCTACAAATTATTTGTTTCACGTTTGTTGCATTTAATTACACACACTAGTTAAGCAACTGCCTGACATTGTCTGTAAGCTATGATTCTGTGAGTATGACTATGTCCCTGACACCACCATAACTAATCCCTAAATATTACCTGCCCCACCAGCAGGACACAGCCAGCAGAGTTGATGGCAGAGTGACATACAATCGGGACTTAGTTGTCCTGGAAGCCCTCAACATTGACTCTGGACCCCATCAGGTCTCATGGCTTCAAGTTAAATGTGTGCAAAAAAACCTCCTGCTGATTATTACATCCAATCCTTCCTTGGCTGATGAATCAGTACTCCTCCAACATGAACAACATTTGAAGGAAGCACTGAGGGTGGCAATGGTGCAAAATGCACTCTCGGTGGTGAATTTCAATGTCCACAAACAAGAATGATTCAGTAGCAGCACGACTGATCAAGCTGGTTGGATCCTAAAGGACATAGCTGCAGGATTGGGTCTGCAGCAGGTGGTGAGCGAACCAACTAGAGGAAAAACAACATACTTCACCTCATCCTTACCACCCTGCCAGCTGCAGAAGCATTTGTCTATCTTAGTATCAGTAAGAGGGACCACGACAGTCCTGTGGAGTTTTGCTTTCATATTAAGAATGCCCTCAATCGTGTTATGTGGCACTATCATCATGCTAAATGGAGAAGACTTTGAATAGATGTAGAAACTCAAGACCTAGGAGCCATTAACAGCAGCATTGTACTCCAGCACGATTTGCAACCTTGTGGCCAGCATATTCCCATTCAACCATTACCATGAAGGCTGGGGATCAGCCCTGGTTCAATGGAGAGTGCAGGAGGGCATGCCAAGAGCAACATCAGGCATTCCTGAAGATGGACAATTAAACAACTGATTGGACGAGGATGCTCCACAAATATCCTCATCCTCTCAATGATAGAAGAGCCCAGCACATCATTGCAAAAGATAAGGCTAAAGCAGCCACCGAAATCTACAGCCAGAATGATCCATATTGGCCTCCTCCAGTGGTCCCCAGCATTAGAGATCCTGTTTCAACCAATTTAATTCACCCTATGTGATATCAAGAAGCAGCTGAAGGCACTGGATACTGAGGCTATAGCCTGACAACAATCTAGTGAAAATACTGAGGACTTATGCTCCAGAACTTGCTATTCCCCTAGCCAAGCTCTCCAGTATGGCTACAACATTAACATCTACTCAACAATGTGACAAATTATGCATGTTATGTCCTGTACACAAAAAGCAGGACAAATCCAACCCAGCCAATTACCGCCCCATTCAGTCTACTCTTGATCATCAGTAAAGTGATGGAAGGGGTCATCAACAGTGTTATCAGGTAGTACCTATTCTGCAATAACCTGCTCAGTGACATCCAGTTTAGGTTCCGCCAGGGCTACTCAGCTCTTGACCTTGTTACTGCCTTGGTTCAAACATGGACAAAAATACTGAATTCCAGAGGGGAGGAGAGAGTGACAGCCCTTGACATAAAGGCTGCATTCAATGGAGTGTTCATTGATACTACTGTAGCAAAACTGGAATCATCGTATATCGGGGGCAAACTCTCCGTTGGTTGGTGTCATACCTGACACATAGGAAGATGGCTGTGGTTATTGGAGATCAGTCATCTCAGCTCCAGGACATCTCTGCAGGAGTTCCTCAGGGTGGTTTCCTGGGCCCAACCACCTTCAGCTGCTTCATCAATGTCCTTCCCTCCATCATAAAGTCAGAAGTTTTAATCAGTAATCACCAAGAGACCACCTTCATAGATGCCATAATAATACTCAGAACCTGATAAGGTACAAATGCTGGTTTTTAGCTGCTCTTATTTCAGGATAGATATTGCTTCATGGTTTATTTATTTGTAACTGACTACTATTGAAGCAAGAACACAATTGAAAGTAAAATAAATCATGATTTTGGAATTAGTAGGAACTACTTTAACCTCAATCTACTTTAGATTCAGGATAACAAAAGTGAAGACCAAAAAACTTTGTATAATGTATAGAGTATATTTCTGTTTATCAAAGTACAGGCTAAGTATGATGAAGTAAGTCCATATTCAGCACAGCAGCTGGAGTTAGCACAGTAACCCAAAACCTGAATGTTTATTAATGATGTTCAGTCTATTTGCTTTCCATTCCTAGTGACATGGGTTTGGGGCCATTAGGTTGTGCTATTAAGCAAATTTAAGTATCTGTGGCCTGGACAAACAAATGGAACCCACTCAAACTCAAAGCACCAGTGCATGTTTGAAGGTAAATATATGCTGTTAAACAAAGCTGGGAGAACGTTGCAGTTTTATTAGTTGCAGATGGTATAATCCCTCAGTTACCCTTTAGATGGTCTCTTGGTTTAATATCTCCTGTAAGTCCACCTGTGTCCATCATAATTAAGTTTAATTTACTACCCAAAATCTAGATGTACAACTGTGCATTCTGGCAGGTTAAAATGGAATAGTGAGCATTCTATCTGTACTACCTGTCACAAACATTAAAGATTTAGTGCATCCTTGCAGAATACGTGAGACAAAGCAAATATATTTAGCTATTTTTAGTTTCTAGCCCTTTCCAGAACATACAAACTGTACTATTTGAATAGTGAACTGAATGTACAGTTGTAGTTTCCTTTCTTGTCAATCTCAAATTGTGATCTGACCAGTTAAAGTTTAATTTTCTAACATTGACTCTGACTAGCCCTTTCAGAGCCTTTGTTGGAACAGACCTTGAAGATGAATCTTGATCTTCTGTTGCTGCCTTCCAACATAGAAACCTCCCAGTTCTTCCACTCGCTTGGGGAAAACCAGTAGCCTTTTTAAGAATTTGCTCATAGAATACGGGCTAGGCCATTTATTACACATTACAAATTCCCCGGAGGGTGGCTAAGAGCAACTAGATTGCTGTGGGTCTGGAGTCAGATGTAGGCCATTCAGTGGGAGGATGCCACATTTCCTTCCCACAAGGACATTATTGAACCAGATGTCTTTTTTTCACGACAATCACATGCTCACCATTCGGGAACTTTGTACTGATTCAAATTTAACCATCTGCTATGGTGGGATGTACAGAACATTAGCTTGGCGTTTGGATTACTAGTCAGTGACATTCCACTACATCACTGCCTTCTACAAACAAACTGCCTGCTGTCCTACCAAGTGGACACTCTACCCCCCAATGCTGCGCATGCACTAATTCAGTTGACTTTAGCATCTTGTGTCGAAGCCCAATGAAAAGAGAATGTTTATAGAGTGACATTAGCATAGTGAAACATGTCAAAACACATCACAGAAGCATGATCAAATAAAAGTGGACAGAATGTTTAAGTAACATTTCAAAGGAGGGAAGAGATTTTGGGATGGTGAGGAAGGTTTCGTGTCTCAGTAATGAACAGTGGTGCTCAGAATTGAGGGGAGTGTCAACATAATGGAGGGTGAGAGGAGGTTAGAAACAGTTGGGGGAGGGTAGGAAATCAGGGCCAAGACATTTAACTGATTTGAAAAACTAGGACAAGAATGATAAGACGGGACTCAGTATAGCTCATTGATCTCAAGCATGGAGGCTTGTTGAGAATTGGTCTATGGACAGGAGTGTCTTAGGTCAGATTGTGCAGGTTGAAAATTTGGAAACTGTTCACAAGTGTATTAGAATAACCAAGCATGCTGGGACTACCACCAATGGCAGGATGGAGGCCCCAGTGGATCATGGACCCAGCCCAGGCATTAGCAGGGAGGGTTTGAGGAGCTTGAGAGGGAAGGAGGGGGCAAGGAGGCTGGAGGGTGGATTTTTAAGTTCAAATGAGAGGAAGGAGGTACCATCTTCAAGACGGTCCCGATGTAAAAATGGCACCGTCCCCACCCTCTTCCTGCCCTTTTAAAAACAGGAAAAGAAATGGGCTGCCAATGTCACCTGTTTGTGTCGACTGTATTTTTTACTCAGAGAGTAGTAGGAGTGTGGAATGCACTGCCTGCAACAGTAGCAGACTCGCCAACTTTAAGGACATTTAAATGGTCATTGAATAGACTTATGGATGAGAATGGAAAAGTGTAGGTTAGATGGGCTTCAGATTGGTTTCATAGGGTGGTGCAACATCGAGGACCGATGAGCCTGTACCACACTGTAATGTTCTATGTTCTAAGGGGGGATGTTTGCCGATGATTGCACAATGTTCAGCACCATTCCCAACTCCTCAGATATTGAAACAGTCCGTGTTCAAATGCAGCAAGATCTGGACAATGTTGAGGTTTGGGCTGACAGTAGCAACATTCATCCCACACAAAATGCCAGGCAATGACCAATGAGAGACAATCAAACTAACGTTGCTAGACATTCAATAGTGTTACCATCACTGATTCCCCCAGTAAACAACATCCTGACCAGAAACTCCACTGAATTTGCCGCATGAACAGAGTGATTACAAGAGCAGGTCAGAGGTTAGGGATACTGCAGTAAGTAACTCAACTCCCACCTCTACAAAGCCTGTCCACTATCTGCAAGGTACACATCAGTAGTGTGATGGAATACTCCTCACTTTCCTGGATAGGTGCAGTTTCATCAAAACTTGACAAAGTAGCTCTAGATTGGTACCCCATCAACTCAGAAAAAGTGAGAATGCAGATGCTGGAGAGCTAGAGTTGAAAAGTGTGGCACTGGAAAAGCACAGCAGGTCAGGCAGCATCCAAGGTGCAGGGGAGTCAATGTTTCGGGCATAAGCCCTTCATAAGCTCCCTCCACCATTGACACTCAGTTGCAACAATATTGACTATCCACAAGACGCACTGCAGAAAGTCACCAACAATCCTTAGACAGCATCTTCCAAACCAACAATCACTTTCATCCAGTGGAAAAGAGCAGCAGACACATGGGAACACTAGCACCTGCAAGTTTCCCTCTGAGTCTCTCACAATCCTGACCTCGAAATATGTCACTGTTCATTCACCATCACTGGGTCAAAATCCTGGAATTCCCTCTCTCAGGATATTGTGGGTCAACCTACAATGGATTGCAATGGTTCAAGAAGGCATCTCAACACCACCTTCACTAACTTGATCAAACTTTTCGAGGAGGTGACAAAGGTGATCGACAAGGGTACAGCAGTGGATGTTATCTACAGAGATTTTAGTAAGGTTTCAGTCAAGGTCCCTCGGAGAAGACAGAGGGTGTTAGTAGATAGAAAGTATTCATCCTGGAGCTCGGTGACCAGTGGTGTTCTGCAGGGATCAGTTTTGGGACTTCTGCTCTTTGTGATTTTTATAAGTGACTTGGATAAGGAAGTGGAAGGGTGGGTTAGTAAGTTTGCTGATGACACGAAGGTTGGTGGAGTTGTGGATAGTGTGGAGGACTGTTGTAGATTGCAACAGGACATTGACAGGATGCAGAGCTGGGCTGAGAAGTGGCAGATGGAGTTCAACCTGGAAAAGTGTGAAGTGATTCATTTTAGAAGGATAAATTTGAATGCAGAATACAGGGTTAAAGACAGGATTCTTGGCAGTATGGGGTCCACATCCATAAATCCCTCAAAGCTGTCACCCAAGTTGACAGGGTTGTTAAGAAGGAATATGGTGCATTGGTTTTCATTAGCTGAGCGATTGAGTGTAACAGCCGCGAGGTTATGCTGTAGCTCTATAAAGTCCTGGGTAGACCACACTTGTGTTCAGTTCTGGTCGCTTCATTATAGAAAGGATGTGGAAGCTTTAGAGAGAGTGCAGAGGAGTTTTACCAGGATGTTGCCTGGACTGGAGGGCATGTTTTATGAAGAAAGGTTAAGGGAGCTAGGGCTTTCCTCATTGGAGCGAAGAGGGATGAGAGGTGACTTGAAAGAAGTGTACAAGATGATGAGAGGCAGAGATAGAGTTGGTAGCCAGAGACTTTTTCCAATGGTGGAAATGGCTATCATGAGGGGGCACAATTTTAAGGTGACTGAAGGAAGGTTTAGAGGAGATTTCAGAGGTAGGTTCTTTACACAGAGAGTGGTGGGTGTGTGGAATACACTGCCAGTGGTGGTAGTAGAGTCAGATACATTAGGAACATTTAAGTGACTCTTGGATAAGCACATGGAAGATAGTGCAATGAAAGGTGTGTATGTTAGTCTTATCTTAGAGTAGGATAAAAGGTCATCATAACATTGAAGGCTGAAGGTCCTGTACTGTGCTGTATTGTTCTATGTTCCGTGGTGTCATGTTCGGCACAACATCCTGTGCTGTACAGTTCTATGTTCTATGTTCTCAAGGGCACCTAGGGATGTGCAATAAATGCTGGCCAGCCATCAACACACACGTCCCACAAGTGAATTTTTAAAAAAAATTAAATGTGAAATGGAAAAGTTCAATCAGCCTGTTATGGTTATAGTGGTGGCTGAGCTACACTTGATATTGCTATTTTGGTGTTACAGTGGTAATTTGTAATTGATCAAGTATGGACAACAGCTTTGAAACATACTGCTAATATTTGGCTAACAATGTATGGTGAGACATAATGAAATGGAGATCTATTTAGAGGTCTAAGTATTCTTTCAGCACAATTCTTTTTTCGGAACATTCTCTACAACCAATGTCCATCTTCCCTGAACATTATACTGCAGAGATATTGAAAAATGATGATGCATATTTTTAAAAGCATATTGCAGCCTTGATTAACAATTGTCAGCTTTATAAAAGGTACTGCTCAATTAACAGCTCAGAAGATGGCAATGTGTCAATGGCCATCTGTAAATAAAATTTGTCAATTAATCACCAACATTTTTATTCATCCTTTTCATCTATTAGCATGTAAATCAATAGGGAAAAAGAACATACGTCATCTGGGATGAATGTTCCATTAACCCAAAGGACTAATGTGAAGATCATTAGGACTGGCCGTAAGAAAGCAAGCTGAAATGTTCCCAATTTCAGCAAGAACATCAAGCGCCTGAAAGGAAATTTAAAAACATGAATATATGTAAACAACAGCTTTAGATGGATATGTAAGTCATCAGATCCGTCTCCCATTTACACTTAACATTGTAATCCAACAAGTGACTTATCTCAAACCACTTCATGGAGCACCTTGTGTAATATTTCCTGAAGGAAAATAAAGACTTGAATTTATGTAGCATCTTTCATGACTTTGGAAAGTCTCAAAGTATTTACAATTAAGCACTTTCAAAAAGTGTAGTCACAGTTGGAATGTAGGAAATGCTGCCAACAATTTGTGCACATCAAACTCCGATAAACCGGAATCAACAATAACCAGAATTTTCTTTGTATGGATATTGATTGGGGAACAAATATTGGGCAAAATCCACACGGTGCCCACTGGCCATGGAAATAAGTTCCTCCCTATATTTGTTTCAATCAACTTGTTAGGGCATGTTCTGCCACCTCTTGGAGGCTGGCAGGACTAAAGCCCAGACCTTCTGGCCTAGATGTATGGATACTATCACTGTGCCACAAAACCTTTGTGCTCTTTTGAAATTAAATAAATTGTAGTTTCTTATTACAAATGCTCAAGGTGTTTGATTAAATAATGCGCTTCACTCATTAATCATAATACAATTAATACACTATCAAGATCAGTTATATTAGTTGGCTAGATGACTAGAGTGATGCACAGAATAATGCCAACACTGTGGGTTCTGTCCCTGCACTGTTTGTGGTACCTCATTCTACCCCAGGCTTGTGGACGTGTTACCTTTGAGCAACCTCATATAATAATTGTCTCTTTTTCCCTAATGAAAAGAACTGCCTATGATCCTTTTGTGGACTATGGCACCTTATATTACATTAGAAATATTCTTACTTTGAAATGATGGCATGCTAACCCGTATACTTCTAACCATCTTACAGAGCCAATGAACATTACAGGATTAGAATCAATTGGTTTTCTGTTAGGAACCAAACAAACATCACTCAACAATGATAAGGAGCTCACTATATGGATACTGTGTTAGAAAAGTCATCCTTGCAGCTTTGTCACATTATGTTATTGTGCATCAGAGACTTCCTAATATGAAATTTTGGCCAGGATTTTGTGGGCTACATGAAGAATGATGGGAAGACATTTAAGGGCCACTTCCCAACACCATTAATAAGTTATCTGGTCACTATCCTGTGGGCTAAGGTGATGGGGGTCCACCTAATTGGGCACCACAAAGAATTGGGAGAAAGTAAGGACTGCAGGTGCCGGACATCAGAGTCAAAAGTGTGGCACTGGAGAAGCACAGCAGGTCAGACAGCATCCAAGGAGCAGGAGAATCGATGTTTCTGGCATAAGCCCTTCATCAGGAATGAGGCTTATGGTCCAGGGAGCTGACAGATAAATGGGAGGTGG
>NC_057721.1:29017428-29044591 GCF_004010195.1 Chiloscyllium plagiosum
ATTGGGCAAGGTCATAGGTTGAAGAGGAGGGTGGAGCAGATAGATGGGAAAACAATGGATAGGTCAAGAAGGTGGTGCTGAATTGGAGGTTTGGGACTGGGATAGGTAGGGGGGAAATGAGGGAACTGGTGAAATCCACAGTAATCCCATGAGGTTGTAAGGTCCAAAGGTGGAAGATGAGGCATTCCTCCTCCTGCCCTCTGGTGGTTAGGATTCAGCAATGGAGGAGACACAGGACCTGTATATCCTTGGTGGAGTGGGAGGGGGAGTTGAAGTGTTCAGCCACGGGGTGGTGGGGTTGGTTGGTGCGGGCATCCCAGAGATGGTTCTCTGAAATGATCCGTTAGTTGACGTCCTGTCTCCCTATGTAGAGAAGACCACATCAGGTGCAATGGATACAGTAGATGACATTTAGGTAGGTACAGGTAAATTTCTGTTGGATGTGGAAGGATCCTTTGGTGCCTTGGACAGAAGTGAGTGGAGTGGTGTGGGCGCAGGTTTTGCACTTCCTGCAGTGGCAGGGGAAAGTGCCGGGAGTTGGGTGAGGGCTGGTGTGGGGGGCATAGATCTGACAAGGGAGTTGCGGAGGGAATGGTTTCTCTGGAACTATAATAGGGATGGGAAGGGAAATATATCCTAAGTGGTGGGATCTGTTTTGTAGGTGGTAGAAGTGGTGGAGGATGAAGCGATGTGTACGAAGGTTGGTGGGGTGGAAGGTGAGGACCGGGGGGTTCTAGCTTTGGGAGGGGTATTGTTCAAGGGTGGTAGTGTGGGAAGTGGAGGATATGTGCTGGAGAGCATTGTCAACAATGTGGGAGTGGAAATTGCGGTCTTTCAAGAAGGAGGCTACCTGGGATTTTCTAATGGTGGAATTGGTCATCCTAGGAACAGATGTGGCAGAAGCAGAGGAATTGGGAATAAGGGATAGTGTTTTTACAGGAGACAGGGTGGGAAGAGGTGTAGTCCAAGTATCTGTGGGAGTTCGTGGGTTTGTAGTAGATGTCCGGAGTTAATCGGCTGCCAGAAATGGAGATGGAATTCCTTATTCCCAATTTCTCTGCCTCTGCCGCATCTGTTCCCTGAGTGACCAATTCCATCATAGAAAATCCAAGATGGCCTCCAAAGACCACAATATCCCCCCCGAGGTGTTCAACGATGCCCTCTATCGCACCTCCTCCACTTCCCAGGCCTCTTCCCTTGAACTCCACCCCTCTCAATACAACAAGGACAGAACCCCCCAAACCTCACCTTCCGCCCCACCAACTTCCACATACATTGTATCATCCTCCGTCACTTCCGCCACCTACAAATAGACTGCACCACCGGAGACATGTTTCCCTCCCCACCCCTATCAGCATTCCAGAGACACCATTCCCTTCACAACTCCCTTGTCAGGTCTACGCGCCCCCACCAGCCCTCACCCCACTCCTGGCACCTTCCACTGCTACGCAAGAAGTGCAAAACCTGTACCCACACCTCCTCCCTCACCTTTGTCCAAGGTCCCAAAGAATCCTCCAATAAAAATTTATCAGTACTTCCATTAATGTCATCTACTGTATCCGTTGCACCCGATGTGGTCTTCTCTGCATCAGGGAGACAGGACACCTTCTTGTGGATCATTTCAGAGAATATCTCTGGGACGCCTGCACCAACCAACCCCACCTCCCCATGGCTGAACACTTCAACACTCCCTCCCACTCCACCAAAGATATGCAGGTCCTGGGCCTCCTCCATTGCCAAATCCTAACCACTCAATGCCAGGCAGAGGAACTCCTCATCTTCTGCCTTGGGACCCTGTAACCACATGGGATCAATGTGATTTCACCAGTTTCCTCATTCCGCCCCTACCTTATCCCACTCCCAAGCCTCCAACTCAGCACCACCCTCTTGACCTGTCCATTGTTTTTCCCATCTGTCTGCTCCACCCTCCTCTCTGACCTATCACCTTCTCTCCCACATTCATCTACCTATTGCATTCTCAGCTACATGCCCCCAGCCCCACCCCCCACTCCCATTTATCTCTCAGCCCCCAGATCGCAAGCCTCATTCCTGATGAAGGGCATACGCCCAAAACGTTGATTCTCTTGCTTCTCGGATCCAGCCTGACCTGCTGTGCTTTTCCAGCACCACAGTCTCGACCACAAAGAATTGCTCTACTTCTTCAGTGAGAGAGGGTATTTCTGCTGAAAGAAGTCCTTTCTAATCTCAAAAGTGACTCTCTGCCCCCAGCTAGGCAAACCTAACCTGACTCAAATTGAATTCCTTCCTGATGCCTGGCCTGGGTTTGCTGCTCTTCCAACAGAAGCCACTGCTCACAGTGCTGCCACCTATCTGATAGGCTGGGAAATCCCTCCTTAAAGGGGCAGAAGTCCTGACTGTAAATTAACAGCCTGATGAATGGAAATTACAGTTGGGGCTTCCATATCTTGCCTCGGTGAGGTTGCTCTCAGCTGTCCAGCCACTGAGCCACTGTCCAATAACGTTCCAGCCATTACTTTTGTTATGAGAAGAGCCTGTCCAAATCAGGAACTGAATTTACTCAGTGTCTGATTAGAATTAGAATCCCTACTATGGGGAAACATGCCCTTCAGCCCAAAAGATCCACACTGACCCACTGAAGAGTAACCCACCCAGATCCATTCCCTTACCTTATATTCACCTCTGACTAATTACCTACACCATGGGCAATTTAGTATGGCCAATTCACCTAGCCTGCACATCTTTGGATTGTGGGAGGAAACTGGAGTACATAGAAGAAACCCACACAGATACAGGGAGAATGTGTAAACCTCACACAGACAGTCACCCGAGGCTGGAGTCGAACCTGATTGGGCTGGGAAAGAAAACGTAGGAAGATTTTGACTTGATTATGGATCAGTGATCTCTTCTGGAATGTTCATTGTGAGAGACTATCTGGCGAAAATATGATTGGGATTTTATGTGATGCTTTCCTTTGATGAATACTCACCATTTACAATTACATGTGAAATATGATCACTTTGGTAAGATGTCAAAGATTTTCGTGGACAATGAAGGTTATCTCAGAGTACATTGATCAGATGGGCCAATGGGCTAAGGAGTAGCTGATGAAGTTTAATTTAGATAATTGTGAGGTGCTGCAGGACTTATACACTTAGTGGTAAGGTTCTGGGGAATTTTGCCAAACAAAAAGACCTAGAGATGTAGGTTCATAGTTCCTTGGAAGTGGAGTCACTGGTGGGTAGGATAGTGAAGAAGGCATTTTGTACACTAGCCTTCATTGATCAGTGCATTGACTATAGGTGTTGGGAGATTGCAGCTGTACAGGACAATGGTTAGACCATTTGTGGAATATTGCATCAACTCTGGTCTCCCTGCTGTAGGAAAGCTGTTGCTAAACTTGAAAGGGTTCAGAAAGGATTTATAAGGATGTTGATGGGATTGGAGGGTTTGAGCTATAGGGAGAGGCTGAATAGGTTGGGGCTTTTTTCCTTGGAGTGTCAGAGGCTGAGGGATGACCTTATAAAGAAGTTTATAAAATCACAAATGGCATGGAGAGGGTGAATAGCCATGGCTTTTTTCCCAGGTTAGAGGAGTCCAAAACTAGAGGGCATAGGTTTAAAGTGAGAGGGGAAAGATTTAAAAGGGACCTAAGGGGCAACATTTTCACACAGACGGCGTTGTGTGTATGGAACGAGCTGCCCAAGGTGGACGCAGTTACACTTACAACATTTAAAAGGCATCTGGATGGGTCCTTGCAATAGGAAAGGTTTAGAGGACGATGGGCCAAATGCTGGCAAATGGGATTAGATCAGTTTAGTATTTCTAATTGGCATGGACAAGTTGGATCTGTTTCTGTGCTGTATAACTGTATGGCTCTGTGACTCTATGACTCTCACAGCTGCAAATTAAAATGAACAAATATGTTTTCAAAAATGCATCTGAGAATACAGCTAAAAGAAACATAAAATAGAACTTGGGGTCTGGAAGACCTTTTCAATTTTTGCTCTGTCAACATAAAATATTTCAAGGTCATGTATATTATAGCTGAGAAAAATAGGAAGTATTTCATTTACAAATCCCTAATATGTCTTCATCCCTAATAATACAAGAGTCTCTCACTGCATCAGTGTTATATCCACATTTACAAAAAAGAGAAGAGCAATTTGTAACAGTTTTCCGGTGAAGTTAGGGCAATTGAAAATTTCATAACTAGGATTGATAGATTTTTGTTAGATAAGAATGTTAAAAGAAATGAAATCCACGGGTTGTGGGATGGGAAAGTTGTAAATAAACATGAAATACATATTAATTCTAATCTAATTAAATTGATTGCGGGATTGAGTAGCTTATTCCTGTTTCCATGTTCCATTCCAGACATGGAAATTTATCATTATTTTGTTTTTCTGGCCTACAAGGGTTTGCATTGACATCACATAACCTACTTCACTGAAAACCCTCAGTTAACAAAGAGAACACAATCTCATCCTATCAATGACTCTAGAGGGATACAGGCAGGCAAATGTGACCAGTTTAGTTTGGGAAACTTGGTCAGCATGGACAAGTTGGACCAAAGGGTTGTTTTCATTACTGTATAACTCTATAATTCTATGGAATATCATCCAGACTCCTTGTTAAACTGATCAAGGATTTCACTCAAACCACTTATTAACTTTAACTTCTACAACTCAGAATAAACAACATGTGCCAATTACAGAAATGACAGGTGACAGTTCCACAAACATTTTTGCAAATTATATTTACCTCACCTTGAAGTCTTTGCAGTTGGTAAACATGGACAGCAACAACAGCAGGGTCCTGTACTAAACGTCATTGGTGTATTTTCAAATCTTTTCAAAAAGGCCTCATCTCCACCAAATTCTTCTATCATCATCTCTTGGAACTTGTGAAATGCTATTGCAAAATACCTATAGAAATGATAAAAATGTTCCTAGAAATTCATTCTATTAAATATAGTTCATGCATATGAACTTTGTATTCTTGATAGTTGTTGCTTTATCCTGAATGCTTTAAAATATTTCTCAGCTATCATGGCCATGTATTTACATTATTTCTCTCAGAGTTTCCTGCTGGTCTCCTGCAATGTTTCATGCTGAAAAGTTTTCCAGTTGAAAGAAACTTGGTAACTGCTAATTTAAAAAACAAAATTTTCTCTGTGAAGTTTGTCCCACTGATAAGTTGTTACATTGGATTGTGAATGCTGTGTGAGGTTTCTCTCTTATCATTGCTCTGAGATAAAAATTAGTTACACTCAACCGAGACTACAAAGTTGACTTGTCAAGAAATTTCCGAGTTGCTTTGCCAAAAAATCCCAAATCGGATAAAGTAGGCATAATGGTGCATAGCTACAAAGTAACAGGATATAAATTTTCATCCATAATTACTGAACATTATTAAATTGTCAATCTCATCCATTTTATTTTCAGGATTTGCCATGTAAAATAAATTATTACTATCAGCTTAGAATGGAATTTGGAAAGACATTCATCACCAGTTTACTATTATGCAATTCTTAACCACAACATGTGTCTGCAAGTTAGTTCTCTGTTTACAGGCAGAGAGCCAGGAAGAGAGAACAAATTGATTGAAGTAAGTGCTTTGCCAGGATTTCTAGAAAATAATTCAAATGTTGTCACTTGGGGTTAATACTATGATCATACAAATAAATATGCACGCTTGCTATGGCTCAATAGGATCAGGCCTGCAGTATGGTTATCTCAGCTCCAATTTATATTTCCTGTGATCACAACATTGTGCACTTTGACCAAGGGATAGTTTGTGGGAAATTTCCATTATCATAGCATAAATTCTAACTAGTTTAAAATTCTGAAATCACCCATTACAGATTAAAAATACCTTTAAAGCTACATTCTACCAGTCATGTTTCTAAATGAATCAATTATTCTTAATTACCTCACAGAGAAGAAATTATAGAAAGGGCAGTTGCGTTCATCTGCACTCTTGTTTCATATTAGATGTTGTAAAGGGAGACAGCTGCACTTTCTTTTGTGAGCTCTATCTTCTATAGTTATTATCTTATACTTTAAAACTCTTATCAGAGACAGCACAGTTTATTCCATTCCATCTCCATAAACCATGTAAGCAATTTATTTTTGAACAAAAGAGAGAGAGATTTGATTGAAGGGCTCTTGATTCTTGGTCTAGACAGAACGTAATTTTAAGGCATTTTTACTTTCCAGAATTTAATGAAGACAATTAAAAAGCAATGCATACTTGGTACAATAGAAAACTCAATAGAAATACATACACTACTGTCGTTAAATCTGTGATCATTGATGCCAGAGGAATGAACATCCCGACACAAGATGTAGTTGCCACCACCTGAAATGAAAATATAAACGACCATAAGACATTGGAACAGATGTAGGTGATAGTGATAACTGCAGATGCTATAGATTAAAGTCGAGAATGTGGTGCTGGAAAAGCACAGCAGGCCAGGCAGCATCCGAGGAGCAGGACAGTCAACGTTTTGAGCAAAAGCCCTTCATCAGGAATGAGGCTGTGTGAGCTGAGGGGGTGGTGAGATAAGCGGGGTGGGGTGGGGGGTGTTGCTGGGGTAAGGTAGCTGAGAGTGCGATAAGTAGATGGAGGTGGGGGTAATGGTGATAGGTCAGAGAGGAGGGTGGAGTGGATAAGTGGCAAGGAAAATGGACAGGTAGGACAGGTGATGAGGGTGGTGCCAAGTTGGAAGATTGGATCTGGGATAAGGTGGGGGGAGGAGAATTGAGGAAACTGGTGAAATCTACATTGATGCCATGGGGTTGGAGGGTCCCAAGGCGGAAGATGAGGCATTCTTCCGCCAGGCATCAGGTGGTTAGGGAGTGGCAATGGAGGAGGCCCAGAACTTGCACGTACTTGGCTGAGTGGGAGGGTGAGTTGAAGTGTTCAGCCATGGGGCGTTGGTGTTGGTTGGTGCAGGTGTCCCACAGATGTTCTCTGAAGCACTCTACGAGTAGGCGTCCTGTCTCCACTATGTCAAGGGGACTGCATCAGGAGCAATGGATACAGTAAATGACATGTGTGGATGGTGGAAGATGATGCGATGTACACAGTGATTGGTGGTGTGGAAGGTGAGGACAAGGGGGGGGTGGGGGGTTCAGTCCTTGTTGCAATTGGAGGGGTGGGGTTCAAGGGCAGAGATGTGGGAACTGGATAAGATTTGCTGGAGGGCATCATCAACCACGTGGCAGGGGGAACTGTGGTCTTTAAAGAAAGAGACCATCTGGTGTGTTCTGTGGTGGAACTGGTGCTCCTAGGAGCAGATGCAGAGGAGGCAGAGGAATTGAGAATACGGGATAGCATTTTTACAGGAGGCAGAATGGGAGGAGTTGTAGTACAGGCAGCTGTGTGAGTTGGTGGGTTTGTAGAAGATGTCAGTGTTGAGTTGGTCACTGTTGATGGAGATGGAGAGGTCCAGGAAGGGGAGGGAAATGTCTGAGATGGTCCAGGTGAATTTTAAGTCGGGGTGGAATGTGTTGGTGAAGTTAATGAACTGTTCAACCTCCTTATGGGAGCATGAGGTGGTGACGATGCAATCATCAATGTAGCCGAGGAAGAGGAGGGGAGTAGTGCCGGTACAACTGCGGAAGATGGGCTGTTCCACGTAACGACAAAGAGACAGGCATAGCTGGGGCCCATGCGCATGCCCATGGCTACCCCTTTCATCTGGAGGAAGTGAGAGGATTCAAAAGAGAAACTATTGAGGGTGATGACCAGTTCAGTCAAATGAATGAGAATGTCAGTGGAAGGGTACTGGTGGTGATGTTGGGAGAGGAAAAATTGAGGGCTTGGAGGCCTTGGTCATGGCAGATGGAGGTGTACAGGTACTGGATGTCCATGGTGAAGATGAGGCGTTGGAGGCCAGGAAAATGGATGTCTTGGAGGAGGTGGAGGGTATGGGTCCTGTTCTGAATGTATGTGAGGAGTTCCTGTACAGGGGGATATGACAGCAGCAAGGTATGTGGAGAAGAGTTTGATGGGGCAGGAGCAGACTGAATCGATGGGTCAGATGGGTTAGTCAGACTTGTGGATCTTGCATAGGAGGTAGAACTGGGTGGTGTTGGGTTCCTGAACAATGAGGTTGGAAGCTGTGGGTGGAGATCCCCTGAGGTGATGAAGTTGTGTACGTCTAGGAGATGATAGTTTGGTGATGGGAGGTGAGGTCATGGTCAAGGGGGCGGTAGGAGGAGGTGTCTTCCAGTTGGCATCTGGCTTCAGCGGTGTAGAGGTCAATGCACCAAACTCCCACTGCACCCCCTTTGTCCACTGGTTTGATGGTGAGGCTGGGGTTGGACAGGAGGGAGTGGAAGGCTGTGTGTTGTGATTTTGAGTGGTTGGAGTGGGGGAGGTGGGTGGACAGGTTGAGGCGGTCAGTGTTGCGGTGGAAGTTGGAAATAATAAGGTTGAAAGTGGGTAACAGACTGGTGCAGGTTGTCTGGGGGATGGGGTGTGTTGGAGGCAGGTGAAGGGATCCTCTGAAGGTGGGTGGGAATCTTGATTGAAAAAGGTAAAAACAATGACTGCAGATGTTGGAAACCAGATCCTGGATTAGTGGTGTTGGAAGAGCACAGCAGTTCAGGCAGCATCCAAGGAGCTTCGAAATCGACGTTTCGGGCAAAAGCCCTTCATCAGGAAGGGCTTTTGCCTGAAACGTCGATTTCGAAGCTCCTTGGATGCTGCCTGAACTGCTGTGCTCTTCCAGCAGCACTAATCCAGGATCTTGATTGAAAAAGTAAGCTTGGAGGCAGAGGCAGTGGAAGAAGTGTTCGACGTCACAATGCGTGCTGAATTTGTTGATCCGGGAGCGGAGGGGGATAAAGGTAAATCCTTTGATGAGGACTGATCATTCGTCCTCACTGAGGGGGAGGTCTTGGGGGATGGTGAAAACTCAGCAGGGCTGGGAGCTTGGACCTGGAGTGGAAGTGGAGCCTGTAACTGGAGTGGAAGTGGAGCCTGTAACTGGAGTGAGCGTGATAGTGGAGGGACCGGGGGTGACATCACTAACAGAAGTGATGCTAACCCGGAGCCGGAGGTGGTGACTGTGGGATCCACGGGGGGGGCATGTCATCAGCGATTCTGTCGGCGGTATTCAGGTGAGTGGCGTCAGTGGGGGTGAAAGTGGCTGAGCATCCACAGTCAATGTAGTAAAGGCAGGGTTGGGTGGAGGCCAGAACAAGGCACTGGAGAGCTGCAGCTGCCTGGTGCTGATGTTGTATTTAATGTTGGGAGTCTGCCTATCCAGTTTTTGGGGAGTGAAAGGAGAATAAAATGTGGCTTATAAATTAGGTGAGTTAGGTTAATAACGAGTTGCAAGTGCATGGAAATTAGTTAGTTGCTGCTCAGTAGTGAGAATCTGAACTCACCATTTAAAGTTTAAAGAGAAAATCCGTAATCCCTTTCTCAACTTTTGACATTTCTTTCTTTTTCCCCTTTTCTCGGCATATTTTCCCAATGTTTCACCACAGCCAGAAGACAGAGCTGCACCTTTGGTTCTAATCCAAGAGCTGAAATGTTAACTTTGCTTCTCTCCCCACAAATGCAGTGAGGTCTGCTGAGTATTCCCAGCATTTTCAAAGTATCTATGCATAATTTATTCTTGAATCGTTTTTTGTGGATAGGGATATGGCTAATGATGGGGAAAGCAGATTGATTTTGACTGTTTTGTCACATTTTAGATAAGTAGCTCATATACTTACTTTTACTTTAGGGATTTTGCGACCTATCAGATATTTTAAAATTCTTTGTCAGCACCTTCTATTTGCATTTTTAATTAAAATATTATATTGCTCAATCATCAGAGCTTACAACAAGACATCAAGGAATACCAACATATATTTCTCTATTCTTTACTTCACTACAATATTTTGATAAAGTAAGTTAGGAGAAGATGGAGTTTCAGACAATACTGGCATTCCTCAATTTTTGGTTCATTGTTTTCCAAACAGATCTCCAAGTTATGCCAAGTTGCTCATAATTTATGTGAGCAAGTGATTTTTCAATTTGAAATCCTTCATGGGAAATTCAAGAAATGCAGAAAAATAGAAAAGTGTATTTATTTCCAAGTCAGAATGGTGAGTGGCTTGGAGGGGGAACTTGAAATTCCCGTCTGGTTCCTGTCCTTGTCCTTCTAAATGGAAATCTGTGTGGATTTGGAAAGTGCTGTCTCAGGATCATTTGTCAATTTCTGCAGTCCATCTTGTAGATGTAGATAGTTGCTGCCACTGAGCATCAATGACTGAATATTTGTGGATGTTGTGCTAATCAATCAGGCTGCTTGGTCCTGAATGATTTCTAGTCAATGGTAACCCCCCCAGGATGTTGACAGTGGGGTTTTAGTGATGGTAATGCAATTGAACATTAAAAGGCAAGAATTAGATTCTCGCTTGTTAGAGATGTCATTTACTGACATAAATTTATTTACTACTATCAGCCCAAACTTGGAAATTGTCTAGCTGCAAATGAACATGGACTCCTGTATCTCAGGAGTAGTGAATGGTGCTGAACATCATGCAGTTGTCAGTGAACATCCCCATACCCTGACCTTCTAATAGAGAAAAGGTAATTGATAAAGCACTTAAAGCACAAGGATACTATCTTGCAGAGGTGTCCTGGAGCTGAGATGACTACCTTTCAAAAACACAACCATCTTCCTATGTGCCAGGTATGACTCCAATCATCAGAATTTTGTCTTTAAAATCAGTCACTCTTCAAAAGCAAGGAATGTATGAATTTTTCAATTAGATGTTTGAAAGTGTACTCACAGATGAAACTCCACTGACCCACATTATAGTTGTTCTCCGGTTTGTGGCAGGAACGTTTCTTAACAGGTAGATAACTTCCTCAAAATACACAAGATTTGCAACTAAAGTCATTAGAGTGAGTACACTATACAGAATGATAGAAGACACACTCAAATCTGTGGAAAGAAACAAAACCATTATGGAAATGTACTGTTTTCATTACCACCTTGATAACATTTTTCTAAATATATTAGTAATATATATTATGTATGTGTATATTTGAATAAATTCTTAGTAGTGGGTTAGGAGCTGAACAATTAACTTTAATTGTATAAACAGACTGATGTTTTTAAACTTCCATATTATAACTTTTACACATTACACAAGTTTTTGGAACTAATGTCCTATATACCTAGCATCACAACAACACTGAAACTCATATACCATATTTGTCAATTTCAAATGGTGAATCATATCAAACAGCAGATCTCTTAGGCTATACACATTAAGTGAAGTATGACTACGATCTATCAGCCACTCTTGAAAATCTCACAGTACAGTATTCAATATTAGATGTAATATGCTATTGGACAGCATTTGCTAAATAATCTTGAATGTGTGAGGTATTACATCTACAACCAATTTAGGATTGTCAGTTGGATTCACAGTGTGGTGCACCTGTGTGTGATAGAATCTACATGTAGTAATACACAGGGCCTGCATTACAGAGAGCTTGGAAGTTAACTGACAGACATCATTAGCTCTCCTTAACAACATCCCTGCCCATGATCATCTGCTTGCCAACAAATCAACCCAACTGTTGCCTCTCAAGCAGTATAAATGGTGTTTTCCCTTTGGCATTTCTTGCAAATTATCCTGATGACTGTAGGACTTGTAATCCTTAGGCCCAGGCCATTGTTCTGGGCAAATGAAGACAGATAATGCGGGAGAAACTCAGTAGGTCTGGCAGTATCAGTGGAGAGAGAAATAGAGTTAATGTTTTGAGTCTACTAAGACTATTTTTCAGCACATTACAGGTATAAAATGGTGAAAAATCAGCCAAGTAACAGTAACAAACAAATGACAAACAAGACAGAGCTGAGAGTCTTGGTAGGTTGTCATCAAAATGAAGAATAAAGATCATGTCATCAAGCTGTTGAATTCAATGTTAAGTTCTAGAGGCTATAAAGTGCTTAAACAGAAAACGGGATGTTGTTCCTCCAATAAGCTTCATTGGAACACTGCAGCAGACCTAAGACAGAAATGTTACCATGACAGCAAGATGGTTTATTGAAATAGTAAGGTATTGTAAGGTCTGGAATTAGAGGTCCTATGGACAAAAGTGGAGATGTATTGCAAAGCAGTCACAGAATCTACATTTGGTCTCGCAATGCAAAAAGAAACTATATTGTGAGCAGTGATTACAGTAGATAATGAAATAGCTCCACAGAGTCACCCTTTATTTACATGTGCATAGTACTTGACACTGGTCCAGCCTCCACACAGCAAGCTGTCAGAATGAACAGAACCTCTGGCACTCCTGTTTATATCTATCAGTCAGGGCTTCCAGATTGGACCAGATAATAGCCACAATCAGGGAATGTATATTTAAGAGGTCCACCTGGCTGATCTCATTACAATCACCACAAATAAGATTGAAAAAGTCCAGGTAAAAAGCTGCTTCACCTGGAAGGGGCCCTGGACAGTATAAAGGGAGGAGGTGGAAGGGCAAGTGTTACACTTTCAGAATGCATGAGAAGGTGAGAAGTGTTAGAAGTGATGGAGCAGTGAATCAATAAATATGAAAGTTGGTAGGATCTAATGGGTATCAGGGGACAGCTTACCTAGAAATGGAAACAGAGAAGTCAAAAGGGAGAGTCAGAGATGGATGAGGTGAAGGTGAGAGAAAGATGGAAATCTGAAACAAAACTGATTAATTTTTCCAATTATAATCAACAGCAGCAAGCACCAATGACATCATTGGTGTATCCGAGAGAGTTATGGACTCAACCCCCTGTCCCAAGTAGGATTGGAACAAGGAATATTCCACATAATCTAACTACAGATAGGCATAGCTGGCACTCCTGCAGATACACATTGACATACCTTTCACTTGGAAAAAGTGAGACAAATTAAAAGAGAAGTTATTCAAAGTGAGAACAAGCTCAGCCAGGAGGAGGGTGGTGGTGGATGGAGGCACTCAGGTTGAAGCAGAGAGGATTCAGACTGTTCATAGGGTAGAATGAATACAATGGTATGAGGTAAGATTAAGGGAAGGAATAGAGTTGGAGGGAAGGGAGAATCTAGAGGGGCATTGGTACCTGTGCGTTTTTGGAGCTTGTGTTCCTTAACACCTGAAAAGGAAAATTTCTTGTTCAAATGTTGATTGAGACAAAAAAAAAGAGAACTGAGAAAGATTTGAGATAGCATGAGGTGGTACTGATGGAGAGAGACATTTAGACTCTGCTTGGGGCAACATGTAGCATTGAGTGTGGATTTTCGGATGCATTGGGAACAGCTTTGAGGGCATGGGTTCAAATCTGACCAAGGCATCTGATGAAATTTGTAGAAATGCTCATCAGCAAATAGTGAAGTTATAAAGTAAATAGAATAGCGGTTCGAGAAGGCAGCTCACCACCATCTTCTCAAGGGTAATTAAGGATGGAAAGTAAACTCTGGCTAGCCAAAGATGTCCACACCTTGTAAAAATTTTAAAAGTGCACTTCCAGCTCAAGAGGAAATATTTGATAAAATACTGACATGTTAAAAATAAGCTTCAGATGGAATACAACCAATCCAACTGTATTCATTTGTAAAAACAAACGTGTATGGTTTTGGCAAACTTGTGGTGTACCACGAGCAGTTGGGGAAAAGGTGTTTGTATATCAAAAACAAATGAGAATAGAATTGCTGGGAAAATTCCTGTGCTTGAAGAAGGATCACTGAGGGAAGAAAAGGTGTTTGGAAAGACTTTTACTGCTGTGGAAAAAAACAAAGATACAGTGTAACTTGTAAACTGGTATGTACATTTCCAAATGAGGATCAATATCCCGTGATTATTGTTCTGTGCTGTTGTGAGTCGTTGAAACCTTAGGGAACCCTGAGGGAAGCAACCGCCTCCCTGCCCTCTCCCACTCCCCCTCCCCCTCTCCCCCCCATCCAAGACTCCAAATTAAATTCCAATTCTTTTAGCCACATACACACTTTAACTCCAGGCTAAGTCATGCTGATTTCTAATTCCTTACATCCACTGTCTTACAGATTTGAATTTCTTATGGTGGCCAACTTAACAATGCTAGTGAGTTTGTTACATAACACTGCTCAGTCTCAACCAAGGTCCAACTAAGGATACTTGTTACCTTCTTTACTCTGAAACTCTCCCCTATCAGCTCTGTAATCAAATATTTCAGAGCTTTTAACAGTAAGATTCTCTGCTGCATTCCTACATGGCTGAATATGCCATGTTAACATCTATAATAGTAAAAATGTTGATGTAATGGGCAAGTTCCATTTTATATACTAGATTAGAGTAGTGCTGGAAAAGCACAGCAGGTCAGGCAGCATCCAAGGAGCAGGAAAATTGACATTTCAGGCAAAAGCTTCCTGCTCCTCGGATGCTGCCTGACCTGCTGTGCTTTTCCAGCACCACTCTAATCTAGATTCTGGTTTCCAGCATCTGCAGTCCTTGTTTTTACCTAATCCATTTTCTACACTCCAATTTTACTGAAATGGCTGCTCAATTTGTTTTAACACCACAGCACTGCTATTTGCTTCCAGTATTAGTCAGAGGAAATGTAAAGCAATAGGGTGGGGGAATGGGTGTGGGTGGGTTCTTCAGAGGGTCATGAGGAGTCATTGGGCCAAATGGCCTGTTTCCACATTGTAAGCATTCTATGACAAAAAAAAACTTAATGTTGTTTTCCTGTGCCACGCTATACTGCCCACAGATTCTGATATGGTGCATGTCATTGAGTCCCCCTTGTATGTTGGAAGGCCTCAATGCAGAAAGTCCTAATTTTGCCCAGCCCAACCAGCTGAATTCAGGATGCAGAATCTAGACCACAGTGACAGGGAAAAGAAGGAGAGGTAAGCCTTTAATAAAGATGAGAAATGAACAGAGAGAAATGACTTAACTCTGAAAATGAGTAAGATAAATTAGTTTGGGTGGAACTAAATAAATAGCTAGGGACAGAAAGCATTGTTGGCAGTTGTTTATGGGTTCTCTTGCAGTAGTTGTAGTCGAGGGAAAAAAGTTAACCAGGAAACTTTGGATGCAACTTACAACAATAATAAGAGGTATTTAACCTCTACATAGACTGGAGAAACCAAAGTTACAGTAATAGTTTGGAGGATAAGTTCAGGGAACTCATACAAGACAGTTTTCGAGATCAGTATGTCAAAGAATCAAGTAGTTGATCCAGTGGTGTGCAGTGAGAAAGGGATAATTGATAAATTAATGGCAAAGGACATTTAGGAAAAATACCACAATATGATTAAATATTATATTCAGTTCAGACACAATTTAGATATATCCCAAACCTTGGATAGGAGATCAAACCACTTAGCTATGAGGGATGTGTTGGTTTGGATAGATTGGGAAACTGAATTATAAGTTATGATGTAATGGTTAGTATTCAAATAACTTTAAGGTGCAAAGATCCCAGAGATAAATGTGGTCCAACCATTGCCAACAAGAAGATTGGTAAGATTAGCTCAAAGGAAGGATTTATTATATTTGCAAAAAGAGTAGTGCGCTTGAGGGATAAGACAATTTTAGAATTCGGCAAAGGATGATCAAAGCTTATGGAGTCCATTGTGAAGGATGAGATTTCTGAATACTTGGCAATGTGTGGTAAAATAGGGTAAAGACAGCATGGTTTCATCAAGGGGAGGTCATGCCTAACAAATCTGTTAGAATTCTTTGAGGATGTAATGAGCAGGTTAGACCAAGGAGAGACAATGGATGTCAGCTACCTGGACTTCAAGAAGGTCTTTGACAAGGTGTTGCACAGGAAGCTACTCAGTAAGATAAGGGCCAACGTTGTCACAGGCAAGGCGCTAGCATGGATAGAAGCTTGACTATCTGGCAGAAAGCAGAGAGTCGGGATAAAAGGGACCTTCTCAGGATGGCAGCCGGTGACCAGTGGTGTTCTGCAAGGGTCAATGTTGGGATCACAACTTTTCACTTTATACATTAATGATCTAGATGAAGGAACTGAGGGCATTGTGGCTAGGTTTGCAGACGATAAGAAGCTAGGTGAAGGGACAGGTGTATATAGGAGGCAGGGAGGCTGCAGAAGGTTTTGGACAGGTTAGGAGAGTGGGCAAAGAAGTGGTAGATGGAATACAACTTGGGAAAGTATGAGGTCATACACTTTGGTAGGAAAATAGGCACAGACTATTTTCTAAATGGGAGAAAATTCAGAAATCTGAAGTGCATAGAGTCTTGGGAGTTTTCCAGGTTTCTCTTAAGGTAACTTTACAGGTTGAGTTGGTAGTTAGGAAGGCAAATACAATGTTGGCATTTATTTCGAGGACTAAAGTTTAAAAGCAGGGATGTACTTCTAAGGCTTCATAAGGCTCTGGTCAGCCCACATTTTAAGAATTGTGAGCAATTTTGGGCCCCATACCTACGGAAGGATGTACTGATCCTGAAGCTGGTCCAGAGGAGGTTCACAAGAATGATCCCAGGAATGAAAGGCTTAGCATAAGATGAACATTTGAGTTTTCTGGGTCTATACTCAATGGAATTTAGAAGGATGAGGGGGTAATCTAATTGAAACATACAGAATACTGGATGGAGAGGACATTGGGAAGATGTTTCCATTGGCAGGAGAGATGAGAACCTGAGGGCACAAGAGATGAAGAGAAACTTCTTCAGCCAGAGAGTGGTGAATCTATGGAATTCATTACCACAAAAGGCTTTGGAAGCCAGGTCACTGAGTATATTTAAAACTGAGATACATAGGTTCTTGGTTGTCACAGTGATCAGAGGTTATGGAGAGAAAATGGGGAAATGGGGTTGAGGAATGGGGCTGGACTAGTAAGAGAAATAAAATAATTTGCAAGTGCTTCTATAAATAATGACTAGGCAGAGATTAGTGAAAGCAAATGTTATGATGCGTTTTGGCTGTAGAATGTATGTGTTTCTGGATGCTGGTGTTATTTAAGACAAACATTTCTCAAGTAAATGTCTGCGGTTTAAGAAGCTTCAGCACAGAGTCATTGAGCCAGAGGTTCAGCTACAGATATCACAATGCCAGAAGAGCAACTAAAGTGAGGATTGGTCCTCTGAGAGACTGTCTGGAAATTAATAATGGAAAATAAAGGAAATAGTGGATAAACTATTTGCATCTGTGTTCAGTCCAGAAGACATAAATAATAGAAATACAGTAGAAATAACTGTAATCGGGTGGCACGGTGGCTCAGTGGTTAGCATTGCAGCCTCACAGCACCAGGATCTCAGGTGCGGTCCCACCCTCGGGTGACTGTCTGTGTGGAGTTTGCACATTCTCCCCGTGTCTGCGTGGGTTTCCTCCAGGTGTTCCAGTTTCCTCCCACAGTCCAAAGATGTGCAAGTTAGGTGAATTGGCCATGCTAAATTGCCCATTGTGTTAGGTGCATTAGTCAAGGGGAAATGGGTCTGGGTGGGTTGCTCTTCGGAGGGTCGGTGTGGACTGGTTGGGCCGAAGGGCCTGTTTCCACACTGTAGGGAATCTAATCTAATAAAAAAAAGGTGAAAGGGATGGAGAACTTAAAACAATTAAAATCAACACAGGAAAGGTATTGAGAAAGGTCTACATCCCAAGGTACTGAAGGAGGTGGCTCAAGAAATCGTGGATGCGTTGGTGATTATTTTCCAGAGTTCGATAGATTCAGGATCAGTTCCTATGGATTGGAGGGTGGCTAATGTTGTACCACTTTTTAAGAAAGGTGGGAGAGAGAAAGCAGGAAATTATAGACCAGTTAGTCTGACCTCAGTGGTGGTAAAGATGCTAGAGTCTATTATAAAGGATGAAATTACGACACATCTGGATAGTAGTAATAGGATAGGTCAGAGTCAGCATGGATTTATGAAGGGGAAATCAGGCTTGACTAATCTTCTGGAATTTTTTGAGGATGCAACTCTGAAGATGCATGAGGGAGATCCAGTAGATGTAGTGTACCTGGACTTTCAGAAAGCTTTTGATAAAGTCCCACATAGGAGGTTAGTGAGCAAAATTAGGGCGCATGGTGTTGGGGACAAAGTACTAGCTTGGATTGAAAGTTGGTTGGCTGACAGGAAACAAAGAGTAGTGATAAACGGCTCCATTTCGGAATGGCAGGCAGTGACCAGTGGGGTACCGCAGGGATCGGTGCTGAGACCGCAGCTTTTTACAATATATATTAATGATATAGAAGATGGTATTAGTAATAACATTAGTAAATTTGCTGATGATACTAAGCTGGGTGGCAGGGTGAAATGTGAGTAGGATGTTAAGAGATTACAGGGTGATCTGGACAGGTTAGGTGAGTGGTCAGATGCATGGCAGATGCAGTTTAATGTGGATAAATGTGTGGTTATCCACTTTGGTGGCAAGAACAGGAAGGCAGATTACTACCTAAATGGAATCAATTTAAGTAAAGGGACAGGACAAAGAGATCTAGGTGTTCTTGTACACCAGTCAATGAAGGTAAGCATGCAGGTACAGCAGGTAGTGAAGAAGGCTAATAGCATGCTGGCCTTCATAACAAGAGGGATTGAGTATAGAAGAAAAGAGGTTCTTCTGCAGCTGTACAAGGGCCTGGTGAGACCACACCTGGAGTATTGTGTGCAGTTCTGGTCTCCAAATTTGAGGAAAGACATTCTGGCTGTTGAGGGAGTGCAGTGTAGGTTCACGAGCTCAATTCCTGGAATGGCGGGACTAACTTACGCTGAAAGACTGGAGCGACTGGGCTTGTATACCCTTGAGTTTAGAAGACTGAGAGGGGATCTGATTGAGTCATATAAGATTCTTAAAGGATTGAACACTCTGGAGGCAGGAAACATGTTTCCGCTGATGGGTGAGTGCCGAACCAGAGGACACAGCTTAAAAATATGGGGTAGACCATTTAAGACAGAGATGAGGAGAAACTTCTTCACCCAGAGAGTGGTGGCTGTGTGGAATGCTCTGCCCCAGAGAGCAGTGGAGGCCCAGTCTCTGGATTCATTTAAGAGTTGGATAGAGCTCTCAAGGATAGTGGAATCAAGGGTTATGGAGATAAGGCAGGAACAGGATACTGATTAAGGATGATCAGCCATGATCATATTGAATGGTGGTGCAGGCTCGAAGAGCAGAATGGCCTATTCCTGCACTATTGTCCATTGTCTATTGAGAAAATTATTGGAACCAAAGGCTGTCAGGGAAGATGGAGGCATCATGGTAATGTCATTATTAGTAATCCAGAAATTCAAGCTATAGGGCTAGAGATTCAAATCCTACCATGGCAGCTGATGAAATTTAATTGGTTAAAACTGGAATATAAAGTTTGTGTCAATAATGGCTACCAGGACAATTGTTATTGATCCCTATAAAACAAATTCATTTGGTTCACTAGTATCCTCTTAGGAAGGATATCTGGTCCAAAATTGACTCCATATCCACACCTATATGATTGACACTTAAACTAGCCACTAAAAGATACAGCATGGTACTCAGTTCAAAGGAAAATAGGGCTGGGCAACACATATTGGCTTGACCAGGAGCACCCCACATCCCATAAAAGAATTTAAAAAAACATTCCAGGTCCTCATGCAGTTTCTCCTAGAATCTTAAAAGATATGGCTGTTGAAGTAGTCAATACATTGGTTTTAAACTTCCTCAATTCTGGAAAAAGATTGGAAAACACAAATCCACTGTACTAGAAAAAGGGAGCGACAGAAAGCAGGAAAGGTACAAATTGATTAACCAAGATCCATCAAATTCAAAATGTTGGAATCTGTTATTAAGGACGGCACTGCGAAAATCAAAGTGCAATCAGGCACGGTTAACATGGGTTGTGAGATGGCAATTGTGTTTGACTTTGTTTTTTAAAATTCTTTGTGGTAGAAGCAAGAAAAGTGAATAAACAGGATCTGTAGATCTAGTATAGAGTATTTGGATTTTCATAAGACATGTGATAAGTTGGTGAATCAGAAAATACTACATAAGATAAGAGCTCACATTTGAGAGTAGTATGGATAGACAATTGAAAATGGAGAGTACGTAATATTGACAGTGTTGGTCTCCTTATTAATCTGCATTAGAAACTGTTCAGAGAATATGCACTTGATGAATTCCTGAAATGAAGAGACTTATCTTGTGATGAAAAGTTGGATAGTTTCAGCATATTTGCAGTTTTGAAGAATGGGAGATGATCTTATTGAAACATGCAAGATCCTAAGGGATGTTGACTGGGTACATGCTGAAGTAACGTATCTCTTTGTAGGACGGTCTCAAACTAGGGGACACAGTTTTTTAAAAAAAGAGACCTCAATTTCAGACAGAGATGAACAGAAGCATTTATTTTGTCAGAATATCTTCAGTTAGTGAAATTCTCTTCTCCAGAAAGTGGTGGAGGCAGGGTCATTGAATATTTTAAAAGCTGGAGTGTACAGATTCTTAACTAAAAGGGAATCAAGGGACCTAGACAGTAAACAGGAAAGTAAAAGACACATTCAGATGGGCCATGATCTTGTCAAATGGTGGAGCAAGCTCACCGCACTGAACAACTACATCTGCCCTAAATTTGCAAGTATGTTTGCCATCATGAGGGGCAGAGGTAAATTATAATGGAGATAAGCAATTGGGAAATGGCAGAGATATTAAATAAATAATTCATACTTGTTTTCCCCATAGAAGACACAAAAAATCCAGAAACAATGGTGAACTAAACATCTAGTGAAAATGACAATTTAAAAATCGATCAACAAAATATTAACAGAGAAAATGAATGGAATTATTAGCAACAAATCCACTGTACCCAATAATCAGAATTTTAAGGTAATAAAACAGGTAGCTTTAGAGATAATAGCTAGATGGGGTGGCACGGTGACTCAGTGGTTAGCACTGCTGCCTCACAGCACTAGGGTCCCAGCCTTGATTCCAGCCTTGGCCGACTGTCTGTGTGGAGTTTGCACATTCTCCCCGTGTCCGTGTGGGTTTCCTCTGGGTGCTCTGGTTTCCTCCCACAGTCCAAAGATGTGCAGGCCAGGTGAATTGGCCAGGCTAAATTACCCATAGTGTTAGGTCAGAGGGAAATGGGTCTGGGTGGGTTACTCTTCGGAGGGTCAGTGTGGACTGGTTGGGCTGAAGGGCCTTTTCACACTGTAGGGAATCTAATCTAATTTCGTCATCTGCAATTGTTTAGATTCCAAAATAGTTCCATTGATTTAAAAGGTGAAAATGTAACGTTAACATTTAAAAAAGGAAGAAAAAAATGAGTGTGGGAAACTAAAAGTCAGTTACCCTGACAATAGTCAAATGCTGGAATCTATTATGAAATATGTCATAACAGCACTTTTAAAAATTCATAATATGATTAAGCAGAGTGAAAACTGAATTTGACAGATCAGTTAGAACTTTTTGCGGATGTATTTAGGAGCATGGCTGAGGGAGTACATTTGGATTTTCAAAAAAAAAAATTTAATGAAGTGCTACCAAGAGATTATTTCACAATGCAATGAGAGTAAGATATTGGCATGTATTGGGATTGGTCATCAGAAAGAAAGCAGAGTATGAATAAGCACAATATGTTTGAGTTGGCAGGCTGTAATCAGTGGGGTGCCAAAAGAATTAACACTTGGACTTTAGTCATTTACAATCTATGTTAATGAGTTGGATGAGGGCATAGATTTGCGTATTCAATGTTGCTGGAAATACAAAATTTAACTGGAAAGTAAGCAGTGAGGAGGTTGCAACTAGGGTGCAGAGGGAATAGATTAAGAGAGTGCGCAAGGTTAAGGAATACTATGTGACAAAGTATGAAGGTAACCAATTTAGTGGGAAAATACAAAAAACAGAGTATGTGGAATCTTTGAATTAAGACTTATGAATAGAATCTCATACAGGGGAGAAATTTTAAAAGATCCAACATATTAACAATTCTTGTACTTTATATTATCCTGCATTGTGTTTTGACTTGCATACAAATAGACTTGCAAACTGACTCCAGAATAGAACCCATTCAGAACCCAGGAAGAGTCTGTACTTTTGAATGAGAAAAACTAAAAAATGTTTACATTCAGAGGACCTTAGGTATCCTTAAACGTGGATCACAGAAGGCCAACAACAGATCCAGCAGTCAAGTTGCAACACAAATTGTTTTTACAAAGGAACTGTAGGATAAGAGTAAAGAAATCTTATTAAAATTGTACAGGCCAGTAGTGAGGCTACAGCTCGAGTCTTAGATACAGTTTTCATCTTCTTACCCAAGGAAGGACATTCTTGAAGAAAGGTTTATTAGATTGGTTTCTAGATGAGGAGATTAAACCACTAGAAGACAGAGTAGATTAACCCTACATTCTCTGGGATTTAGATGATGAGAGGCAATTGAATTGAGAGGTACAAAAATAAGGCAGCAGGTGGAGCCTGTAGAAGGACAGTTGCAATAAACTGGAGATGTATCAACATCCTGACAGGGAGATTTGTTACTGTCACTCAGGAGGGCTTTTTTTTGTTAGGCCATATTTGGAAACTTGTGTACAGTCCTGGTCGCCACACTACCAGAACGATGTGAAGTTTTGGAGAGCGTACAGAAAAGGATGTTGTCTGGTTTGAAGGGTATTAGCTGTGAGGAGAGATTGGACAAACTTGGTTTGTTTACATTTGAATGTCAAAAGATGAGAGATGACCTGACAGAAATTTACAAAGTTATGAGAGACATGGATAGAATGGATAATAGAATGGAGTCTTTTTCCCAGGGCATTCATGGCAATTACTCAAGGACTTAGGTTTAAGATAAAGAGGGAAATTTAAAGGAGATGCGAGAGGCAGATTTCTTAAAACAGAGACTGGTAAGTGCCTGGAATGTACTGCCAGAGGAGATGGTTGAAGCAGATACAATAGTAACGTTTAAAAGGCATCTTGACAGACGCATGAACAGGGAGGGAATGGAGGAATATGGACCATGTAGAAGCAAAAATGTTTTTAGTTTAGAAAGGTGCATGTGTCAGCAAGGACTTGATGGGCCAAAGGACCAGTTTCTGTGCTTTACTGTTCTTTGTTCTTTGATCTTTATTTAGAGTAAGGGACAATGAAAGCTCTAAGAAAATGTTCTCTCTGGCTGGGGACTGTACAATAATAGGGTCACAAACTCAGAGTAAAGGGTCAGCTATTTAGGACTGAAATGAGAAATTTCTTGACTCAAGGTGTTGCACATCATTGGAATTCTTTGTCCCAGAAAGCTGTGATGCCCATTCATTGTCTGAATTCAAGTTACAGGTTGATGCATTCAAGACACTGAATGAATTAATGGAACTGGGAATAGTGTGAGAAAGAGAAGTGGAAGATCAGTCATGATCTTGTTCAGTGTCAAAGCAAACTCAAAGGGCCAAATCCAGTTTCTATTTCTTCTATTGTTATGTCCTTTTATAAGTTCTAAATGTTGTGAAATATAGAAATATATCTGTTGCAGACACTTCAAATGAAAATAGATTCAAAGAACTGTGAAGATTATGGAAAAAGTTTCAGTTATTAGAAGAATTAGTTTTTTATTTCTCAGAATAAAAATTCCAGCCAGAATACAGAATGAATTTTTAAAAACAAAATAAAGTTAATTAAACAATGCATATGTAATTTGATCTGATATCTTCTATAACGGTTGAATTGGTATCTTCCAGAGCAGGCAAATTGGTGTCAGAGGAAATACTTATGATGTTATTGAAGAATCATAAAATCCCTACAGAGCAGAAAGAGACCATTCAGCCCATCAAGTCTGATTAGATTAGATTACTTTACAGTGTGGAAACAGGCCCTTCGGCCCAACAAGTCCACACCGACCCGCCGAAGCGTAACCCACCCATACCCCTACATTTACCCCTTACCTAACACTACGGGCAATTTAGCATGGCCAATTCACCTGACCTGCACATCTTTGGACTGTGGGAGGAAACCGGAGCACCCGGAGGAAACCCACGCAGACACGGGGAGAACGTGCAAACTCCACACAGTCAGTCGCCTGAGACGGGAATTGAACCCGGGTCTCTGGAGCTGCGAGGCAGCAGTGCTAACCACTGTGCCACCGTGCCGCCCGCCCAGGTCTGCTCTGACCTCCGAAGAGCATCCCACCTAGACCCAACATCCCCCCCCCCCCCACACCTTATCCCTGTAAACCTGCATTTCCCAAGGCTAATCCAATTAGCTTACATTTCCTGGACACTAGGGGCAATTTGACACAGCCAATCTATGTAACCTGCATATCTTTGGACTGTGGGAGGAAAGCTGAAAATCTGGAAGAAACCCATGCAAACATGGGGAGAACATGTAAACTCCACACAGACACTCATTCAAGGTTGGAATGTGAACCCAAGTCCCTGGAGTCTTGAGGCAGCAGTGCTAACGATTGAACCACCATGCTACTCTCTGAAGGATGATCACAATAAACGAGTACTGTGAAAGATTGAGATATCCTGATGGTACCAGCTTGTATACTGGCAGCTCCTCTTCCATGAGAAAAATTAGACATTCAGGAGGGTCATTTTGCTACTGAAAGATACAGAACTTGGATGATGTGACTCAATATAAAAAATTGCAATATGCATTATTTTCTTTAGTTAATGTTCAACTGATTGCTTTAATGTTTATGCTGATAAGGGTGGAGCGCAAAACGTCAAGTGGAATGGTTCAGAAACTGTACTAAAGTTCAGAACTGGTTGTGGGTGGGAACACTAGCAAGTGTTTCTCAAGGTGTTATTTATTCAATGTTTGAAAATTTGACTGGGACCTTCCAAATTATAATTTTTTTACCATTCCAGACCAGACTACCAAAATTTACGTTACTGTCTAGCTAGGGACCAGTAATTTTTCTTAAAAAAAAGGTAGTTGAAACTTTATTGCTGGAACAGCACAGCAGGTCAGGCAGCATCCAGGGAACAGGAGATTCGACGTTTCGGGCACAGGCCCTGAAGAAGGGCCTGTGCCCGAAACGTCGAATCTCCTGTTCCCTGGATGCTGCCTGACCTGCTGTGCTGTTCCAGCAATAAAGTTTCAACTTTGATCTCCAGCATCTGCAGACCTCACTTTCTCCTTAAAAAAAAGGTAGACAGGTGAGATATTCAGGAGACTCCACTTATCCAGTGGAGATTAAATTCACACAATTCCAGACTTTAACACTAGAATTAACATGTAGTAAATACGAATGTGATTGAATACCCAAAGTTGCAATCAAACAGCAAATATGATCAAGATTGATCCAACAGATCTCTCAGCAATTCTCCCCAGATGTTAAAATACACTGGATCATTAAAATTTCATTTAACTTCATGTGGGATTAAAATTCTTCACCTTTGCTGATCTGGCCGTGAAATCCCTTCTCAAGACCTGCTCTGTCATGAATGGGCTCAACAATTGCTCCTTATGAGCTCTCATAGCCCCTTTTCGTGAGGCCTGGCCCAAACACTTTGCTATGTACTAATCCTTAAAATTTTTTACTGAACTCGAACAACACAGAACCATCCAAATCCCAACTTGACTTCTCAGAGTCCCTAGCACAGAACCCATGTAATTCAACTGTATTCCCAGCAGTATAGTTAAAAGCAGTTCTGAAGAAGGGTTACTGGACACAAAACTCTGGGTACTCTGTACAGATGCTGCCAGATCTGCTGAGCTTGTCCAGCAATTGCTGTTTTTGTTTCAGTCAAAAGCAGCACTGCCTCACATGGAGTTTACACCTCTCTCTCCCCTCCCACAAACTCCTTTCACAACTGCCTATAATATTTGGACTACTCTTCAGTGATCTCTAAAATACCTTAAGTGACCTATTGAAAACACTGCAAGAAGCCCCATCCATATTTCTCGGCAGAATTGAATGTAGTCACCTGGAAACTCTTGGGATGGAGTAGGCTCAAATGATAGAATTTGTTGATTTCTCCAGTACGATTCAATACAATAGAAAATGAATTTAGTCATAAACTGCAAACTAACTAAGAGAACTCTCAATCAGTAGCAGATAATTGTCAATTCTCTTTTCTATTTTCCATTCATGGAATGTAGACATTGCTGACTGGGCTAGCATTTATTATCCATCCCTAGTTGCCCTTGAAGATAGTGAATTGCCTTTTTAAACAGCTGAAATCCATTTATTGTAGGTTGGTATAAATGGAACCATGATCAGATGGCCAATGGGCTGAGAAGTGGCAGATGGAGTTTAGTTTATATATATGCAAATTGCTGCATTTTGGGAAAGCAAATCTTAGCAGGACATATACAGTTAATGGTAATGTCCTCAGGAGTGTTGCTGAACAGAGAGACCTTGGAGTGCAGGTTCATAGCTCCTTGAAAGTGGAGTTGCAATTAGATAGGATTGTGAAGGCGGCGTTTGGTATGCTTTCCTTTATTGGTCAGAGTGTTGAGTACAGGCTTTGGGAGGTCATGTTGCGGCTGTACAAGGCATTGGTTAGGCCACTGTTGGAATATTACGTGCAATTCTGGTCTCCTTCCTATCAGAAGGATGTTGTGAAACTTGAAATGATTCAGAAAAGATTTACAAGGTTGGATGATTTGAAATATAAAGAGAGGTTGAATAGGCTGGGGCTGTTTTCCGTGGAGCTTCAGAGGCTGAGGGGTGACCTCATAGAGACCACTGACGTCACTAACGCCGCATGTGTCTCCGCCCCCACGCCGATCTCCACGCCTAACCCCGCCCCCCCGGCGACTTCCGTCACCTCGCCTAACCCCGCCCCTTCGCCGATCTCCGACTTCATGCCTAACCCCGCCCCCATGCCCATCTCCATCACCACGCCCAACTCTGCCCCCACGCTGATCTCCGTCCCCGCCGCCACGCCCAACCCCGCCGCCACTCCCAGCTCCAGCCCCACACCAGGTCCGAGCTCCCAGCCCTGCCGTGTTTTCACCATCCCTCCAGAACTACCCCTCTCTGAAGATGAAAGATCAGTCCTCAGCATAGGCTTCACCTTCATTCCCCTACGCTCTCGGATCAACGAGTTCAACACGTGGCGTGACATCGAACAATTCTTCCGCCGCCTTCGCCTCCGCGCCTACTTCTTCAACCAAGACTCTCGCCCACCCTCTGACGACCCTTTCTCCGGCCTCCAACACACCCCATCCACCTGGACACCCCGTGCTGGCCTCTTACCCGCCCTCGATCTCTTCATAGCCAACTGCCGCCGCGACATTAACCGCCTCAACCTCTCCACCCCTCTCACCCACTCCAACCTCTCACCCTCG
>NC_057721.1:29050016-29107060 GCF_004010195.1 Chiloscyllium plagiosum
CTCAAAAACTGCATGCATTCATGTAGAACTCTGAGCTCACAAACTGCATGAATTTATGTAAAACTCTGTTATCTCACTTTTTAGATTAGAATCAATCTAAACATCATGGCATAGACAGAGAACACAGGGGGCTAACACCTTCAACATATTGTCTAGCTATCACCCATTGTTAACAGCTAACCCGAGAATGCAACTTTAAAAAAAAGGTTTTGTGATTTAAACATGAAAGGAGTGAATTCTAACAGATGAAAGGCTTAACAGACAATCAATTTTTCAATGTATAATTTCAGTTACTTCACACTGCAAATTTTTGCTATAAATTCTGTGTTACGATCGAGCCCTCCATTATCACCAGATGATGGAGCATCGCTCCGAAAGCTAGTGTGCTTCCAATTAAACCTGTTGGACTATAACCTGGTGTTGTGTGATTTTTAACCATATCTCCAGACAGCTAAAGAGGCTGAAAAAGGCTGAATACCATATCCCATGAATTGGAGGTGCAGGTGTTGGACTGGGGTGGACAAAGTTAAAAATTTCACAACACCAGGTTATAGTCTCACAGGTGGTCCACAACCACCTGATAAAGGAGCAACGCTCCGAAAGCTAGTGCTTCCAATTAAACACCTATAACCTGGTGTTGTGTGATTTTTAACATTGTCTATCCCATGAAAGCTGCAGGAGTCCCACATGGACTGGCCAATGAGAAGCTCGGCCCTAGAACGTTACAGCTAACTCAAAAAGCAACTTTGACTAAGAGTTCTCAACCTGTTGATTTTTCACGAGTTGCCGAGAGAAGAGTAATATTCTAGTAATGTCTATTTGCTGAACATATTTCTAAATCTCCGGAGGTCACGGATGGTGGTGGGAACCTGATACTGAGGCACACCGTGAGTGGAGGTTTGGAACATAACCACCGTGAGTGGAGGTTTGGTGAGGGGGCCGAGGAGCTGTGCCATACCCAGTCTAAGTTAAAGTAGAAAGGAAACTGATCAGATGGGGGTGGATTAGCATTTAAAGTCTTTCTGCCAAAGTACAATCGTGCTCCTTTCAGTTATCGGATTCTCCTGGTGCCTCAATACACTAAGTTGTATCTTGCATAAATAAGAATTGCCTTTGGATTTGTTGCAACTCTAGAGAAAATCAAACTCCAATGTTTGTTCGTTTTCCACATACGAAGATGATACAGAACTGAACTGCATTTGTAATCGTGTATGTATATAAAGATTTTTTTTATGAATAAAGTATTTTTTGCAATAAAAACAGAATAGGATCAGCTTCTTATTTTCTGGAGACTCAAAGCAACAAATTCCACAGGTTCAAGTGAGCCTGAGATTGGAAATGAAGATGCTCTTGGCAGAGGCATTTCTGGAACTGAGGCTAGGACTTGGGAGGTTCATACAGGAAAGAAAGAATGGACCCTGGCTCAGGTCTGATCAGAATTCCTTAGCCTGAGGCTGTGGACAGAGGTATCCTTGTGGTAACCACATGAAAATGAGATCAGATATCATCTTCAGATCAATCTCTAGGCTGGAAGGCAACCTAAACTCGAGAATTTAAAAATCACACAATACCAGGTTATAGTCCAATAGGTTTAATTGGAAGCACACTAGCTTTCGGAGTAACGCTCCTTCATCACCTGAAGGAGCGTCGCTCTGAAAGCTAATGTGCTTCCAATTAAACCTGTTGGACTATAACCTGGTGTTGTGTGATTTTTAACTTTGTACACCCCAGTCCAACACTGGCATCTCTAATCATAAACTCGAGAATGGGAATGTAGGGGATTTTGTGGATGTGTTGGGATTGACCTTAATGCAGATTAATCTATATAACATGTAGTAGATGAGGTATGGTAGGTTTTTAATGCAATCAACTCACTTCTAAAGGTCATTGTTGCTTCTTGTATTGTGTATTAAGGGTGCACAGAAATATTCAGTTCTGACAATGAGAAAGCCTGCCACACGGTGTAGCTAATCTACCTATGAAGTGTAAGCTGTGTTGTTCAGTCCCTAATGTGTGCAGATTGAATGCACTGCATCAGGTTAATAATGTTGTGCTTAATAATGTTTGTGGCTTATTTTTATTGATACCAAGGGCTTAACGTATTGAATTGTTACGGCACAGACAGAGACCATTACTAACTTCCAGCAGGAGCAACTCAACTCCACTCCAAACCCTTTTTACCCATAGCCCTAGACTTTTTTGCTGTCAGGTGTTGATCTGATTCTGTTTACTTTTATTCCATTCATAGGATGGGGAAGGCAAGGGCTGGACCAGCATTTATTGCCCATCTGTTACACTCAAGAAGGTGGTGGTGAGCTGCCTTCTTTAACCATTAATCTGTTTGGTGTAGGTCGACCCACAATGCCAATAGGGAGCTCTAAGAGTTTAACCCAGTGACAATGAAGGAGCAGCAATATATTTCCAAATCTGGATTTAGAGTGGCTTGACAGGGAAAGTGCAGGTGATGTTCCCGCGTGTCTAATACCCTTGCCCTTGTAGATGGCAGTGATTATGTGTTTGGAAGTTGCTGTCTAAAAAGGTTTTAGAGGCGAATTTCTGCAGTATATCTTATAAATAGTGCACACTGCTTCAACTGAGCATTGGTACTGGAGAGACTGGATGTTTGTGGATGTGGTGCCAATCATGTGGACTGCTTTGATCTACTGTCAAGCTTCTTGGGTGATGGGACAACTGAGGAAAGGTGGAGGACTTTCAAAGTGATTTTCACAGAGTTCACCAAAAGTACATACCAGTGAAAAGGAAGGGCTGTAAGAAAATGAATGATCAGCCGTGGATAACTAAGGAAATAAAGGAGGGTATCATATCGAAAGCTAATGCAAACAAAGTGGCAATGATTCGTAGTAAACTAGAGGATTGGGAAATCGTTAAAGGTGAACAGAAAGCTACAAAAAAAAGCCACAAAGAAACGTAAGTTAAATTATGAGGGTAAATTAGCTTAGAATATAAAACAGATAGCAAAAGTTTCTGCAAATATATAAAACAAAAAAGAATAGCTAAGGTACACATTGGTCCCTTATGGGGTGAGAACGGGAATTTAATAATGAGAAATGAGGAAATAGCGGAGGTGCTGAACAGGTATTTTGTGTCAGTCTTCATAGTGGAAAACACAAATAACATGCCAATAATTGATGACAAGGAGGCTATGGCAGATGAAGACCTAGAAACAATCATTATCACAGAAGAGTTAGTCTTGGGCAAGCTAATGAGGCTAAAGGCAGACAAGTCTTCTGGCCCTGATGGAATTTATCCCTAGATAATAAAAGAGATGGCAGGGGAAATAGAATTATGCACTCATGGTAATTTACCAAAATTCACTGGATGCTGAGGCAGTTCCAGCAGATTGGAAAACAGCACTGGGATGCCATTGTTTAAAAAAGGAGGTAGATAAAAAGAGGGTAACTATAAGCCCGTTAGCTTAACTTCCGTAGTGGGGAAATGCTTGAATCTATCATCAAGGAAGAAATAGTGTGACATCTGAATAGAAATTTTCCCGTCGGGCAGATGCAACATGGGTTCATGGAAGGCAGGTCATGTTTAACTAATTTACTAGAATTCTTTGAGGATAGTACAAGCATGGTGGACAACAGGGACTGGTGGATGTGGTGTATCTGGATTTCCAGAAGCAATCCAACAAGCTGCCACACAAAAGGCTACTGCATAAGATAAAGATGCACGGTAGTATGGGTAATGTATTAGCATGCATAGAAGATTGGTTAATTTACAGGGAGCAAAGAATGGAGATAAAAGGATGTTTTTCCGGTTGGTGATCAGTGGCTAGTGGTCTGCCTCAGGAATCAGTGTTGGTTCAACAATTTACACAAATGATTTGGAGTTCGGGACCAAGTGTAGTGTGTCAAAGTTTGTGGGTGACAGTAAAATGAGAGGTAGAGCAAAGTGTGCAGGGGACACTGAGTGTGGAGAATGTGTTGCTGGAAAAGCCCAGCAGGTCAGGCAGCATCTGAAGAGCAGAAGAATCGACATTTCGGGCCAGAGACCTCCATCAGGAATAAGGGCTCTGGCCCGAAATGTCGATTCTCCTGCTCCTCAGATGCTGCCTGACCTGCTGGGCTTTTCCAGAACACACTCTCAACTCTGATCACCAGAATCTGCGGACCTCACTTTCTCCTAGAGGACACTGAAAGTCTGCAGAGGGATCTAGGTAAGTTAGTGAGTAGGTAAGAGTCTGGCAAATGGAGTACAATGCTGGTAAATGTGACATTATCCATTTTGGGAGTGATAACAGCAAAATGGGCTGTTATTTAAATGGTGAAAGATTGCAGAATGCTGCTGTACAGAGGGACCTGGGTGTCATTGTGCATGAATCACAAAAGGTTGGTTTATAGGTGCAGCAGGTAATTAAGAAGACAAGTAGAATACTGTCCTTCATTGCAAGAGGGATGGAATTTAAAAACAGGGAGGTTAGGCTGCAGCTGTATAGGGTGCTGGTGAGGCCACACCTGGAGTACTATGTACAGTTTTGGTCTCTTTACTTGAAAAAGGATGTACTGGCACTGGAGGGGATGCAGAGAATGTTCACTAGGTTGATTCTGGAGTTGAGAGAGTTGACTTATGAGGAGAAATTGAGTGGACTGAGAATATACTCATTGGAATTTAGAAGAATGAAGGTGGATTTTATAAAAACATATAAAATTATGAATGGGAATAGAGAACGTATAAACAGGGAGGTTATTTCCACAGGCGGGTGAAACTAGCTTTATCCTCAAGATATCGGGGGTCAATGTAGGACTGAGTTGAGGGGAAACTTCTTCATCCAAAGGCGTGTGAATCTGTGGAAATCCCTGTCCAGTGAAGCAGCTGAGGCTACGTCGTTGAATATTTTTAAAACAAAGATAGATAGATTTCTGAACAGTAAAGGAATTAAGGCTTATTGTGAGTAGGCAGATAAGTGGAACTGAGTCCACAAAAAGATCAGCCATGATCTTATTGAATGGTGGAGCAGGCTCGAGGGACCAGATGGCCTAATCATGCACCTGTTTCTTATCTTCTTATGTTAGAGTTGCATCCATCCAGATATTTGGGGATCATTATCCTAACTTGTGCCTTGTCGTGGTGGAAAGACTTCATGGAATAAAGAGCTGAGATACACACTGAGGATTCGTAGTCTCTGATTAACATTTCTAGCCACAGCATTTAATGGCCAGTCCAGTTCAGTTTTTGTAAAAGTAACTCCCAGGGTGTGCATAGTGGGGATTCAGTGATAGTAATGCCATTAATGTCTTTGGGGTGGCACAGTGGCTCAGTGGTTAGCACTGCTGCTTCATAGCACCAGGGTTTTAAGTTCGATTCCAGCCTTGGGCGACTGTGTGGAGTTTGTATGTTCTCCCTGTGTCTGTGTGGGTTTCTTCCAGTTTCCTCCCACAGTCCAAAGATGTGCAGGTCAGGCGAAATGGCCATGCTAAATTGCCCTAGTGTTAGATGCATTAGTTCTGGGTGGGTTACTCTTCAGAGGGTCGGTGTTGACTGGTTGGGCCCAAGAGCCTGTTTCCACACTGTAGGGAATCTAATCTTTTAAAAAAAAATCAAGGTGTGATGGTTAGATTCTGTTGAAAATGGTCATTGCCTCGCATTTGTTTGGGTCAAATATTATTTGCTATTTGTCAGCTCAATCGTGGATATTGTCCAAATCCTGATGCATTTGGATATGGATTGCTTCAGTATCTAAGGAGTTGTAAATGACAGTGAACATTGGGCAAATAATCAGGGAACACCCCCACTTCTGACCTAATAATGGAGGGCAGATCATTTAGAGAACTACCGAAGATGGTTAGGCCTAGGATACTACTCTGATGAACCTCTAGAACTAAGATGACTGACCTGCAATGCCCATTTTCCCTTGTGCCAGGTATGATTCTAACCAGTGGCATATTTTCACCAGATTCAAATTGACTCTAGTTTTGCTAGGGCTCCTTGATGCCACATGTGGCTTTGATGTCACCTCACCTTGAGAGTTCAGCCTTTTGTTTATGTTTGTATCTCGTCTGCAATGAGATTAAGAGCTGAGTAGCTGAGGCAAACACATAATGTGCATTACTGAATAAATATTCCTTATTCCTTTGCAAGTACTGCTTGATAATCCCTACCACCACTTTACTGATCATTGAATGCATTTATGAATATCTCATTGAGAGTTACTGATACAATGGTAAAAGCGGTAAATTTATTTTTGTGAACAGAACATAGCCGGGCAATGTTGCACATTGGCAGGTAGATACCTATATTGTAGGTGCCCTGGAACAGAGTAACTGGAGCATGGCTTGTTCTGAAGAATAAATCTTCAGTTCTATTGCTCAAATGTTGTTGCCAGGGTCCGAAGTTGATGCAGCAATATACCCTATAACATTTTCTTCCCGTCCATGCACAGCAGCAACTTCTGCAAGTGGAAGCCAATATGTCTAGCATGCTGACCAGCATTCATGGAGCCTCCCAGTGGCTGTGTAACTGTGCAGCTTAAATGAAATGTTGCTATGCAGTACCTCATGTCTTCAGCCATTTCTTAATAGTACATGGAGTGATTAAAATGGCTGAAGATTGGCATCTTTGATGATGGGACCTTTGGTAAAGGCCAAGATAGATCATTTATGTGGCATTTCTAGCTGATGATTATTCCATTGGTGGAACAACCAAGAACCAGAGGACACAAAGTTAAAGTGGTTGCTAAAAAAAGCAATAGCGACATGGGGAAAAGCTATTTTATTTTGAGTGGAGCTATGATCTGGAATACACTCCTTCAGAATATGAGGCAGATTCAAGCCTGGCTTTCAAAAGTAAATTGGACCAATATGTGAAAAGGAATAATTTACATATATTTCATGATCTTCCATTTCCATCAAAGAAACACAAAATCTCAAAAGTTAGGATAAAATATCTAAGACTTAATCATTTTTATCTAGCAACTAAGCCACTAGCTTAAATTTTATTTTAACTAAGTGCCTAGTTTATTGTTTATCAAAAACTAGCCTTGTAATCTTAGCTACTCCTGGTTTGAATATTACAGAAGAGAACGTGTTTCTGTTGTATTTGACAAAGACAAAACCATGCCACATTGCATCTTGTCACTTTAAATTACAACTGACAGCCTGTCATTTCTGTCTGAATTTCTTACCTGTTTCAAATAAAAGGTTAATATTATAAAGCCAACAGAACTACTGCAACAAAATGATGTTTCAACTGCATCAACATTTATGTTTAGAATTGGTAAATTGTAATGGTTATAGCACAGAATGAAGCACTTGGCCACTCATGTCCATTCCAGTTCTCTGCAATAGCAGTTCTGCTAGTTCCAATCCCCTAGTTCTGGGGCCCCTACAAATCTTTACTTATCAAAGGATTATCTAAAACTCTTTTGAAAGCCACGGTGTATCTATGTGAAATACTGTCTCAAGTCGTGTATCCCAAATCCAAACCAGTCACTGGGTATTGGGGTTTATTTTCATTTTTGCTTTCAGTCTATTTGAAAGAGATGGCTGCATTGTGATTTCTTCACTGGACTAGTAGCCTATCAATCAAAACTAATGTTCTGAGGGCAGGAGTTGAATTCACACCCATGCAGTTGGTGGAACAAAAATCTATATTCTCATAATTCTTCTTAGGTATAGGTTGATACTAAAGGTCTTGAGAATTGCAAAATGTTTCACTTTTATTAAAAAACAAGTATGCAAGATAAGCCTGCAACTTAGGCCAGTCAGTTTAACCTCAGAAGATAAAATTTATTTGGACGTGATGGATTATTTAAAGAAAGACATTGTAGATTTGTTACCATAAATCATGGTTAACTAATTTGAAGTGTTTTGTTAGTGACTGAAGACAGTGAAAGTTATCTCTGGGGTTTGCCATGAATAGACCCAAAGTCTCCAAAAGGCTCATAAAGGTACTATTGACATAGTGTTGTACACAGGTGTGCTATACATGGTCTATGTATTTCGACGATGAACAGTGCTAGCAAAGTGGTGCAGCAGGAGCACCCAGATCCCATAATCCAGAGGTTGATTGATCAAAACCATCCTCTCCTATTTGAAGGTTTACTAAGATGAACCATGGGCTCTCTTGTGGTTTAGTAGTAGGTATAATTTCTCTGAACAGGTTGATTAGAAAAATAGGTTAATAGAAAGAAAAAAAAATTAAGATGAACCATAGGATTCTTGAGGCACACTGGTTGTATCCCTATTCTCTGAGCCAGAATGCATAGGTTCAAGTCCCATCTGCTCCAGAGATGTGTCACAACATGACTGAACAGATTGACTATAAAAAGCTAAGATGAACCCTAGGGCTTTGTGGCAAAGTGGTTGTGCCCCTAACTCTGAGCCAGGAGGCCTGGGTTCTAGTCTGACTTGCTCCAGATGGGTGCAGTAATAACGTTGAACGCATTGATTAGAAAATATCTGTCAGTTTGCGGCTGAAGTGGTGAAGTGGTGGAATTCCTACCTTTGGGCCAGGAAGCCTGGGTTCAAATCCCACTTACTCCAGAAGTGTGTCATAACATCTCTCAATAGGTTAGTTCGGAAAATATCTCTAGAATGAACCATTTCTGGTACAGATTGATTAGAAAATATTTAAGATGAGTAGCGTATGTGGGGAATTGGGGGTTCTGTAGTTCAATGCTACTGTCCCTAACTCAGAGCCAGGAGGCCTGGGGTCCTGATCCCACCAACTGCAGAGGTGTGTCAAAACATGTCTGAACAAGTTGACAAAATGTAGAAATGGGATCCATGCAGTTTATAAACAGAATCTTACAGATTGAAATTAGATGAAAAATCAAAGTTGAGTTGACAAGCTCTTGTTGTGCAGTAGCAGCTTCCTTACCTCTGGGCCAGAATGCCCAAGATCAAATAACACCTAGTCCAGAAATAATAGCAGCTCTACGCAGGTTGATTAGTCAATATCTACAATGGCTGTTACATGGTGTAATACTTGTGTTGTTGTGAAATTGTATCTAAGATGAATTGGGGGCTCATGTGGCACAGTGGTAATGTCCCGACCTCTGAGCTTAGAGGCCCAGGTTCAAGTCCTGCCTGCTCTAGAACGGTGTCTTAACATCTCTGAACAGTTTAATTAAAAATATCTCTAAGATTAATTGGGCTGGCCTGGCCAGAGACACCTATATATTGTGATTAAAAAAAACAAAATAGGGCTCTTATGATGTAATGGCAGTGGCTCTTTGATCTAGGAGGCCAGATTTAAGTCCCACCTGCTCTGGAGGAGGGTCATAACATCTTTGTACACATTGATTAGGAAAACTCTTAGGAAAGATGATTTGAGATTACCTATAACCACTTAGCATCTCTACTTGGATGCAAGATTAATGTGTTTCATGTTGTTATGGGAAAGAGGACAGAGAAAGTTATTTTTGAGTTCAGATTATATATTTCCCTGAAAGCTAATGAATGTCAGCAATGGATAGCAGCTCTGTGTGAGAAGCAGAGAGAAAAGGCTGCTAAACTGTGTGGTAAAAACAATGACTGCAGATGCTGGAAACCAGATTCTGGATCAATGGTGCTGGAAGAGCACAGCAATTCAGGCAGCATCGAGGAGCTTCAGTTGAGCTACCACAACCAGATCCAGGAAGCAGATAGCCATTCACTGATGACATGCATCCTTTGACAGATTACTGGAGGTTTATTCTGATAAGGGCAGGGGAATAAGGATCATTGGAACAGACTTTACTGCTGTAGGTGGATTTCTAGCTCTCAACATCTTGGCAAAAGTACCTGGAGACTGTTACTTGAAAATATTTTGTGGGACTGCGGGAAAATGGGAACCCATTGGAAACTGCAAGCAACTGTGGACTATTTATGCTAAGTTGTAATTCAATGGTGTGCGTGATGTGCGTCAAGTCTAAGAGGAGAAAGTTAGTTTTAAAAGTGTAATCCTGACCTGTTATTCTTTCAGCTATCAAGTAGAACTTGGAATTTCCTTTAAAAAGTTACAGGTCTCTAAAGGAATCATAGCAGCCTTTTATATGAGATTACAGATGTGTTAACCCTGAAGTTGACTATAAATCAAGGTGCTGCCTCCTGATCACAGTAACTAAGTTAAAAAAACAGCTACGCTCTCTGAGAGGGTCTATAAGGCCATAGTTTAACACCTCAAGTGAATCACAATGTAACACTGCCACCGTATCCTAATAAAATGTCAGCACATATTATGAGCTCAAGCTTCTGGAGTGGGACACAAGCATTCTGATTCGAAAAGAGACTACAACCACTGAAGCAAGGCTAATATCTTGATTGATTTTTCTTTTCAAATTTAGAAATAAAATCATGAATCATTCTTAAGAGAAAAAAAACAATGGAAAGTTCAACCACAAATGTATCAATAAAATAATTACTTAATACATGGAAAACCTACACATTTGTTTTACGCAAACTGTGAATAAGAAATCTGGGATGTGGAAGTTAAGATGGAATAGAAATCCCAATTGAAAGGATATGGAACAAGATCTGTAAAGTTGTTTTGTTGCTTTCTAAGAAATGCTTATACAATGAAGTGATTTTTAAATTACCTGCAGAGGAATACAACTTTTTTTAGAATTGTATCAGCTAAATAAATACATCTTCATGTAACTTGGGAGCTATTATGGCATAGATTTCCACTATAAAGATTGAAATGTAGTTTGTAAAATGGCTACTGTCCAAAACCTTTATTTACATAAAATCAGACGTCACAAGCATGCAAATTACTTGATATACATAGCCCCAGAAAGTCACACATGAACAAAATGATTGCACTGTTACAGATTAGAAAGAACAAGTCAGTCACTACATACTTATTGTGCAAATAGGCCCAGATTTTGGCTTCTGAGATAGTGCGGATTAGAAAATTTCCCAGCTCGCTACACTTGCCTCTGGATAAACTCCCCTATATAGCATGATCTTTGTTTTAAGGATAGAATTGGGCCCACTGTCCCAATATGCAGATTGGAGTTAATTGCAAGGATTACAGAGTCGAGATCAGCTGTTTAAAAGGCCTGCTTGACTTCAGTGGGACTATATCCTAGTTACTTACTCATATTATAGGTTGTCTTGCCCTTATGCCACCTTCCAGTCCTGCTGCCACCTCATATCTTCCACTCATGCTTAAAACCTCAATTTTAACTTAATGGCAAATACTACCAACTCACCCACCATGCTTTGTCTACATCCACTATGCCACTCAGCTAGTATCCATCAATAGCAGAAATGAAGTTCTGTATATCGGTTACAACAATAAAGGTAAATCAACTCCCATTCATGAAAGACCATTAAAAACATTGTAAAAAAAACCTCAAGTCATTAATCCCTTAAAAACACTTTTGATCTGTCAATTAAACTATAAATGTAGGTCTACTGGAGGATAATTATAAGTTGTGGAAACCAGTCAAGCAATAAAAATGATATATCACTAGTCCTCAGATGTATGACAACAAAAGTACTGGATCATATTTCTTTTCAACCTCATACTGCTGAAATTAAGAAGTTTTGTAAAGGGCTGTATAGTTAAATAATGTCACAATGTGAATAACTTTACCTCTCTGATAGAGGCAGACTATACATTTGTTTGGCATTAATTTAAAATGCCAGCTAAATCTGGGTTTCCCTCATGTATGAGACGTGCCCTGCCCCTTTTACTATCAGTGAATATGGGGATGTTCAAACTGGAGACAAGACTTCCAGATATTAGTTCCACTTAATATTTTGGAATGTCAGCATTATCTTGGAGAAGCTGTGAGCCTTATTCTATGGTGAAATGGGATTATGTCTGAATACTATTGAGAGGTTGCCTGTAGATTCCTGTGGCAACATGATTTCTGTGGGAAATAGTGCCATGATGAATGTTGTTATTGTGGTAATTGGCACTGAACTGTTGCATTTGTTGAGGGAAAGGTTAACCGCTGGGACTGATTATCACTTAGCTCTTTGCTGTGTTGGTAAAATTTAAGGCTGCTTTATGTGCAGGAGGTTTCAGTTCTGGCAATGACTTGGCAGCTTTAACTAAATGACATTTAGCTTTATATTGTTTTCCTTTGATCTGATCACTCACACTTGTTACTATTTTTAACTTCTATAGACCTTTAGCTATTGGAAAAGTAGTCTCGGTGCAGCATGTCTTCAGTAAGCGTTAAAAAAAATCCAAAGAACTGTGGATACTAAAAATCAGAAATAAAAACAAAAATTGCTGGAAAACCTCATCAGGTCTCGCAGCATCTGTGGAAAAAAAAGCATAGTTAATGTTTCAGAATACTGAGACATGATTAAATAGACAACCTTCTTTAAAGAACATTAGACTTTAATAATAGGATAATGTAGTGATTGTAACGAGATCAGCCAGGGGAATGTCACAGAATATGAGTTCCCTGGTTGGGGCTGCTATCCTGGTCCAGTCAGGGAATCCTGGCTGACAGATAAGGAGCGTCACGCATCCTATTCACTCAGAGCTGGCATGGAGGGAGCTGGGTCAGTGTCAAGGACACCCACATGTAAATAAAGGATGATTTGGTGATAGGATACCAGCCTCTGTGGAGTTATTTCAGTGGCGCTGAGAGAAAAGCACAATCCTGAAGATATAACTCACAGTAGTCATCTTTGAGTTGCATTTCTGGTATCATGCAATTATTTGGGTGATTGACTTATTCAATCCTGCTGTCGAAAACTGGGCCAAGTGGAAAGAATGCAATTTTTTTGGGCAAATGACAAGCAACAAGTAACTCTCCTGACAGCTTGTGGACGCACAGCTATTTTGGAGCCTAACTTTCTCTGAGGTGCCAGATATTAAAACCATTCAAGTGTTGACTGATTTAGTTAAGGAATATTACAACATCAAACCTGCTCTAGTTCTGAAATGCTATCCATTTTACTAGGCAACTTGTGAACTGTGGAATACATATCAGGATTTTGACTAGGTTAAGACAATTGGCAGAGGCATGTGACTTTAGGGTTAAACCAAAGTGAAATGCTGAGACACTGCTTGGTATGTAGGATTAATAATGTACCCATGCAAAAGTGATTATTAGCTGGAGCTCAATTCGACTTCAAACAGCTATGACAATTGGCTTTATCATTGGAAATTTCAGCAAAAGAGAGATCTAAAAAAGATATGAGGCAAATTTCTTACACAAAGGGTAGTTCACATGTGGAATGAACTTCCTGAGAAAGTGATGGATATGGGTACAGACATGATACATGAATAGGAAAGGTTTGGAGGGATATGGACCAGGAGCAGACAGGTGGGACTAGGTTAGTTTGGGATTATGTTCGGCATGGGCTGGTTGGACCGAAGGGTCTGTTTCCATGCTGTATGACTCTAGGACTCTATGACTCTAAGTGGAGTATGCAAGTCGCCTTGCCAGTCTGACTGACCTTGGGGAACACTTAAGTGTAGGCAAATGCATAGCCTCACTCAGGATGTATCCTGGACAGAGGGACTCTAGGTCAGTCCACAGCAAAACCCCAAAACAAAGCTAAGCTTCAGCCAAACAGCTAAAACTTTCTTCATGATCAAGGGCAGGAAGCCACTATGTTGCTGCCGGAATGTGGACTTGAGACAGTGAGAGCCTCACTAGACCTAAATTGAGTAAGAGAAGTCTTGGGCTGGTATGCAGGAAAATGTACACCCTGGAAAGTCTATCTACATCTGATTTAGAACACTTAAATTACTTAGCACATTCAAATTAGAACCAAAATAAACATCTGATTAAATGGTCATCTGGTTGTAATTGAGGTTGATATCATGATCACAAAACCAATCTTTAACAAGATTCGGTCTGAACTCCAAAACTTAAGTTTGCACAAGACAACAGGCGTTGCGAAAGCTTAAAGTGTCTTTGCTCTTTCTGACAAAGGTACCTGCCAGTATCCTCCGGTGATTTTATAGAGGTTTATAAAATTGCAACATTTAAAAGGCATCTGGATGGGTATATTATTAGGAAGTATATGGAGGGATATAGGCTGGGTGCTGGCAGGTGGAACTAGATTGGGTTGAGATATCTGGTTGACCTGGACGAATTGGATTGAAGGGCCAGTTTCTGTGCTGTACACCTCTATGTTGGCCAGACTGGGAACCTATAACACAGAATCCTGACAGATTAAGGGGACAACTTTGGTTCTGGTCTCCTACGGGACCATTTACCCTTGATTGTAGTAAAAGGCTCGGACCCAAGCCTGATGGAGTGAAAGTGGTTGAGATTCATCTTGATTGGGTCAATATTTTGAGATTTGAACATGGCTGCCTGATTAAGAACCTGGACATTTTTTTCAGTAAGGTCTAGGGACTATCAAAGGAGCCAAGGCCATCTTACATGTAGACCAGGAAGCAATCCCACAATTCTGAAAGGCCCGCCAAGTTACTATTGCATATAAGCCAAAGGTCTAGGCAGAAATTAGGAGGCTGGAAAACGAAGGAATCATCAAACCAATCCCATTTGCAGAATAGGCAGCACAGGCCGTACCAATTGTGAAGCCCGATAGATCGGTTTACCTTCATGTGGAGTTTAAACAAATGGTAAACCGCTTTTTGCAGCTGGATAAAACTAAACCCCTTACATCAAGGATTTCTACACAAAGCTGGCATAGGCCGTCCTTCACAAAAATGGACACAGCCATACATAATTGCAATTGTGACTAGATGAGGATTCCCAGAAGTATATTATAATTAATACTCATAAGTTTGTACTAATATAAGAGACTGCTATTTGGAGTATCATCAATTTTTCAGCGGACGATGGAGAACATTTTACAAGGTCTATCCCAGATCGCCAAAACAAAAACCCATCGCAACCAGAATTGAAATCTTTTTGGACCTGGAGAGACCAAATCACAGCAGAGGACGGCATATTATTGTGTGGAGCTAGAGTGATTGTCCTGAGCAAAGGTCACTGCCAAATACTGGCTGAACCCCACCAGGGTCATCGAGGGGGTTTCCACAATGAAGATGTTGGTGAGATATTATGTCTGGTAGCTAAAATAGATGCAAACACTGCCACTATGGTGGGACAGTGCTATGAATGCCAACAAGGACAGAAATTACAGCCAGCTGCTACCCCACATTCGTGGAGACGGCCGGGTAAACTCTGGACTCGGTTATACATTGAGTCAATGAAATGATTTGCAAATTCAATGTTCCTAGTCATTATGGACACCCACTCAAAGTGGCTGAACTTGCATAGAATTCATTCGTCAACTGTGGGGACAACAGAAAAACTGCACATCTTTTGCAATACATGGACTCCAAGAAGTGTTGATCACAGATAATGAGCCATCATTTACAAGCAGAGAATTTGTGTGTTTCCTAAAATTGAATGGTATTCAACAATATAAGGACAGCTCCATATCATCTGTCAGCCATTGGACTGGCAGAAAGAGCAGCCAAACGTTGAAGGCAGGCTTAAAATAAACAGCCTGCAGCTTCAATAGATACCAAACTGTCCCAGTTCCTTTCTCATGAAAGGACTACCTCTCATACAACTACAGGGATAACTCAAGCAGAGTTGCTAATGGGGAGAAGACACCATACCAGGTTAAATCAGATCTTTCTGGGCTGGGGGGAGTGTGAAACAGCATCAGGATTACCAACAACAGACACAAGACTCTGTTAAGCAAGACAGTTGACTTCAGGGTACGAAGTTTGGTGTAGTAACCATAGGAATTATCCAGCCTGAATAACAGGCATGATTAACACGATGTCAAGTCCAATGATATATGGAACTCAGGTACGCCTGACAGTCTGGAACAAGCACATGGACCATACGAAAGTTGCAAACTTGCAAACGGTACAGGAACAAAGCACACCTGGCTCATCTACAGCCTTTCTGACTGTTCCGGAACCCGCTGGCTCTCCCTCTCTGTCAAATGTTGAAGATACCTGGGAATCTGAGATTAACATGGCAGATGTTTCTGCCTTTGCCACCTGAAGAGAATGAATTTCTTCCAAGACACTCCAGATGCAGACGGTGAGCTATTGTGTGTTACATGCTGCCTGTATCAGAGACAGAGTTGGGAGGAACCTGACCCAGTCATAAATTGTCCCAGGTGGTTTAACAAAAAGAAGAACCAGGCCATGTCCTTTGACTCTGAGGGGGAAGTATGTCGTGATTGTTTTTTTTTCTTTTTTTTTTCTTTTTCTTTTTTGTGCAGGTGTGAGACCCCTCCTGTTTATTTTTTTTGTTAAATTTTAACCCCCTCCCAGAACAACTCCAGGGTGTTGGTCGACACCGCGTGCTCCTTCTCCAAGGACACCCGGGCTCTGATGTCGTGATTGTAATGAGGTCAGCCAGATGAAACTCAAATTCTCTGATTAGACCAGATTAACATCCCTAATCAAAGAGCCCTGGGTGACAGATATAAACAGAAGGGTGCCCTTTTGTGAAGGGCACTGCTTGTCACTGGCCACTCAGGTGTTTGTCTCTATTTAGAGTTGGATCAGTGTGGGAGTGTGTTTGTACGTGCAAGGACTCTCCTCCTTGAAGGGGACTGTCCCTGGACTAGCTGCCCCACATCGAGAGAGAAGAAGGAAGAAGAAGAAGAGGAGGAGGTAGAAGCAGAAAGAGGTGAGAGCTTTTGAGTCTGGGGCCTACTTTTGGAGCTGCAGCCTGGGCCTCACCCAGGTCAAGGGAGTGTTGCTGCTGACCTGGGGGCCCACTCCCACTGCTGGTCTCTGGGACTCCGCCTGGACCGGCCTCAGCTGTTGCTGCTTGGGACCTGCCTCACTGCTGCTGCCTGGGACTTGCCTTGGGGCCCCTCCCAGGACCTCCACCACTGCCACTGTTGTTAGAGGCCCATCTCCACTGCTGCTGCCTGGGATTCAATTTTGGGGCTGCCTGGGACTTGCCTTGGGGACCCTCCCCAACAGGTCTGCCCCCTCAATACTGCGGCCGAGGGCCTGCCTAGGACTTCCTGAGGCCTGCCTCCACCATTGCTGCCTGGGACTCGCCTTGGGCCCCTTCCCACAACCTCCACCACTGCTGCTGCCTGGGACTCAATTTTGGGGCTGCCTGGGACTTGCCTTGGGGACCCTCCCCAACAGGCCTGCTCCCACCGCTACAAGCAAGGGGCTGCCTAGGGCTTGCCTGAGGCCTGCCTCCACCACCGCTGCCTGGGACTTGCCTTGTCCCCTCCTCAGGACCTCCACTACTGGAGGCCCACCTCCACCGCTGCTGCCTGGGGCACAACAATATCCAGCAGCAGAGTATGGCGAGCCCGAAGGTCGCGGGGCCCAGCCGCACCTACGCCGGGGTAGCCGCTGCCTTAGGCTCGGCAGTCCCAACCCCGGCCGCAACCTCAACCCCCTTCAGGCACCTAACCAAACGCCTGGGGGTCAAGGCCTATCCACTCCCCAATATGTCCATCGAGGCCTGCAGCAAGGCCATGGCGAGTGTGGTCAGCCCACTGGCCATTGTCGCTGCGGCCCAGATGTACGGGAAGGTCGTTTGTTTTCCTGAAGACCGAGCAGGCGGTCCACCTGGCCGTTGAGAGGGGGCTCACTGTGGGCGGGACACATTTGCCCGTCGACCCTTTGGAGGTTACGGCCCAGAGGGTCGTGATCTCCAACGTCCCGCCCTTCATTTCCAGTGAGCTCCTTCTCCCCAACTTCAACACCTTGGGGGAGATCTGGTTGGGTGTCCAACCGCTCCCGCTCGGTCTTAAGGACCCCGCCCTCCGACACATCTACTCCTTCCGACGCCAGGTGTTCATTTGCCTGGCCCGGGAGGAGGTCACAGAGGGTTCTTTCACCCTCCTCCATGAGGGCGTGGACTACCGCACCTTCTGGACGGTGCACGGCGTGTGGTGCCACCTGTGCCACGAGGTGGGGCACATTAGAAAAAACTGCCCCACCCAGAAAGCTGCCCAGCCCATACCAACGGTGGTGCCGCTGCACCCCCTCCCCCGAAATCAACACCGCAAGCCCTGGCACCGGAGGCTTCCAATGCTCCAGCCTCTGGCAGGGAGAGGGGTGAGCGTCCGGCCGGAGAGAAGGCGCTCAAGAAGTCGCGACACGTCAGGCCTACCCACGGGAAAACCACCCTATCCCCTTCCCCGACACCTAGCCCACAACCTGCCCTGCCCCGACAATGCCCCTGCGGCCGTGCCAGCGTCGCCCCAGCGCAGGAACCCTGACCCCCAAACTCGTACCTGATCCTGGCTCCACTGACCCCATATCCACCCCCAACCCCGATAGAGAAACTCCTGGGGCTTCAACGCCTGCCCCTGCGCTGCAACACCTGGCCCGGGGCCCCCCCCAGCCCGAACCCCGCCCTACCCAGCTACACACTGGCACTAACCTGGGGGAAACCACCGCTGCCCCACCTCCTGCAGTGACCGTGTCTCTGGGCCCCTGCACCGCCCACCATCACCTGATAAACTAGGGGCGGGGCAGGAAGTGACATGGCTGACCCTCCCCACGCCCCCTGTCTTCCCCTAGCCAATCGTATTCTGGGAAAGGCTGGGGGGAGGGACCTCGAGCACCATTACCACCAAGGCGGGTGGGGAAGGGAAGACCCATAAATTCCCCCCGTCTCTCTGGGGAAGAGGCGCCGGCCCTTGGAGAGGATAGACACTCCAGCACCGCGCCAACGGCGCTGCTCCTCTCCAGGGGATGAGCCAACGGTGCCTCTCGACTGTCCCACACTGCGGCCCATCCTACCCAAACCCCCAGGCGCTACAGCAGGGCCGCCTGCTGCCTCAACTCCTCCGGCCCTTGGGGAGGACTTTAATAACCACGCGGGCTGTGGTGCGGGTGACAATGGAGAACCCTCTGCTGAGTCGTCGAGCGGCGGAGGGGAGCGGAGGAAGGTGTTATCCTCGCTCCTCCCTCCCAGACTGTTTTTCCGGGGGCCTTGGCCCTGGGGGAGGACCTTTTTCCCCCGAGGAGCTGGGCCCCGAGCCTCTGCCGCCCGACGAGCTGAACTCTGGGCGTTCCGTGAAGGGGTGCGCCGAGGAAGGTTCTGCCGGTGACCCTGGGGGTGGGGTCGCCGGGGGTTTGAGGCCAGTTGGCGGTGCCGGACCAGCCCCCATCCTCTTGGTGGGGGATGGGTCGGTGACCGAGGGCGACCTCCCGGAGGAGGGTTCGGGATCGGTGGTGGACACTGGGGACGACGCAGACTCTGTCTGCAGTGACATTTTTGAGTCCCAGGTGCCCCCCGTCGATCTCCCCCTCGGAACTCCGGGAGTTTGTCGAGGAAACTCGGAGTCGCTGGTATACAACATGGGTGCTGGGAAAAATATAAGCACTACCGCGTTTAGGTGGTAGTGTGGGGGAAGAGAAGGAAAAAAAACATAAACAGGAGTGTTAGGGGACAGAGAGAAAGAAAAAAAATAAACAGGAGGGTCAGAGGTTCTGTTGACTCTGAGGAAGTTGGACCAGTGTCAAGTACTATCCACCGGTAAATACAGGGTGACTTGGTGACAAAATACCAGCCTCCATGAAGATATTTCGGTGGCAACGAGAGAAAAAAAACATGCTCCTGAAGAAATTTGCTCCTAACAATCATCTTTGAGAAAAAAGAAATTTAAATAGAAGGGTTAGGGCACTACTTGTCACTGGCCACTCTGGTGTTTCCTATCTTCCTGGTGGTGGCAATTGAATAAAGATTCGTGCACCTTGTGTCTCACACCTGCACACACACACACCATGGGTGCTGGGGAAAAATAAGCACTACTGCGGTTAGGCAGTAGTGTGGGGGTTAAAAAAAAAGAAAGAAAGAAAAAATAAACAGAAGGGTTAGGGCACTGCTTGTCACTGGCCACTCGGGTGTTTCCTTTCATCCTGGTGGTGGAAATGGAATAAAGATTCGTGCACCTTGTGTCTTTCACTGTCTCACACCTGCACACACACATGGGTGCTGGGGAAAAAAATAAATACTACCGCAGTTAGGTGGCAGTGTGGGGGTAAAAAGGAGAAAAAAAACAAACAGGAGAGAAAAAAATAAACAGAAGGGCCAGACAGCCTATTTACTCGAGAGCTGGCTTAGTGTTAAGCACATTCCACATGGAAATAACGGGAGACTTGGCGATGGGATGCCAACCTCTGTGGAGCTATTTCATATAATTCTTTCATAGTTTCCATTGCTTATATTTTTGGTGGTTAAAATAGCTTTAAAGCAACATTGCAGCTAATGTGGATATGTTAGTCAGTGCAAAGTTTGATATGTAACATTTGAATTTGCTAAGCAGCCCTGAGAATATTGTGACGTTTGAACAAATGACGACAAAAAGTTGCAAACTTCGTGCTTTATCTTGTTTTGGAACAACAAAAAAAAAAGGCATTTTACTTACTTTGCTGCTAAAATAGTTTTCTGGGTTTTTTTTGACTTCAGTAATTTTCCCATTGATGAACAGAAAACTGTCCTGCAAACACTAAGTTCTGGCATATCTGCAAAAGGCTCTTTTTTGCTGTCAGTTCTACATTTCTGACCTTGATACATTTAATGAAATCTGGGAGATCCTGGTCATGACTTATTGGAAGTCTTCAGCTCTGTTATTAGCCCCAAGAACAAATTTCAGGCTTCTCAGCGTTGAGCTTTACATATTGTTTTAGATATTCCAAACATAAAGTTACTTTGCAGACATATTCAAAACTTTAATATTTTGTATTTTAGAGCTAGTAAATCATTTATGGACAAGGAGATCATCTTCATATGCTTCACAAGAAATTGGACAGAAATAAATCTTGGCTTAAGAACACTGGAGAGAAATGTGCAAAGTAGCAAAATAATTGCATTTTGCTGATGTTTTTAAAAGCAGCAGGGAAGGTTTTCAAGTAAAATAAACTGGTTTGCAGTTTGAGGCAGAAGTGGAGTGTCAACATGACTAGAGTAGAAGGGTCAGTGGGAGAGAGCTTGTTATTAAGGCAGTAAAGGTCAATGTGGAGACACAAAGGAAGATGAAATAATAAGGTTGAGTTGCTTGATGTGGTGATATCTGAAGATGAGAATCTTAAAATTGACACAGGAGGGATACAGAGCTTCAACAGGAAACAAGGTGAGGAAGTTTGGAAGTTCTAAGCAATGACACAGTGAAGAATTACTGACAAATAATCAACTTAGCTATTTTAAGTATGCTACATTAAAAAAAAATCTGTTCACTCACCTTCTGTGTTTCTGACTTCATGTTGTCATGATATATACACCAGTGGATGTAGACTAAGTTAATCGTCCTAGTACATAAATGATTTTATACATCTTTCCAAGATTTACCGCTGGATTGTTTTCTGTTCAGCCTGGTATCCCAGAGTTGAATTATTGACATTCCAGACGCTACTCACCTGCATATTTATACAATAGTGACAGCTCATATTATTCAGCATGCCTTTACTTCCAGAGTTGCCTTTCTCATGTTTGCTTTCTTTTGCTTTGTCACAATAAACCAAATGCGCTAGTATAAGAACTACACCCAAGGTATTTTGTTTTTGGCTTCTTTTAACCACCATTCCAAATACAAAGCAACTTAGACACCCTGCAAGATAGCCTATATTGTCAGATATTGAGGGAGGGGTACATTTTTACTTGGAATCCCAAACTGCACTGGAAATAGCTGAACTAACTATTAGGCATGTAAGGAACTATGGTACAGACCATTATGCTGCTCAACCATGACACACTGCATTAGCTGATGAAGGCTCTGTCCACTAGTTCCTCTGGTGGATATTTGTGTGATTTGTCTTGTTCAAATTTCATGTCTAGGTTGTTTTTCTCTCTCCAGTAAATGTTTATTTGAAACTGCTGATCCCAGCTGTCTGCAGGAAATCTTTGCCTTGGTTGCAGCATTGAAATTAATGTTCTAAGAATGTAAGGACAATGTAATAGCTTATCAAGAATACATTTAAGAGACGGCAAACCTATAAATGTTTATTGTAAAGACTATATTTGGCTACTACTTATAATACCAAATATTTATGAGCTATTAAAAATCTGTACAGATATGTATTAACTACCAGTGAACAGTATATTTACTACCAATGTACTTACAGAACAGTGGGGAAAATTCAGTAAATAATGCAAAGGAAAATAATCTGAATTTTATTTGTTTACAGATTAAATGAAGTACATTGCTAAGTACAATAATATCACAAAGGATGGTTTTGCTTACAGGCACAGGGACATAAAACTTTCTTTTCAAATCAGCTGGCATTTTGTTGAACACTCTATATTGTATCTCAGTTTAAAAAAATGCTGCACCCATTCAAAAGTTTTCCTCAACTGCCACAAAAATGGATTTAATCCATGAAACAAATTAATTGATTAACACCTAAAGAACTTATTCATAGAGTAATTATGTCTGCACAATAATCAACTATTAACATTTCTAATACAGTATGTCTTTCATTTTTAAAATAAAATTTTAAACATGTACAATTTCTCTTATTTCCCCTTCATCAATTTTCCATTATTCTGAAAATAGTATTAAATTGGAGCAGTGCAGGCAGTTGCGAAGATGGTCTGGACCATAGCCTCTGGCACTACAATTACAATGAGGTGTGCTTAAGCTCAACCAATAGCACAGCATCTGCTGTCATGTACAGTTCTAAAGGAACTTCCAAAGGTTCCTAGTATCAAAATAGCAAATGTAATATCATACATGTTTCTGACAAGACAGTAATTCAACTAAGTTTCACATGGCATATAGTGGATATTACAGCACTAAAGATTTCCTTACAAAAGTTCAAAAATGAGAATGGAGATTGTTGCAATATGGAGTTCACATTAAAAAGGAATGAGAGGGGCTGAAGTTAGCTAAATGAAACAGTAGAATATTTATATAACTACTAAGTAGTGTCTAATTCAATGCACTGCAAAATCTATGTTTTCAAGCAGATTTCAAATAATTAAGAGTTTACGCTATTTTGTAATAAGGAAGGAAAAGGTGGTGGTGGTGGGGGGTTAAATTGCAAAGCTTTTAAAAACTGCAATTTTTAAAAATACTTCTCATAGGCTCTCTTTCTGGAGTGATTTCAAATGAACTGTTTTCTGAAGAATTTTGAATATGGCTTTTAAAAAAGTCCTTTATAGAAATGGAATGTTCTCCCATTTTCAGCAAAAAAAATGCTTATGCATTGAAAACATGTAGCAGAATTATGAGTTTTGCCAGTTACATTATGATATAATTTTCAATTCTTCCATTTGAAATTTCCTTTCATTTGCATACCATTCATACTTTGCTGACGTACAAATGAAGCCAACTCATTGCATTTCAAACCTTACAGGATGCTGTAGAGATTAGAAGCAGGACATCATCTTGAAGCTCAAAAATGTTATACTGAAAATCCTGAATTATACTGCAATTTTATTGTTTTAACCGTCCAATTATATCAAGTTTCTCAAACAAATAAACTATTTGAAGGCTATTTCAGAAGATTATCAACAGTGGTTGTTCAATGTTATCAAATATACATTCTTTTTACTTTGTATGTTATAAAGATTTAGTCAGAAAGAAAGCCTCTCTTTCACCACACAATTCCCTGCAACACCCTTCCCAATACCCCAACACCTCTCCAACATTATGATCAGACTGAGGTACATCATGTAAAACATTTCCCTACATCTGGAGTTATTTGTTTTAAAATAGATTTTGCAGCTCATGCAGAACAAATACTACTAATACATACATTTTCTTTTAAGTTGCTGCTTTAAGATTAAGCTGCAGTATACAGAAAGCACAGAACTTTTTTTAAAAAACATATAGCGCTATTTGTTTTATTTTTACAAGATAAAGACATTGGCAAAATATAATTCTGGAAAAAATGTGTACACTTGTAAAAACATGAGCAATGTCATTTTTTTTTTTACACACCATATACGGAAAAGTAAATTTGATGAAATAATCCTGCCACAACAATGCATTGCTAGACCACATTTGACACAGAGGAATGAAGCACATCTGGAAGAACAAGTAAAATGTAGTTAGGCAAAGGCCTTTAGTCCCAAGGTTACATCAAGTGAAGATTTTTTTCCCTCTTTTTAAAAGATGAAACTGTAATAAAAATGTAAATCCAGATAAGGGCTGAAAACATACCATTACCATAATACACTGAAGCATCAAAAGCACAGATGGAAAAATAACTACAATTCCAACACCAAATGAAATTTCAAAATACAGGAGGATGTGCTGATAACATGAATTTCAGCCAGAAAACAGGCAAGCAAGCAAGCACATAAACTGTAGCACTTCAACAAAACTGAGCAATGATACAAACTAATAAAAGGACCACATTTGCCATCAATAATTAAACTGAAGCTAAATTGTTTCAGAAATAGCTAATTTTGGATTCAGTAATTATATAATGGCAGAAGCCAAAGCTGTAGCTGATTTGTTGTAACTAATTTATTACATTCATATCTTAAGATCTGACACCATATCGCAAAACCTGTCCATTTAATGGATTTCTATGTCTGTGGACATTAATTTGCATTTTAGACTAGATCTTCAATCTATGACAATACAATTGGAAAAGGGGATAAGTTAGTTCAATTATTGAAGTGAACTTAATTTTTAAGTCTTTAACGACAAATATACACAATATTCTTTACCATTAAATGGATGCACTGGAAGTAGCTGCTTCCTAACTTGGTAATAGTTCATGGTAACCCCTCAACCAAAACTGCATCCTTATGATGTCGAGAGATATGCTGGTTCTTTTCCGAAGGTCTTCGGAAGCCTTTCTTGCAGTAATCACAACGATGTGGATAGTCCTTTGTATGAATTGAAATAACATGCCGTTTAAAGCCTGAGGCGTCAGTAGTGCTATATTCACAGTACTCACATTGGTAAACCTTTTTGCCACTATGGGTCTTCATATGCTTCTTAAGTTCAACCTGTTGTCGAAAGCCCTTTTTGCAACGTTTACATCTGAATGGCAAATCCTTGGTGTGAACTGAAAGAATATGACGACTAAGAACAAAAGGGTCTGCAATTTTAAAGTCACAGTGCCTACACTGGTGCAGTTTTTTACCCTTGTGAGTGGACATGTGTTTCTTAAGCTCAGAGGGTCGATGAAAGCCTTTATCACATACTTCACACTTATGAGGATAGTCCTTGGTGTGGACTGAAATAATATGGCGCTTCAAATCACTAGAGTTGGAACTTCTGTGATCACAATGTGTGCACTGGTGGGTCTTGTGTCCCTGATGCATGATGGCATGTTTCTGTAGTTCTTTGGCATCCGTGAATGTCATCAAGCAATGCTCACATTTGAATGGTAGATCCTTGCTGTGCTTTGTCTTCATGTGAGTTTTCAGATTTGAGGCATCAGCTGATTTGTAGTCACAGTACTGGCACTGATAAGGTTTCTCCCCAGTGTGGGTTCGCATGTGTTTCCTCAACTCTGAAGGATGGCGAAATCCCTTGCCACACTCCACACATATGTGTGGAAAATTCTTGCTATGCACAGCCAAGAGGTGGCGATTCAGAAGCCCTTGTTCTGCAGTCTCATACTCACAAAATTTGCATTTGTGCATCTTTGTGGCTCCTTTTTCACGGTGAACCAATTTGTGGGAAACCAGTGCTCCTGGATGAGAAAACACTTTGCCACATTCATCGCACTCATAGGTCTTCTCCACTTTGTTCATAAGCATGTGACTCTCCAAGTGGTTGTGTAAACTGTTTTTCTTGTTAGTAGTGTAATCACAGTCAGTACACTGGTACTTTTTCTTGGTCAGCTGCTCTGGATGATTTTTCATGTGTCGCTTCAGGAAACCTCTGGATTTAAATTTTTTTCCACAGATCATACATGGATAAACAGTTATGGGATGTCCATCTGGCCCTATGATGATTGCTGTAACAGAATGAAGAATAAAATGTCAGTCTTCAGCACCAAATTATTACTATAACATCAAACTAGTACATCTGTTACTTTTTAATGGTTCCAGGGATATCATAGTTATTCTTTTTTATTCTTTCACAGTATATGAGCATTGCTGGCTTGGCCAGCACTAATTGCTGAGAGGGTAGTTATAAATCAACATTATTAGGTCTGGAGTCACATGTAGGCCAGACCAGGTAAGGACATCTGATTTCCTTCCTTGCAGGACATTAGTGAACCAGAGTTTTATAAAAATGACAATCTGCTGTTTAGGCTAGTTTATATTTTTAATTCCAGGTTTTTATTGAATCTGCCATGGTGGGATTCAAACCCACGGTGCTAGAATATTAGCTGGGGTTCTGGATTATTAGTTCATTGACATTATCATTACATTATTGCCCACAACAGACAGAAAGTGAATAACTTTCTGTAATTAAATTGTCTTTCATGCATCTCAACAACGATCTTAAAATGTTACATTTTACATAAGCTTCAAAATAGCATAAATGAGAAAGTTGCAAATCAAACCTCTGTCCTATGTAATAAAATAAATTAAATTACTTACTCAAAATAAAATCTCCATTCTTCTCCTACTAGGCCCAGGAATGTTGAAAAGAAGCAGCTGTACTCAAAAACGCTCTCAGGTAGCCCTCCCTCATGTTTCAACTAATAAGGAGCATAGTGCCCTACAATTCTGATCAATGCACTTTTTGTTAGCTGATCTAATCAAAACAGATATGAATGGTTCTGCCATTGTCATTAATACCCTTCAGTTGAGGGAGAGATTAAAAAGTAACAGATCCCATCCCTGAATGTAATCCAAAATCCTCTGTTGTAAAGTAAATTATAGGTCTGGACAGGATTAAATGGATTGTGATGCACATTCCTTTGACAGTTATTGTGTATAGTGATCAGCCTGTCAACAAAGTAGAAAAAAAACTGTTCAGTTGAATGTGCCACCAGATAGTACCCAAGGCAAATGAATCCACGCATCAATGTAAGCCAGTGGCGCATCAAAAGGTGGTTAGAGTGGAGGAGGATGGGAACAGGGATAATGGTTTTAAAGAAAGCACATGATGACTTGGAAATATGAATGTAAATTTAAAAACCCAGATACTTTACAAACAATTAGGAAGTTGGCCTATATGTGACTCCAGACAAACAATGATGCAATTGACTCTCAACTGCCGTCTAAAACGAACTTGTAAGCCACATAGTTATATCAAAGTGCGAGTAAGTCTGAAGAATGAACTGAAATTAGAAAAACTACCTGGCACTGGCCTAAGTAATGAAAACTGCAGTGGCAAAAACACCCCTGTCAACCCCATAGAGTCTGCTTTCCTAACATCTAGAACCTTCTGTCAAGATTGTGGGACAACTTTCCCAGACTAGTCAAGCCACAGTCATACTCTTAGAATCATACCTGATAGATAAAGTTCTAGGTACTACCACCAGCATCCCAGGGTTTGTCCTGTCTCACCACAGGATAGATCCACCAACCCAGCAAAGGTAGCAATGCAGTGGTATACAGTTTGGAGGGAACTGATCTAGACATTGATTCCTGATGCCATGAAACCTCATTCCATCAAATCACAGTTAAAATCACAACACCTGGTTTTCGTCCAACAAGTTTATTTGGAAGCACTAGCTTTGTGTCTTGTGATCCTGTTCCACAGCTACCTGATAAAGGAGCAGCGCTCCGAAAGCTAGCACTTCCAAATAAACCTGTTGGACTATCACCTGGTGTTGTGCGATTTTTAACTTTGTCCACACCGGTCCAAGACCGGCTCCTTCACATCATCAAATCAAAGATAAATCTCCTGTTTATTGCAGCATACTAACATACATCCATAACAAAATATACCCACTGCTGCATCAGTATTAATTCCAAGATGAAATCACATGGAGGAATGCTGAAGAATGGGTGGGGCAGCAATTCAAAGTCAAGAATAGCTCCATAGCCCGAGTACTGACTATGCTCACCAAGTCCTAAACCTTAGGCTACAATTACTGACTGAGCTGGCTGAGTCCAAAATAACATAGCTGCTAGACTTGTTCTTGGCAGTGGTAAGGAAACCAACAAGAGGGAAAAATCTATCAAACCTCATCCTCACCAATCTGCCTGTCACAGATGCATCCAACCAAAACAGTATCAGTAGGAACGAAAACCACACTGTCATTGTGGAGATCCTTTCATTGTCATCCCATCATACTAAATGGGTCACAATCCAAAGCTGAGCATCAAGTGCCATGGGCCATTAGCAGCAGAATTATATTCAACCACAATTTGTAAACTCATGGAGTGGCACATTTCCCATTCCACTATTATCACAAAGCAGGGAGATCAACTCTGGTTAAATGAAAAATGCAGGAGGTTATGTCAGCAGAAGCACCAGACATAACTTTAAAAAAATGCCTATCTGGAGCAACTACACAGCCAGAATGGTAGCATGCTAAACAGTGGAAACAGCATTTAAAAGACAGGGCTAAACAACCCCATAATCAAAAGATCAGATTTAATCTTTGTACTCCTGCCAATTATGAATGTGGTGGACAAGCAAACAACTATCAGAACTAGAGGCTCAACAAATATTTCCATCCTCAACACCAGTGCAAAAGATAAGTCTGATGTATTTTCAACCTTCTACAGCCTGATGTGCCAAGTGGATGATCCATCCCAGGCACCACGGAGGTCACAGAATCCTGACAATGCAGATTGAGGCCATTTGGCCCATTCAGTCTGCATTGAATCTCTGAAGAGCATCCCACCAAGACCCAGTCCCCTACCCTGTCCCTGTAACACCACATTTACCACGGCTAATCTACCTAACCTGCACATCTTTGGCCTGTGGGAGGAAAACAGTGCACTTGGCAGAAACCCAAGCAGATAAGGGGAGAATATGCAAACTCCAAACAGTCATCCAAGACTGGAACTGGACCTGGTGCTGTGAGTCAGCAATGCTAACCATTGTGCCACCCTTGCATCACTAATGCCAGTCTTCAACCCGAATTTGATTCACTCTACCGGAAACTGAAAGACTAGGGGTCCTAACAATATCCTGCAATAATAACTGAAGACCTGTGCTCCAAAACTAGTCATGTCCCCAACAAGCGGTTCCAATACAGTTACAACACAAGGCCACTGGCCTTCTACCTACAGTACTGCACATTAATCCAGATGACTGAGGCAGCTTTACTTCAGGTGGCAACCTCACACTAGGTTGGTATTGTTTTATGTCATGATCTCCAATCCAGGTTCTGAGCGAAGAGGAAGCCCTGTCTGCGCCACACTACCCAGCAGGACCTTCAGGTCCCCGACTGCACAGCCAAAGGCTAATTTCCATCTCTCTGCATACCCTGAACAAACTTCAAGAACGTTGCAGGGCAGCTCAGGACTGACGGTGTTTGGTGCACAATGCCTTTTAAAGATGATGACAGGACAAAAGATGTCACTGGAAATAGCATCTGGTAAATTGGACCTGGAGTTGGACATGAGGAGCCAATAAGGGTAGGTTAGGTAGTTAGTGAAGCAAGTTCAATAAGATATGGCAAGAAAGCATGCTAGGTCTTGTAGCAGATATCCTTCCTAAAAGCTCAATGCAAATTCACAGACTTAGTCAAAAAAAACCCTAAGATTCAGCCCATAGAATAAGTGGCCTAGTGAGGGACCAGCATGGCACTTAATTTGCTGTTTGATGGCTGATGTACTGGACGTGCACTTGCAGATGATGGGCGTAGGAGGGTTCACAGGTTTGAGAAGGATACTTCAGAATGGCAAAAATCAGCTGGACATTGTCTAGCAGCCAATGTTGGTGGTCTGGCTTAATAGCACCACCCACAGGATCTGGAACCAGGCGAAGTAAGCCTATGGAACTGTTGCATCTATCAGATAACTGCTCAGTGCATCTTTGCTCAAGTGTTAACGAGATCATAAGAATAGGAGTAGTCCATTCATTAAATCTTCTCCACCATTCAAAGGAGTATGGATGATGTGATTGTGGACTTCATTCCCCATTTCTTCCTACCACCTCCATAATCCTCCCTGTCAATCAAAAATCTGTCTAACTCAACCTCAAATACATTCAATCACCCTTCTTTCACTGTTGTGGAAGCAAATTCATCTGAGAAGAAAATCCTCTTTTCCATCTTGGCATGATGGCTCAGTGGTTAGCACTGCTGCCTCACAGTGCCAGGGACCCGGGTTTTATTCCAGCATCGGCTGACTGTGTGGAGTTTGCATGTTCTCCCCACATCAGCGTGGGTTTCCTCCCGATGCTCCAGTTTCCTCTCACAGAACAAAGATGTGCAGGTTAGGTGGCTTTGCCATGCCAAATTGTCCAGTGTTCAGGGATAGAGTCATAGAGATGTACAGCATGAAAACCGACCCTTTGGTCCAACCCGTCCATGCTGACCATAAAGAATAACCACCCAGACCCATTCCCCATTTTCACCCCTGACTATGGGCAATTCACCTAACTTGCACATCTTTGGATTGTGGGAGGAAACCGGAGCACTCGGAGGAAACCCATGCAGACACAGGGAGAATGTGCAAACTCCACAGTCAGTTACCCAGGGCAGGAATCGAACCTGGGTCCCTGGCGCTGAGAGGCAGCAGTGCTAACCACTGAGCCACTGCGCCGCCCCAAACGTGCAGGTTAGGTGTGTCAGCCATGAGAAATGCAAGGTAACAGGGATAGGATAGAGGGACAGGCCCAGTGGGGTGCTGTTTGGAGAGTTGGTGTGGAGTTGTTGGGCCGAATGGCCTGTTTCCATGCTGTGGGGATTCTATAATTAGAAGACCCTTAATTTTAAAATGTGTCCAACTTGTTCTCGACTCTCCCACGATAAAAAGCATTCTATCAGGATCTATCTTATCAAATTCCCCAAAAATCATTACATTTCAATAAAATCTCCTTCTTCTCAATTCCAAATAGTACAGTTGCAAACTGCTCAATTTTTCCTAATAAAGCAATATGATCCATGCCAAGTTCACACGCAACTATGTTTTTTTGATTGCTAATTGTTCATATACATGTACCCACATTTGAGCTATAATTTGTAATAGGCAACGGCAAACATCTTCACACTGGCTTTATAAAGACATTGTAGCACAATAATTAATAGCACAATGATGCTTGGTTTTCATATGTGCTTTTGTCATTGGCTCTTTTAATTCATATGGCAATACGACAGCAATGCAAGGCAACAGGTCAAAACAGGAGAATGGCTCTTAATCTCTACTTTCCAGTGAATGGACCTACACAAATAATGAAAAAGTAAAAGATACAGGGAGCAGAATCTGCTAATATGAAATGAGTACTGCACCTAGAATTACCAGGCAGTTAGCATATATTAACCAGACATGACTGTTGCCATTCCATGATTAAATGAGTGTGGATGCTTTTAAAATAGTGTAGCAACTGCCCACTATATTGGAAAATTAGTGGATGGTTGTGTAGCAGGTGTAGAAATCAAAGTTTGTAATGATAATGAAAATCTCAGTCCAAATCCTGTTTAACTAATTCTGGAATACGAGAATTTAATTATTAGTTGACTCTATCTTCATGGCCAATGTTACAAGCTTCTTTAACATTAAGTAGATTTTCAGCACAATTCTGCACAACCACAAGTGCAGCATAAAGCAGAACCTTCACCCAATGATAACTGGCCACACTGCCAGAGTTCGAAGTGTGCATCAGGCACTTTCTTACCTGAATGAAGGGAAAGTTTTTTCTAAAAAAAAGTGTGAATGTATGATCAAATTTCCCAGTTATATTGCCTGTGAATGATAGTTCTTGGTGCACCGAATGTTAAAAAGATATCAAAGAAACTATCACAGGTAATGTCAGCTGATATAGTGAAGTCATATTTCCTGAAGATGTATGTGAAATGGAAAGTAGTCAGTTTTGCTAAGTTGAAATTAATCAATCATTAAATAGCACCATAAAAATGTTCCTCCATAGCCAACACAGAATGTGCATCAATGAGGAACATTCTGTACCTGTCTGATACTGTCTACTTTCAAATCTCCTCCTTTTCCTCGACTTTGGTTTTGCCAGCCTGTTAAGCTCAGCTGTTCCATCTGCTTGTAGAAGATGGCTGGCAGTTCCATTCTTGTTCTCTACAGTCTCAGAACTGTTACCTGAGAAAGGACAAAACATTGTGATCAATTTCTATTGTTCATTTACATATTCTATGTGGGTACCTTAATTGATTTTTTGAAAATATGTTATATTTATATAGAATTTTAAAAAAATGTTTCATTTGTTACATTTGGCCATTATTATCTAGATGTATGCCTGGGCCTTTATTTAAAGAGTTGTATTTGAAGAAATTCATCCAAGATGGATCCAAAACTACTATGGAGCTAGCTAATCAAGTCTTATCTCCTGCTTTACATAATTAACTTATTTCTTACACCAATTCCAAAGTCAATCCATTCCTCTAATTGTATAAGATCAAATTAATCTTTACCTTAAAAACAATGTAGTAACAAGAAAGGAGGAGATGAAAAAATAGACAAAGAAAATGCAAATACTTCTGTAATTTGACAGAGTACATACGATAATCTCCTAGAAAGAAAGTTTGGTCACAAGCAAAGGTTAAACAGTCCCTACATGCTTCCAACAAGTTGGAAGAAGCTATGAAAGCATGGATACAATAACACTAAGATTTTAAAATAGATCTTTGCAGTTCAAAGATTAGGACTAATTGCCATTCACAGTGTCTTACTATATTTTGTTAACCTAACACAAATATGAATGATCCGCATTCATTTCAGGACATATTACATTAAAATTTTACAATTTGCAAGTATTATTTCCAATGTATTTTACAGGTAAACAAATCCACTGAAAAGTTTTACATTAGCTTAAGGTTTTAAAATATAAAAGATAGCATTGAATATGTCATTGCTGCTGTGCCAGAACCAGTACAGAAGAACCTTGATTATCCGGTATTTGATTAACTGAGTTTCAGATTATGTGAACAAGATCGCAAGGTCCCGATGCTTGGTTAACTATGTTATCCAGTATTCGATTATCCCGCATTCAATTTACTCGAACAAAATACTCCCTGTCCGTGTTTTCGGATAATCGAGGTTCCTTTGTATACAGGTAATTCTTTTATAACGTGATGGTTGCGTTCTTGTGCAACACCATATTATAGAAAAATCACATTTTAGAAACAGCGTTTAAAGTATTGGTGATGTAATCATGTTACAGCCAACACACACTTTAGAAGTTTGCACTTTAGAAACAGTGTCCCCAATTTGTCAATCGTGTTACAGCAAATTCACTTTAACAAAATGCGTGGAGTATCAAGGGGATCAAAGGTTACAGGAAGAAAGCGGGAGAATGCAGTTGAGAAACCATCAGCCACGACTGAATGGCAGAGCAGACTTGATAGGCTGAATGGCCTAATTTCTGTTCCTATGTCTTCTGATCTTATAGCAGAAGAACTGTACAGGATATTAATTTTGTCAGTTCTAAAATATTAGTTGAAACAGAAGGGCCATTAAAACAGAACCATTCCACTTAGAAAACCCAACATGGTGGAATCCCAGAAAGTTGCTTTAACAGATACACTCCATCACTGCCTTAAAAATTCTACTTCAAATTACTATTCAGTGATTGATACTGGCAAATGCACTGAATGCTGAATAAAGTATGTTTAAGCCAGTCATAATAAAGAAGAACATATTTACACTGCACCTTACACGACCTCATAGCACCTCATGGGTTTTAGAGCCACTGCGGTATTTTTGATACATGGTCACATGCAGATTATTGTAATCTGGAAATGTTGGCTGCCAATTTATCACACCAAAACCAAAGTGCCATGCAGTTATGACCAAATAACCAATTTTAGTGATGTCAGTTGGTGAATATACATTTATAGATTGCATACTCAAGAATAATCTTCTGACACCACTGACTCATGGTGATACCTGTGATACTGTCATCAACAATTTTTAACATATTATTGGCTCATGCAAGGACAACGGGCAATATTAATAGACATTTATGGATTTCAAACACGGAGTAAAGAAAAATTCATTTTTGTGCAGAGATATGTATATTATATTAGAATTACTGATTTAATCCACAGAATTTGGCTACAGTTCCTAACTCAGAATTAAAAATATAACCGGTGCTTCTTGTGCATATTCTAGAAGCCAAAATAAAAAAACAAAACAAAATCAACAAATTTCAGAAATTGACCTCTGTCAGATTCAATTTTGATCGTGAAAGGATAAAATACACTCCAGCAACTAAAATGATGACTTGGTAAGCATTATGTAAAATCTTTTGACTTAATCTTCATAGCTAAATATGGCCTGTGGTCCTGATTTTGCCTTCCTATTTTAAAATGCACAGTTATCCTGCCCAAAGCTTTGAAATTAAAGCAGGCATTGCTAGAACTACTCTGCAACTTTGGCAACATCTGTGGAGAGTGAAAAAATGTCAATATTTCAGGTCAATTAACCTTCCTCAGAACCCAAACTCACAACATTGTCCTTATTTACATATTAGGCTTTTGAGATCTTCAATTTTTGGTTGAGTTTAGTACAGATTGCTTTCTTTTCTAGTTTCAAATTATAACATGTCATGTACACTATTCTAATTTACTGTGTGCCATGATCCTCCATTAGTTTGTAAGATCTCACCCACCAAGCGCAGAAAGCTGAAGCAAAGTAAAATTGGACACACTTCACTCCCAGTGGCTTACTAAGGAATAGCACTAGCAATTTCCTCAAATAGTTTAATGTCCCACTGTGCCAGAAAGTTCTAGGGACTTGAATGAGTAGGAACGTACTTTAGCAGTTTCAAAACAGACTAAATGCAGACTATGCTTCAGGCTACTGAAATCAAAAGTTCAGAAAAAAAGTCTCCTCATCTATCTATCTGCAGACTAAGTTTTCATGTAGTAATCAGTGGAATGTTGAGTAGGGGTGGAGAAAGGGAAATTGTATCCCTTTCTTACAGATGCATCGACTTGATAAGTATAAAATGCAAAAGAAAACTTTCAATAAAATATATAACATTACACTGAAAATAATCCTACAATAAAAAGGAAATGCTAAGGAAGAAAATTTAAAAATAATTACCATATGCAGTAGCCCAAGCTACAGGCACAAATGTTTTGCTAATGTCTGCGTCTTCAATTTGTTGCTCATGACCGACTGTTGCATCATCTTCTCCTACAATGACTTCCATGTAAACTTCATCTGCAATATCAGTACAACCTGCAAAAACCAATCAATAGGCTTGAGAAGTGGCAGAGAATTTCTCTCAATTCGTTAAAAAGTAACTCAAGACATAGATACATGAGTATATATTTATCTACTAAACATAAAAGCAAAAACTTTCAGGGCAATATGGATCCAATTCTTGTATAATGTTGTGGAGGTAAACCTAATTTGTTCACATTTAGATTTTCCTTTTTCCTTTCCCAATACGTAAATTTATGTAAATCAATAATTTCCTTATTATCTCTAAGGTAAATCAGTTTCATAATCAGTGGTAGTAGATGTTAATGGTGATTAAAGAGCAATTTTAGTCATATTATTGAGGATAAAGTAAAACGTTTAATACTGTTAAAATGAAAATGACTCAAGTATAATGGGAAAAGTGCATCATTATTTAAGTAACTGTTGGCTTTCATGTATCCAGTTTAAAAATATCTTCATCAGCCGAGCTGAAACAATGGCATCTTTCTTCTTCAGGTGCCAGATTGTTTTCCTTAAGTTCTTCATTTATTCATCCATCTTTTACACTCAAACAGATGATTATGAATGCAACAATCCAAATCATTTTGATTGGTTGTGTAAATTAGCAACAATCTGTTCAATCCATACTGTCCAGTTTCGGACTACATACACAAAGGCTACAAGGTAGACTAGATCAATGTTTCCTATTACAAAAATGAGAGATGATCTCAGTAACATCACAGTATCAGATTAAAGAGTCAACATCAAGAGAAATTTTTCCACTTTAATATCTGTGAATCTTTGGATTTCTATACTTGAGAGTTGTGGATGTCCACTCATTAAGTATATACAAGACAAAGATCAATAATTTTTTGGTATGAAGGATTGAAGGCATAGGGGAGATTGGAGGAAGGTGGGGTTAATTTTAGGAAATTAGGTATTACATTATTAAATGGTGGAGCAACTTGAAGACCTGAATGGCTTACCCCTCTTCCTGCTTATTATGAATCCCTGACAGCATCATGCACATAATACTTAAAACCTGTGCATCAAAGTTCATCGTGCCCTTCAAAAAATGAATTTTAGAATATCTGTGACGATGACTTCTATTCAAAATTTGCCCAGGTGTATCTTAGTGACAAAATGCAGGATTAATTTAGCCAGACCAATTACAGCAATATTAGCCAATTCCAAATCATTAAAGTTCATCAAAGGAATCATCAATTGCGACTAGTCAATAAAGCTCTGTTCTTGCACTGCTTGTCACTGATCACTCGGGTGTTTTTCTTCCTGGTGGGGGGAAATGTGAATGAAGTTTTCTGCACTCAATGTTTCTTCACTTTGTCCTACAACTAAAAGCACACAACATTGGTATGGGGTAGAATAAGCACTACTGTAAAAAAAGAGGGGATTTGAAACTCCTTAGTTCAGGAAAAGAAATAAAAGCTGTGTTCATATTCCACCAGAACCGCCCCACCTCCAGAAAACATCACAGCTTCGATCCAAATGTGGATGCAACAGCTAAATTCCTCAGGAATTGAATATGATACAGAAGAACTGAAATCTGAACACACTGGGGGAAAAATGACAAACTGCACTTTAGGTAATATTCTTAGGCCAGATACAACTTTGCCATCATGTTGAAACAGAAAGTCTGCTTGTCTACCCACAATCCACAACTATGCTGCTATCCACAAGCAACATCGCTCTTCAAATGATAAATATTTTATATTTCAAAAAAAAGGGACTGAAGCTTGATATGAATACTTAAAGAGTTTAGTTTACAGATATCTAAGTATTACATTTAATTAAATTGAAACAAATTTAGCTTGAAAGTTTCCAATATTGTGTTATGAAGTTGAAGATGTGTACTGAACCTTTCAGAGAGCGTGAATGCTGTTCTGAACTGACAGCTTACACACACCTATGTATATGACTAGATGGCAGTCCAAAGGTGTACTGGAAAATTGAAAATATGTAACAGTTGCCTGTGAAATTGATACCCGATTTGGTTGCTGTTTGACAACAACTCAACCGTAACCAGTTTAAATTATGTCCCAGGATACTAAAACCCTTTGAGTTTGAATTTATTGTTTTGCCAACATTTAACCAATGAGACGATCCAATGTTGGGGCTATAAAAATGTAGGCATTTTGAAAATTGCAGAGAGCGCGACTGCCATCAGGAGAGACCCAAGAAATTAGGAAACACTCTCTATCAAAAGGTACCTTTTCATATGAAACATACTCGCAGTAAAAAGAAAGACGACCCAGGGAAATCTTTAGCCGAAAGAAGACAGACACCGAAGACAACAGCGGCTGTGTGGTTTTGAAATTAAGTTCATGTAATTTGAATGTGTGTTATTGGAACAGCATATTGTTAAAGAGTTGGAGTCAGATAATAAGCGGTTAAGAGAAAGGGGGGCTTAGAGTTGTGAATAGTTATTCTTTAATGTTCACTTTTAGAGTTAGAAAAATAAATTGATATTATTTTCTTTAAATAGTGGAATTTGGGATATCTCCAGCACTCATATTTTAACAGATTACGTGGCGAGGTGAGCTTTTCTGGGTGTTTGGTTTACTTTATAGAGAGGTTCACTGCCATGTCATAACAATTGTGTTTGGTCATGAGTTGATTCCATTCATTAGGTCATGATTACAATCAGTATCTATTTAATTCAAAATTTTCTTCAAATTTTGTAACTACCACCACAGAGATCAACTGGGATTAAAATAATTTACAGGTAGTTCTCCTATAACAATGTTGTTGTGGTGCAGCGAAACCTCTCATAAATGAAAAAGTGGGGCCTATGGGAAAAGTGGAGTTGAGGCAGACCAGCAAAAACAAAACACTCACAATCGCTCAAGAATCACCCAAAAGTCTAATGCAAAGTATACCACAGGCTGAATGAAAGTTTTAAATCATATTTATTAACAAAACAAAAAAGAAAATTTCACATTGTACATGTAAAAAAAAAATGTAAGAAAGCTGCTCTCTATATAGTACTTCTCACAGAAAGCTGCTCTGTCAGCAGCTGACGTCGGTATGTGTAGAATGGTGTTGACATCGCGAGTGCGTAGGCTGAAGCATATGAACTGAACCCTGCCAGAATTGCGCTATTGCCAAGAGGTAAGCGTTCTCCAAAATACTGTTCCCTAGTTCTTCAGCAATGTTATAATCAAATCGTGCTGCTGAAATGTGCATTATCCCAGAACTACCTGCCTTGATTACATCAAACAAATATAATGTAAATATGTTGTGATATTGTCTAAAACCTCAATCCTAAAAGCCTTTTCAAGCCGAAAGCATGTCCTGTGCTTTTAATCAATATGCTCAGGGAATAGTGTTTAGAATAGTTCCATAAAAACTACTGCTCAAAATGAAGCAATAATTTGAGTAATAAGACTACCTAATCAATATTCCAATGCTATCTAAACTTCAATTTTAGGATATATACAATAAAAAAGGCACTCACTTGTTTGAAGGTAGCAGTTCTCTTCTTGTTGTGTTGTATTCACTATGACGTAAGCAAATGCAAGTTATTGATCACTCGACTACAGGATATATATATGCACATGGGCCAATTTTTAAATTACTAAAAACAGCGAAGCTTTTACGCAAGTTTAATCAAACAATATAGCGTGTTATTATCAGACAAACACAGCAATCCAGAAGCTGTGTGTTAAAATCTCATTACGGTAAGTTATAAAAATTAATAAATTGCCACTTCTGACATTAGCAAAATTACTGCAACATATTACCAATACAAAAAATAACATAATTAGCTCCAAAATAATCATTCCCTGGTAAGATCAATCACTCATGAAGGTGACTTCTATTTTCAGGATATCTAGGCAAGAGTAATTTATGAAAGCTTGCTTAGGTGAGCAACATCCCAGGAATAAACAAAAAAATTACACTGGCAAAACTAAGCAGACACATCAGGGATAATGAAATTATATAAAATGGGCTCCCCAGTATAAGAACAAAGTTTCACAACCATTTCAAGACATCTTGAATTTCCTCAAGAAGCCCTAGAAACATTGAAGTCAACAAGAATGAGCAGGAAAACTCTACTAGTTGGACTCATACCAAGCACAAAGGAAGATGTTGATGATTGTTGGAATCCAATCATCTCAGTCCCGCTACATCAATACAGGAGTTCCTCAGGATAGTTTTTGAGGCACAAACATCTTCATCTGCTTCATCAATAGCATTCCTCCTCGATAAAGTCAGAAGTGGGAATGTTTACAGATGACTTTACAATGTTTAGCACCATTTTCAGTCTTCGAATACACACTTATATGTGGCAAGGGATGAACAACATCAAGGTTCGGGCTAACAAGTGCCAAACACATGCTGGACAAAGGCCATCCTGACACTCAATGGCAATACAACTGCTGAATCCTCCACTGTCAAAATCTTCGGAATCTGAACCAGACTAGCCATATAAGTAAAGTGGTTACAAAAACACAGATTAGAGGCTAGGCTAATAATTTAGTTTTTGACTTCCAAAAAGGCATCTATAGGTATGTACCAGAAGTGTGATGGAAAATTCTCCAATTGCTTGGGCTTCTCTGGATTTTCTAACAAGATGCTTGTTAGAAGCCCATTTGATTGACATCCTATTCATCGTCATCAGCATTCACTTTCTTCACCGCTGCCACAGTGGCAAATGTATGTACCATACAAAAGCTGGAATGTAGTAACTCAGTGAGGCTTCTTCTATAACCAAATCTGCAACCCTCTAACATGTACAAGGGCATAATGGGTAGCAAATGCTTAGCAGCATCACTACTCGTAAAGTTCAAGCCATCCTGACTTGGAACTGTATTAACATTTCCTCACTTTTACTGGTCAAAATCTTGCAACTTCCTCCCTAATGGAACTGTACATCGTAGCTCACCACCAGATTCTCAAGGGAATTTAGAGATGGATAATAAATACTGGACCAACAAGCGATTCCCATATCCTGTGAGAAAATGTTTTAAAAATTGTTATGTATTTATTTCTCTATTATTTTTTTCTTTAAAAGTATTTGTTGCTGTAGTGTTTAACATTGTTAGTTACAATCCTATTTTTACAAAATCAAAAGGCAACATTAAACCTGTACTAATATACAACACAAAAATTAAATGTTAGACATTTGTACCAGCTACTTACTTATGTCCTCATCCTCCTGGTTGGGATCATTAACAGTCATGTAAACCATCTTCTCTCGTGATATTCTGCCTACACTGCCCTGGTCCAGTAGGCCAACTGTATGATCATTATCGGGTTCACTTTCACCAATATCCACAGTTCCACCTTAAATTGCAGTAAAGAAAAGGTTAACAGCACTGCAACATTAAAAAGTACATCAAAATCCAGCAATTCCTACTCTTCTAATTTTTCCCATATCACCCCATTTCCTCAGCTTATAAAGACTTCTTATTGTTGCAATAGTTTTCTCAGACTCAAAACAAGTGAAATTTCACAGAAATAACACAAGGCACGGTTGCAGACTGTAGGAATCTGCTAGTGCAGAAACTCCTGTATAGATTAAAAAGTCTTGCAATTTCACCATTGTAGATATTTGAAGTACAGACACTTATTGACAACATGCTTCCGACGGAACAATGGGAGTGAGTATACAAAAGCAAGGACAAATAGGGCAGGCCAAAAACTAAATTTTCTGAAATTTACATTCTTGGGAATACCTTACTTCATTTCTATTTTCTTGATAGAAAGCTTGAATTTGAGTGTAACATTCCAAGGGGAAATAAGAGGGGCAGTAGATTCCGTGCTTGTAACAATCCAAGTTCTACACAGACACCAAACTTTCACTGTGCAAAAATGATCTAAGAAAGCATGTAAAAACACATATATTGGACTCTTAGTAACCTATTTCTTAGTTACTCACATAACACAAGGCCACAACCATTACACAAAAGCCAAGAAATTAGTTGAGTTAACAATTTTGCCGAAAGTCACCTAGTTCAACCACAGAATATGGTCGTAACTCACACTCTCCATCCTAATTGTTTATCAGTTTTTAAGTAAACCATTGAAAAAAAAACTTACATAGCAGTATTACACCTAATTACTCACCTAAATCATCATCTCCATCATCTGCTTTGAAAATGTAAACTTTAATGACTTCAGAACAAGCACCATCTGTTTTTAAACGATCGCCCTGTGCCGATAGGCCACTTTCAATTTTTAGTTCACTATTTCCTTCATGTCCAATCTTTCCTCCATCATCATCCACTTTTTAAAATAAAAAGTGTACAATTTACTATTAATTGTATCACATTATATAGCAAAAAATATTTTGACATGCTTCTTGCAAACCATTTAGTTTTTAGGAAAGTGCACCTTTGACTGATCAGACTCCTTTGAGCTATATTAGCAAATATGTTTTCCACTAAAAATTTACATACAGAACAGAATTATATGTGGGAAAACACAGCTAAACAGAAGTTCGCTGTTACCATTTAAATTTTGCTAGATGAAACTACTATTTAATTAGCAAAACTGAAAATACTAATAAAAAAAATACTACACAGTTAAGACAAGCTAAAACAAAATTTAAAATGTATAGCACGGTTGAGGTTCTGGACAGTGCAACAGAATAATCAGGAAATGTTAACATATTTCTCTACTCAAGATAATTGGGACAGTTAGCTCCAAGGACTGAAAACTGATAATATAACTACTAGACTGTGCTACGAACTATAACCAGATACTGAGTGAATCTATGAAGATGCTTTCTCAACAACTCAACCACACAGTATGTTCCCTTGCATGATTTTTTTTAAAAAGATGGTTTACATGAATCTGTCCAGGATGCATGCAGAGAATATTGAATAGACTTAAAAACTAATCTTCAGGCTCAACAACTCAGTTGGGAAATATACACTATTAAACTGCTGAGACAAAAGGATATAAAAAGTGATAGCTTTGGATATTAACAATAGTTGAAATGAAAAATACAGAAAAAATAAATTCTGCAGCATTTAAGTACCTAAGCAAGAATTTTGGGCCTGAATATCTGCACCAGGTTTTAAAAAACACAGTTGGTTGACTGTTCTGATCTCTTAAGTATGTGTTATTTTGCTTCACTACCCTATCACAATGATTCTTGCAAATGAGCAATGGGTAAAGCTTTGAAGGAACAGGACAGCGCAAGATTTCAATAAATGAAGTAATAGATCAGACAACATTTTTAACAAGAGCCAATTTCTCACACTCTAAATACATATTGATAAAGAAAGCTAATCCTCAAGTAAATTTATACAAATGAACACAACTGGTTAATTTAAAACGAAATTATTCATTTTGATAACAATTAAGCATAGAGGCTTGTATTATAAAATTAAGCTTTGATCGTCTGACATTCATTTAGGTTGTTGACACTCATTGTTCAGCCTCCCGCACAAAAAAAAGATAAAAGTTAAGTCCTAGGTACGAATGATACCTCAGAAACCCTGTCCTAGCAGAGGGTGTCAAGGAATCAAAAACAATATAAAGACTCATTTAAGGAGCTCCAGAATAGCTCAATAACATTTGTCTAAATAGGTGAGCACCACTACATAACATGAGCTGACAATCTTCTCATCCAGACTTTAGTGTGACTACTGAATCAAGGATACACCATTGATTGTTAACATCAAGATGCAATTTAATGCAAATTTCAGGACTTGAAAAAAAACTAAGATGGAAACAATTAAACCGTTATTTACTGAATACAAGGTCTCTAAAAAATCATTAGGATGGAGGAGTTGCTAAAAGAAGTAACTCAAAGATTTGTAGCAATATTTGCTCACCTGCAACACTGAGTCTGATTTTGGAGATAGAAGCCACAGCGGCTTAGTAAGGTAATCTATAATTATAAACTTAAACTCTCTATAATAAATTCAATTTATTCTTCCCGCATTTTAGTCATAAGTTGCAAGTGTTTCAGCCTCCATGTCTCCTATACAATATATGATTTGGTACATTGGTGAAACCGAGCAGAAGCTATGGCAATGGATTAATGGGCACCACACAACAATCAACAGACAGGAGTGTTCCCTCCCAGTTGGGGAACACTTCAGCGGTCCAGGACATTTGACCTCGGACCTTCGGGTGACCGTCCTCCAAGGCAGACTTCAGGACAAGCAGCAGTGAAAAGTGGCTGAGCAGAGGCTGATAGCTAAGTTCAGTACCCATAGGGAGGGCCTCAACTCAAAAACTGCATGAATCCATGCAAGACTCTGTTAACTCATTTTTTAGATTAGAATCAGTCTAAACAGTATGGCACGGACAACAGCACACAGGAGGCTTACCACCTTCAACATATTATCTGGGCTGACACCAATTGTTAAGGTTAACCTGAGAATGTAACTTTTAAAAAAAGCTTTGTGATTTACATATGAAAGAAGTGAAACTAACATGGTCACTCTAACAGATGAGAGACTTAACAAACAATCAAGGTATTTTTCAATGTATAATTTCAGTTACATCACACTGTAAACATTTGCTATAAATTCTGTCTGTACACAAGTCTTACAATTGTGTACTCCACAACCACCTGACGAAGGAGCAATCCTCTGAAAGTTAGTGCTTTCAATTAAACCTGTTGGACCATAACCTGGTGTTGTGTGATTTTTTAAACTATACACAATATATAATATGCTGAACAATTAATTCAGCTACTTTTCAGAGATACAAGAATAAAGTCCATTAATATTTCATTTTCCATGTGCCAAAGGCCTACCTCTCTCGTCACTTACAGGAAATCATTAAATAATCCTCACTGGTGTCTTTATTTCCTACTGGAGCCTCAATGGTGACTGGAACGGTCTCTCGATTCTGAACATGTAAACTCCGTGTGTCTATCTCAGTCTCTGTAGCAGGATCGGCCACTAGAACTTCTTCAACGTCAGGTGACAAGGTGCCTGTGACTATTTCAGCCTCTGTGACAGCAACTTGCTCAACAGTAGCCATATCAGACACATCTTCGCTTGTCAGGACATGTTCTGATACACAAATGGTCTCTGAGTTGATGTCGGAAGCCAAAACATCTTCAGGGACTGTAGTCAAGGTTTCCTCTGTGGCAACATCAGTGTCCAGTACTTGTTCAGGTACAATAATGGTTTCTGGCTCCTCAATAATATCAGGGCAGTGAACATCTTCAGCAACAATATCTTCAGCGACAACATCTTCAATGACATCCTGTATTACAACAGAGTCTGTATCACCAGAGACAAAGTGGGGACCAGAATTGATAGCAGAATCGACAAAGACAGTCTCTTGAACTTCTACGAGAATATGATGTCCATCAATGTGTTCTGAAGTCACTTCTTGAACTATAAAAATTAAGGGAAATGTTTACTTTCACAACATTATATTTGACATGGAAAAAATGTACAATAAAAAATGCAGTTTATTTAGTTAACCTCTATATACTCACTACAATTATCAGCTAAAAGAAGTAGATTGTTATCAACCATTATTACTATTGGCTATCATAGATTTTTCACAGCATTGTTTTTAGACTAGGAATACATTTATTTCCCTCTAGTACAGAATTCATGATAATCTGTTACAATATCCTTGACCACTCTAATTTTCAGTACTTTTCACATTATTAAAACATTTCAGAAAGTGATCGTTGAGGTGCAGTATTCAGAAATATAGAACCCTTGGAACACAGTTAGATATCAGTAATTCATACTTCAAGTACCATCTCGGTAAAGTTCCTTGAAGATACTTTTAAACTGCTACTGTCATTTTTTTTAATTAATAAAAAGTGTCCTGTAGATACATGTCCTATGAACTGTAAACATTTTGATTTTAAAAGTAAATACAAAATTAAACAGATTACTACTGGTGCAGTATTTGGAACAAAGGCCTCCAAGTAAGTTTTCTGAATTTTAGCAACTTTCAGAACAAAGAAAAAAATCCATAATACATTTACCTTAATTTCTTACTTCAAAAATCATAAAAACTCCATGAGTGCAACAGTGAAACATACCAGAGTAATTTGAAATTGGATAGTAGATATTAGCACATTAATATTGACAAACATATTAATACAGAAGAACAGTCTAAAGTGGGCAAGTGGTTCAATTTTAATAAAAACTAAAAAAAAATTGAAAATTATCTTGCCTCACAAAACTTCAGTTCTTGACACCTATTACATAATCCCAGGTTACTTAAATCAATCAAAGCAAAACAAAGGTTTAGATTTGGAGATAAAAGTAAATTTCTACATTTTACTGATTGAATAATTTAAAACTGATAAACAATTAAAATGGGCTATAAACAAAAATTGATACAGAAAAATCTTTAAAATATAAAGCTATATTTTTATTGACCTAACACAAGAGTAATTAACTTCCTGAAGAAGGGCTAATGCCCAAAATGTCGATTCTTCTCCAGCAACACATTTCCATCTCTGATCTCCAGCATCTGCAGACCTCATTTTCTAATTAACTTCACACCTGATACACAGTACAAATGAATCAACTTTAAAGCAAAAAAAATTACATTTTTTAAGCTTAGGTCTCCTATAAAGCAATTCTGAAATCAGTAAGGGGTGGTAAGCTAACAAAATAATACGTTGAAAGTGTCTCCAGCAAAACAAAACCAATATTTCCTCCTGCATAAGTTATCTGATCAGTTTACTTTTCAAAATTATAAAGAGATTATATATTTCATCTAAAGCTTATTTTTAGTAGGATTGGGCTTTTCACATTGCTCAGTATTCTGATTTGGCTGGAAACTAATCAGAAGAATGCAAAGTCTATCCTTCCAACTTAATGCCCCCTTTATATTGCTTCCATTGTGCATGTGTTTAAATGTGCTAAACTTTAAACTTATCTGCGATAATGCACATTTCATTGATGTGAATTTGCTATAACAAGATTGAGGAATTGGGAGCACTGTTTCTACAGTGCAAATTTTTATAGCGTGTATTGGTTATAATGCAATTCTGGCACCATTAGTTTCAACAGTGCTGATATCATGTGATTTTCTTATAACCTGGGGTTGCACGAGAGCAGAACTACCGCGTTATAGCAGAACCGACGGTACGATGTTAACAGATTGATACTTTCTGGTTTTCTGAGTACTCTGTATGCAACTTACAGGAGACATTAATCTGAATGCTGTGGTCAGGAGGGAAGAAAAGATGCTCACTGCTGACTTCAAAGAAAACCCTGCTGAAAGATCTTGTGATCTGCGGTGAGACCTTTACTTGGTGTCACCCCGCAATTGATTGTTCCATTATTTAATGGAGATTTCCAGCTTGGAGGCACAGTGTTACTATCCAAGTAGCCAATTACATTAAAGAATTTTCAATTACTTAGAGATGGTACTAAAATAAAATTACTTTTAAAAAATACATTAAATAGAGCAATGTTCTACAGAATGTTAAATTAAAGTATCAGAGAAAATAACTTGTTAAATTAAAGAATGCAACTAATTCTAATGTAAATATTAAACAACACTCCAACATAAAATTATTTTTAAGGACAGATCTGTTTTACTTGTTAATCAGACCATAGTTTAAAACTTTAATTGAATAAATCATACTTTTATAACGATTTTTAATAATGATGTGAGAGTGGAAATGAGGAAAATTCTCATTTGACCAACTGATTTAATTAATTATTGGTTCTACAGGTTGGAGGATCGCTAGTGCAACCTGTGATGGACCAGTGGACGACAGGCTGCAACTTCATGATTTCTGTGTTAATGTGCACACGGCAAACATTCTGGTGTTAAACCCTCGCTGTAACATTTAAGCCATGATTCCACCTGTGAAGATACAGTTAATTGTTTGCAGAACCGAGATTAAACTCACAAGTTTCCATGGGCTGATAGTATAACAGCAACAAAATCCAGGACTGTTAAAGGGAAAACAAAAATTCTCTCTACTCCTTTCATGCCTGAGCTGTCTAACATCCTTGGACAGAAAGAAACTGGAGCACAGCACCTCAAATTTCTACAGTATTTATGCTGGACAAACATCACTGCAGGCAAGACAAGGAGAGATTTGGAGGGATCACCAAGTGTTTGGTCAAGTTCATTAGGTTTTTTGAAAGATATCTTTGAGAAAAGCTAGAGGCTTAAACCTTGCCTTTAAACATTCAGACTAAAATGTAATGCTGAATTATAGAACACGTTTGCTAAACACGAGAAAATAAGACAGGCTGGAAGGCTCAGAAAAAGGGGGAACTCAAGGTATGCAAAAGGTAAAAACATCTGTGCTCACCAAGTGATAACAGGATGCTCTAAGGCAATTAAGAACATTTGTCTTAGCATCAGTGAATCTGTGTAAACAGGATACCAAGTGATAACACTCACGGCTATTCCCTTGTGAAATTAATGAAAGTGTTTGATTCTGACCATGAAACGAAATTCAGTACTATCAAAAGCCTTGTAATTGATGGTCAATTCTGTCAATTATAATGAATTCTTTTTACCCTTGCAAGCTGGGCAGACACAGAAAGAAAAACATTTTTGCTATTACAAGACCCTGACTTGAGAGTTCAAAAGGACACTAGAGAGAGAGAGAGACCATTTTAATGCTAAGGCTGTTGAAGCCATTGAAAAGTCATTACTTACCTGCTATGGATTGAACTTAATTGCATTTTAGGACTTGGCGATGATATTGAGTAACCATTATCGGTTATTAAATACAAGCTCTGTAAAAGGTAATATTCGTGAAGCTTTAACTTACTTGCTGTTCTTGCAGACCACTCTACAGACCTTACAGACTGCCCAACTGTCAATTCTAACTAATCAGATATTATGTGTTATTTGAATCTGAATCACAGCGCTGAAAAGAAAGCATGTTTAATTCAAAGACAAATGAATCAGTTTAAATGCAACTTTACATAACATCTCAGTCTCAGGTACAGAATGATTCAGCGCTTAAAAAGCAGGAGTCTGCTCCTACCTTAGAAATTATTCTAGGCCTAATATTGAAGAGATTCTGGCATAATGTGTCAGGAAGCCATTTTATTGTCAAAAGTTTGTCCTCCTTGATTCCTGAAGAAGAGCTCATGCCCGAAATGTCGATTCTCCTGTTCCTTGGATGCTGCCTGACCTGCTGTGCTTTTCCAGCAACACATTTCCAGCTCCTTGCTAAGAAGCCATTTTGTAAACAATGGTATCTGACATGTGAGCTGCGCTCTCCAATTAGCTCAGACTGGTACCTCTTTAATGATAGGAGTTTATCTTGCGAGCAAGCGCCTAACTTGGCTGAGTATGTTTTTCCCACCTGATGTATGGCTTAGGGTCTGTACAAGTGATTAGGTGAGCGTACACAGATCTATCAATTAACTTCTTTATGAATTGTTTTTCCACTGTTATCTGTCTAATTAAGAATGTGCAATGTTTTTGTAAACTTGTTTGTATAAAGGAAGCCACTTTGTATCAATACATCGGAGTAGCCTGCTGGGGCACTTGAAAAGCTGGCACCCTATTCTCCTAGGTTATTAGAACTTAGTTAGTTTAGCTTACAGGTATCAGTGTTATGTTGTAACAGTGTTGCTATTGGTAAATAAAGGGGATCACTAAAATTAAACTAAACTGTCTGTAAGAGGTTTTTTATTCCAAACAGTCCGGGACGAAACAAGAAAGAAAGGCTGACAGGTCTGAGTCCATAAAGGATTCCCTGGGCCGTCTCAAATCTGTAATTTAACATCTTGAATGAAAGAAATGAAAAATTCGAGGAGGAGGATGAATGGGAAGAGTGTAGTTGTAACAGCTGCCAGTAGGGGTAATAAGTAAGATGAAGTGTGCAATAAGCCAGAGAAGTAACTTTTGAGGAAGGAAGAAGAACTGTGGTTTGTAACAGTGTAAGAGATTACAATGTTGAGATTGAGAAAGCACTGAGGCATTTAAGCACACGAATAAGGATTTTGGGCGAGCTGGAAGTCAACATAGGACAGTAAAACAAATGTACAGAATACGCATTTGAAATAACAAGCACTTGGATGTAATAATCACAATTTATCAGAGAAAGAAGTGTATGTCTATCATTGGGATATATTATAGCATATGAAATGGAAAAGGAAATTCTTGACCAGAGTGTTTCATTAGGAGACAATACTGCTTTCCATTTTGGCAAAATTCTAGACCAACTCATAACAATTTCTGGCATCAGTTGGAGCAGTTTTGATATCAAACCAAGGTCGCTCAGTTCCATTATTGTGGTGATTGGAACAAGGTTATCCAGGTGGATCTCATGGAATACGAGTTCTCTGACTGGCCCAGGTTAGCAACCCCAATCAGAAAGTCCTGGCTGACAGGTATAAAACAGGCATCTTAGGGATTCTACGCAATCTAGGGATTGGCTCTGAGGGAACTGGATCAGTGTCAAGGACACCCACGTGTAAATAAAGGGTGACTTGGTGGCAGGATATTTGCTCTGTGAAGTTATTTCAGTGTTTATGAAAAAACAGTATGCTCCTAAAGAAAATTTGCTTGCAACAGTCACCTTTGAGTTGGGGTAAGCACTTCTGGCATCATGACATTTTTTGGGAAGTTGACTTGTTTGATCTGTTGACTTGTTGACTTGAAGAGTGGCCCCAGAATGTGAAAAGAACGTGTTTTTCTTTCTGGGCAAATGACATTGGCAATGAAAAGCAACAATTGCAAATCCACAGTCTTTCAAGGAGCCTAACTTTCCCTTAGGCACCAGATACTAAAACCTTTCAACAGTTGATGCAATTAGTTAAGGAATATTATGATCCCAAGCTTGCTCTAATTCTGAGACACTATTGGCTTTGGATGTAAGCTTGCTCACTGAGCTAGGAGGTTCATTTTCAGACATTTTGTCACCATACTAGGTAACATCATCAGTGAAGCACTGGTGATATGGCCTGCTTTGTGTGTTTAGGCTTCCTTGGGTTGGTGATGTGATTTCGTGTGGTGATGTTCTTTTCCTCAGGGGTGGTAAATGGGATTCAGATCAATGTGTAAAACAGCAGCTAATGAACTTGAAAGACACGATACAGGCAACAAGCAAAACTAATGTCATTTACAAAATACCTTGCAAGAACCGTAACAAAAACTACATTAGACAAACAGGCAGAAATCTAGCCACTAGGATACATGAACATCAACTAGCCACATAAAGACATGGCCCACTCTCACTCGTATCTTTACATACAGATGAGGAAGGATACTATTTCGACTGGGACAACACATCTATCCTAGGTCAAGCCAAACAGACATGCACAAGAATTTCTAGAAGGATGGCATTCCAACCCAAACAAACTATCAACAAACACATTGACTTGGATCCCATTTACAACCCCCTGAGAAAAAGAACAGGAAATGACATCACCAACCCAAGAATCCCTAAACACACAAATAAAAAGCAGGCCATATCACTAGTGCTTCACTGGAGGCTCACTGATGATGTTACCTAGTATGGTGACGAAATGTCTGAAAATAAAGTTTCCAGCTCAGCGAGCAAACTTACATCCAGAACCTCAACTGGAGCTAGAAATCTTCTCAAAACTTGCTATTGGCTTTATTTGGCAGTTCAAGAACTTGGGGAATCCTTATGCGGATTTTTGACAAAGTTAGTATGACTGGCTGAGGCATATGATTTTGGGTTAACCCTGAGATGAGATGAGGAGAAACCGTTTGGTACTTGGGATTAATGACTTAACCATATAAGTGTCAACTAGCTGAAGCCCAACTGGATTTCAAACAGGCAATACAACTGGCTTTGTCATTAGAAAATGTGACAAGAGGAGCAGGAGCTACAGGGCATCCCGATGGAAGTGGACACCCTGACCTGTCTGACTGAGCTTGGGGAACACCACTTGAGTGTAGGCAACTGCATAGCCTCATGCAGGACATATCCTGAGCAGAGGGATGGCAATCAGCACACAGTAAAACCCCAAAACAAAGCCGTGCCTCGGCCAAATAGCTAAAGTGTTCTTCAGAGTCCAGACTGGCAAGCTATTGTAGTTGCTGCCAGTATGTGGGCTTGAGACAGCAAAGGAATCCTACAAGGTCTGACTTGAGTAAAATAACTCATAGGCTGATATCCAAGAGAATACACACCCTGGAAAGTTCACCTACATCAGGTTTGGAACAGTTAAAATGATTAGCAACAGCCTATTCAGAACTTATCAAAATAAGTGCTTGGTTACCTGGTCCCCTGAGTCTAACAGAGGTTGATACTGGCACAGCTGAATTAACGATCACAAAACAGTCTTTAACAAGATCCACTCTGGACTCCAACCTTTACGTTCACATACCAGACCTCAGATAGCCTGAGAATGTACACCGGGGAACTGTGACCAATTAAAGGTATGACTTTGGTTTCAGTCTCCTTTGAGAAGCGGTTGATGCAGTTAACACTAATTGTAGTAAAAGGCTCAGGCCCAAATTTGATGGGGTGGAATTGGTTCAGAAAGATTCACTTGATTGGCTCAAATGGCTGCCTTAGCAAAGTTCTAATTAAATACCCAGAGATTTTTCAAGAAGGTCTAGGGACTATCAAAAGGGGTCAAGGCCACCCTCTGACCAGGAACCAGTTTCAATATTCTGCAAATTCCACGTAGTGCCATTTGCTTTACGTGCAAAAGTAGAGACAGAAATCAGGAGGCTTGAAAGGAAAGGAACCATCAAACCAGTACAGTCTATGGAATGGGCAGCACTCACCGTACTGATTATGAATCCTGACTAGCCGGTTTGCCTTTGTGGGAATTTTAAGCAAACGATAAACTGCTTCTTGCAGCTGGATAAATACCAAATCCCACACAGAGGCTTGTACACAAAACTGGGGGGAATGGGTGTCCTTAATGAAGCTGGACGTGAGCCACGCGTACCTGCGGTTGCAACACTGTATGCCACAATTAATACACAAGGGTTTGTACCTGTATATAAGACTGCAATTGGGGGTATCATCAGCCTGCACCCTTTTTCAGAGGACGACGGAGAACATTTTACAAATCTGAACAGGTCGCCATTTATCTGGATGATGTGCTAATAACCAAGAATGCCAATAAGAGCACTTGGAGAACTTGGACATAGTCCTTAAGACATTTCTCCCTGGTGGATGTACACTTCAGAAGCGAAAAATGTGCGTTCCAGACACCCAAGCGACCTTCTTGGGCAACAGAGTTTACAAGACCAGGTTTCACCCATTGCCCTCACTTTATCCTTCAATCAAAAGGTGCCCAGGCTCCCATATCTGTTCCAGAGCTTAGGTCTTTTCTTGGTTCAGTGAACTATTATGGAAAATGCATACGTAACCTGGCCCCTTTCTATCTGCTATTGAAAAGGTCAGCCTTAGAAATGATCACGTAGCCAAGAAGTAAAGTTTAGAGAAGTGAAAAGCAGCTATCACTGTCTAAAGTCTTAGCCCACAAGATTCCAAGTGAGATGTTATTCTGACATGCAATACCTCCCCATATGGTATCAGCATAGTGTTGGCTCACAAATGGCCCAACTGAGAGAAACGCCTAATAACATTCGCTTCCCAGACTTTGGCTGATGCCGAACACAAATATGGTCATCTTTGGTGTGACAAAGTTCCACCAATACTTTTACAGATATAAATTTGTATTGGTAAAATTCCACAAACCCCTTCTAGGGCTACTTAAAAAAGTCAAGGCCGTGTCATCTATAGGTTCTGGTTGAATTCAATGGGGGGCCTTTACTCTAAGGGCATGTAATTACAATTTGGAACACAATCCAGAAGGCCAAGTGACAAATGCGGATACCATGACTTGCCTCCCACTGACAGGCACACCACTGGTGGTGCCTACCCTTCCAGTCACCAATTACCACATCCAACTGTGGACACAAGATAATTCCTTCCTGTCAAAATAAAACAGCTGTAGTGATAGAGGAAACAGAAAGGCCATCACAACCAGAATTGAAACCTTTCATGGACGCAGTAAGACCAGATCACTGTTGAGGACGGCATATTACAATGGGGAGCAAGAGTGATTGTCCTGAGTGAAGGCTGCCGCCAGATACTGACTGAATTCCTCCAAAGACATCCAGGGGAAGCCTGTGACCAGCGGTGTGCTGCAAAAAATCGGTGCTGGGTCCATTGCTATTTATCATTTATATAAATGATTTGGATGTGAATAGAGCAGGTACTGTTAATAAGTTTGCAGGTGACACCAAAACTGGTGGTGCAGTGAACAGCGAAGAAGGTTAGCCCAGAGTACAAGACCTTGATCAGGTGGGCAAATGTGCCAGAGTCGTAGATGGAGGTTAATCTAGATAAACATTGCATGTTGGTAGAGCAAATCAGGGCATGACTAACACACTTAATGGTAAGGTCCTGCAGACAAAATTCCCCCGATACTTTTATAGATGTAAACTTGCAATAGTAACAGACTACAAACCCCTTCTAGGGCTACTTAAAAAAAAATCAAGGCCTTGCAAAGAGACCGTGGAGTGCATGTTTATTGTTCCTCGGAAGTGAAGTGTCTGGTAGAGGGGGTAGTGAAGGTGGCATTTGGCACACTTGCCTTTATTGGTCAGCATAAGAGTTGGGAGGATATGTTGCAGCTGTACAGGACATTAGTTGGGCCACTTTTGGAATACTGTGTACAATTCTGCTCTCCTTGCTGGAAGGAGCAGGTTGCAAAACTTACAAGGGTTCAGTAAAGATTTACAAGGTTGTTGCCAGGGTTAGAGCTATAGGGAGAGGCTGAATAGGCTGGGGCTATTTTTCATGAAGTGTCAGAGGTTGAGATGTGACCTCATAGAAGTTTATAAAATAATGAGGGGCATGGAAAGGGTGAATAGCGAAGGTCTTTTCCCTAGGGTAGGGGAGTCTAAAACTAGAGGGCATAGGTTTAAGGTGAGCTTTTCATGAAAAGGATGTCTTAGTCATGAAATACTGGCCTCCATGAAATTATTTCAGTTACGAAGGAACTAAATGCTGCATTGTTTGTCCACGGGTTCTCAAATTAGTGACATACAGAAGTTCACAACTGGGAAACAGTTCTCGTAAATAATCACTTAATGCCAATGTGACAATATTATCCCAAGATATCATCTTCGCTCCAATTAAATTATTCCATCAGGAAAGAGATATTTTTCTGATACAATGGGGGAAAAAATGCTGTGTTCAATGGGGCAAGAATGGAGCTGGATCGGATAGAATAGAGCCAGTCCAGATAGAATGGAGCCAAGGGTTGGTAGGGACAAAACAGTAGCTAAAAAATGAAACATCCTGGCACAGTCAAGACATATTCTGTCAAACAGATCCCATTCTTGCTTGATTGAAAAAAAAACTGTCCTTCTGACAGGTGTCTGGTAGAAAGTACAATTAAGAACCAGGTTTCAGAAGACAGCTGAAACACCAATTAAAAGGAATGGGGAGTTATGGAAAGACACTGACAGCTAATATTCAAGGTAATTCCAAGGTCTTCCAAAGACACATCAGTAATAAAAGGGTAGTTGAAAGGACAGGCTGATTAAAAATCCAAAAAATAAAAGGAGATTTACACATGGAATCAGGGCAAAGCTGAGGTACTCAATGAATAAATTGCATCTATCTTTACCAAGAAAATAGGTCCTACCCAGGTGCTGGGGACAGAGGAAGAAATTCAGTCACGAGAGGAGTTCAACTTTGGTAAGGAGGTGGTCTTAAACGGTCTGTTCTTAAGTGGAAACTGTGGTGGCATTGGTTATTCTTAAGTCTTCCTTAAATTCAGGAGGGATGTCAGAGGATTGGAGAGTAGCAAACACTATGTCCTTGTTTAAAAATGGTTTCAGGGATTCCAGAAATGACATATCAATCATTTTAACTTCAGTTGAGGGGAAACCTCTAAAAACAGTAAATCAGGATAAATGAATAGTCATATAAATAAGTGTAGGTTAATTAAGAAAATCCAGCATGGGTCTCTTCAGGGAAAATCATGCTTTACTAACTTGCTGGAATTTTAAAAATGTGTAACAGAGAGGATTGATGGGAGAAAGCTGTTGACGTAGCATATATGGATTCCAAGAGCTATTGGATACCATGCTGCACAACAGACCCGTGAGAAAAATTTGAGCTCATGGGATAAAAGCAGCAGCAATGTAAACACAAAATTAGCTGAGTGATAGAAAACAGAGAGTAATGGTTCGGGGATTTTGTTTGGGCTGGAGGAAAGTTTATAGTGGAGTTCGCTGAGGGTTGGTATTGGGACCCTTGCTTTTCACGACATATTAGTGATCTAAACCATGGTGTTTACGGGGGACATTTTAAAAGGTTGCAGATCATATAAAATTGTTAATATTGTAAATGTGGAGAGACAGTATAAAATAAAAACTATGCTAGAGGGTATGTAGAAGAAGACCTGAGTGTAAACATGCACAAATCATTAGCAAGATATTACAGATCTAGTAACGTACAATGAGATCAGATTACTATCAGGTCTCTTGTTTAAGAATCCTGTAGGAGGTAATAATCACAACATAGTAGAATTTCAAATTCAGTTTGAGTAGAAGCAACTTGAGTCTCAAACCAGTGTCCTCAACTTACACAAGGACAATTCCAATGGCATGAAGATATTATTATCTAAAGCAGAGTGGAAAGGTCAGTGAATGAGCAGTATAAGACCATATATTTCATTATGCTAAGCAAAAATATATTTCAATCAACAAGAAGAACTCAATGAGAAGGATGGACAATCCATGATTAACAATGGCGGTCAAGAAGAGTATCCAGTCAAAATAAAAGGCATACAAAGGAGCAAAATCTAATGTTAGGCCAGACAATTGGGAATTTGTTTTTAAAAAGAACAAGCAGCAGATGACTGAACAATTAATAAAGAGGGGAAAAACTGATAACAAAAAGACATTGACAAGAAATATCAAAACATGGCAAATGTTTCTAATTATATATAAAACAAAAGTAGCTAAAGTGAACGTGGGATACTTAGAGGATGTAACTGGGAAATTAGTTACAGATAACAGGGAGATGGCAGATAATTTAAACATTTAAATAACTGAAATACTTTGCATCGGCCTTCATAGTGAAGGACACTATAAACATCCCAAAGATAACAGATAAGTAAGGTGCTAATGAGAAGAAATTGAGTTGGACAGGAAATGCGTTTGCCATTCAAGAGATTCATTAGGTTGATTTCTGGGTTGAAATGGCTGACTTATCAAGAATGGCTAAACAAGTTAGGTCTTTATTTATTACAGTTTAAAGGAATGTGGGGTAACCTGAGAAAAATAGACAAGATTGTGAGGGGAAATGAGTGGAATTCTCTACCTCAGTAAATTGTGATGGTGAGATTACTGCAAGTATTTAAAAGAAGAGGTTGATAGATCTTTGAAATATCAGGAATTAAGGGCTGCAATGGGATGGCACGGAGGAGGAGTTGGGGTCTGGAGGTCAGCCATGATCTCGTTGAATGGTGGGAGGACTTAAGGGGCCAAATGGCCTACTCCTGCTCCTATTTCTTATGTTCTTATTGAAGATGGCAGGACTGGTGGACAGCAGTAAACAAAGCATACAGTATTCTAGCTTTGTTTATAACAGAGAGTACAAAATCAAGAAGGTTATCCTAAACTTGTACAAGATGCTAGTTGAACCGCAGCTAGAGTACTGCTGACAGTTCTACACTTCAGTAAAGAATTACATATACTAGGCTGAGTGCAGAAGAGATGTACAAGAATGATTTCAGGAATGAACTCAGAAGATCGATTGAAGAATTTGGGACTGTATTCCTCAGAGCTGGCTAAATGAGATTTGACTAGAAGAAAATGAGGACTGCAGATGCCGGAGATCAGAGCTGAAAAATGTGTTGCTGGAAAAGTGCAGCAGGTCAGGCAGCATCAAAGGAGCAGGAGAATTGACGTTTCGGGCATAAAAACCTTCTTCAGGAATGAGGAGGGTGTGCCCAGCAGGCTAAGATAAAAGGTAGGGAGGAGGGACTTGGGGGAGGGGCGTTGGGAATGCGATAGGTGGAAGGAGGTTAAGGTGAGGGTGATAGGTCGGAGAGGGGGTGGGGGCGGAGAGGTCGGGAAGAAGATTGTAGGTCAAGAAGGCGGTGCTGAGTCCCTCCTC